>NW_004524657.1:12238299-12240130 GCF_000260255.1 Octodon degus
GTGGTGGGGGGCGGCCCGAGGGGCTGGGAGAGGGTCCGGCCCACGCTGCGCCTGGGCTGGGACTGGTCCCGCCGGCGCAGGGTAGCAGGAAACTCTCCGCACACTCACCGGACCTGGGCTAGGACTGCTAAAGTTTTAAACTTATATAAAATTGTCTGAAATAAGAAAAATGAAGGTTCATTTTCTAAACAACTTTTTAAAACTGTCATGGAAATAAATGTAAAATTAATAGATTAAACTATAGATGGACTTTTTGCCATAATTTTATTGAGAAACAAATAACAATGAGACAGTCTCAAAGCAAATTGCTAGGACAGTTTCAAGAATTAACTCATTGCATACATTCTTCCTAGTGGTTAATTGCTGTACAAGATGCGGACATAATATCTTATTTACAAACACTATTAAAACAAAGGCCTCTATTCATGAAGAGAATGTAACTATATCTATTCTAGCCATTTTGAATACACAGATACAAAATGGACATTCATCTGTATCCCCTTTTTTGTTTAGTTTCATTATTTGAATATTATAGGTGTGTTAAATCAGCAAAATATTCTCAAAGAGTCCAGTAGTCCATAATAGTATTGGGTCTTCCGCTTCACTGGCAATATCAGAAATTGATGACCTGAGTACCCTACAGCTCAACATAACACCAAGGCTTAACTTCATATAATTGGTTTTTATAATTTTCTGCTGCATGGTAAAGATCAATGTAAAGCAGGACTTATGTAGCAAGAGTTGTAGCTTTTGGGTCTGATAAGGTCAGTGAAATCTCCTCAAGATTATCCTGAGATCCTGTACCTCAGACTGTAGAACCTTTTTCAGTGTCAGCCATGTGGATGAGTCATGGCTATTGCTTGGCCAATGTGCTCACTGTGAAAGCCTGAGGGAATGTTTTCTTTCAATGTGACTCTCCTTAGGCACACTCTACATCATCGACCACTTTCCTCTTTAGCCCCATACTCTCCTTGATCAGAAAATGTGGGACACTACCGAGTTACATGACGTTACAGTACAAGTTCTCATATGTCCTGAGTCTTAATTGACCTTGGAAGGCTACGGCCAAAACGTTGGCTTTCCTTGCAGCCCTCCTTTTCCTCTAATTTTGGTCTTCAAACATAAGTAGTTCTGACTGCAGAAGACAAGCTTATTGCTATTACCATACAACCTAGGCTGTTAAGCTTAACCTCACCATCTGTCTGAATATCAAACATCTTAGGCATAACATGGAATAGGTATTTTTCATCAAGTATTGATATGTTGAAGTTTAAGTCTCTACAGAATATGATGAAAAAACATTTAAAAATTAGAATATATTTTTAAAAATGGAATAAAGAATTATATAATTTTTATGTTTACAGGTAAGATCAAAAATCTAATCAACTATAACCTTGAAGGACAGTCCCAGAACATTCCCTTTTCCTGTCTCTTGCCTTCATTCACCAACCCTTTCTTTTTGATCAGTCATCTACCTGAGAGACAGCACAGGAGCAACTAGCATGTCATGACAAGCAGCCTGTATTCAGAAGATCAGAATGACAGGCACTCCAAGCATGAAACTAATATTACAGATTACTATCTTCAATGCAGTTGCTTAGTTCATAGGTATCAGTATATATGGTTAGTCAGGGTGAATATCTTTCCAATATTTACACACGTGTTTGGTTTATTTCACTTATGAGTATATCTTCAAGTGGCATTCACTTCAATATAAAGGCTTTGTGTTTATCATTCTTTACAGCTGAGTAATACTCCATTGTGTAAAAATAACAAATCTTTCTCAACCATTCCTCAGGTGATGGGCATCTTGGTTGTTTCCAAGATTTGG
>NW_004524657.1:12240296-12245108 GCF_000260255.1 Octodon degus
TTTTTCCCCACAGCCTCTCCAACATTTGTTGTTGGGTGATTTCTTTATGATAGCCATTCTTTCTGGGGTTACAAGATATCTTAATGTTGTTTGAATTTGCATTTTGTGGATGGTTATTGATGTGGAGCATTTTTTCATATATTTATTCTCTTCTTTAATTTCATCCTCTAAGAAGTGTGTCTTCATCTCAGATGCCCATTCTGGACTGGGTCTTTAAATTTTGGGGCCATAGTATTTTTTAGATCTTCACAATTCTAGAGCCAGACCTTTGTCTGAGTACTTATTTCTCATGATGTTTTCCAAATTGGTTGGTTGTCTTTTCACTTTGTTGGTATTTTCTTTGACATGCAAAAACTTCTCAGTAAGAGCAGGTCCCAGTTGTTAATTGTTTCAAGTGTTTTCCATGTGATTTGATTTTTATTCATGAACTCTTTGCCTACCCCTATATCTTCAACAGTTTCCACTACTTTATCTTTTAGGATATTTAGTGTCTCTGTTTTAATGTTTAGATCTTTAATCCATTTTGACTTTAGCTGAATGCACAGTGATAGACCTGGGTCAAATTTTACTTTTCGGCATGTAGATAGCCAGTTTTTCAAGCACCATTTGTTAAAGAGGCTATCTTTCTTCCAGTGAGTATGTTTGGCCCCTTTGTCAAAGATTAACTGACTGAGTGTATTTGAAAGGGGCATCAGTGTCTTTAATCTACTCCATTGATCCTCAGGTCTATTTTGTTGCCAGTACCATGCTGATTTTATCACAGTAGCCTTGTAGTATAATTTCAAGTCAGGAATTGTTATGCCTCCTATCTTGTCTTTATTGCCCAGGATCGCCTTTCCTATTCTAGGTCTTTTCTGGTTCCAAATAAATTTTAGAAATGATTTCTCTATGTCTGTGAGATATGTCGGTGGTAGTCTGATAGGGATTGTGTTAAATCTGTAAAGCAATTTTGGGAGTATGGCCATCTTCACAATGTTGGTTCTTCCTATCCAGGAGCAAGGAATATCTTTCCATTTTCTTAAATCATCTACAATCTCTTTTAAGAGTACTGTAATTTTCCTTGAAAATTTTTGACTTCTTTAGTTAGACTAATTCCAATGTATTTCATTTTCCTTGGTGCTATTGTGAAAGGAATTATTTCTATAAATTCCCTCTCAGTGTGTTTGTTGTCTGTGTAGAGGAATGCTATTGACTTTTGGGTATTGACTTTATAACCTGCTATGATACTGAATTTCTGTATTAATTCTAGTAGCTTCTTGGTGGAGTTTTTTGGGTCTCCCTAGTAAAATATCATGTCATCTGCAAATAAAGATAATTTAACTTCTCCTTTACATATTGTTACTTCTTTTATTTCTTTCTCTTGTCTATTGGCTGTAGCTAATGATTCTGGAAATATATTGAATAGTAGTGGTGATAGAGGACATCTTTGTCTTGTATCAAATATAAAAGTAAAAGTTTCCTGTTTTTCCCCATTTAGGATTATCTTAGCTGTTGGGTTTTCATAAATGGCTTTTACCTGATTGAACTAGAGGCCATCTACTCCAATTTTCTGTAGGACTTTGAACATGAATGTGTGTTGGACTTTGTCAAAAGCTTTTTCTGCATCAATGGAGATGACCATGTGGTTTTTAGTTTTCGATCTGTTGATATATTGTATTAAATTCATAGATTTTCAAATATCGTACCATCCTTGCATCCCTGGGATGAATCCTACCTGGTTATGGTGTGTGATCTTCTTGATGATTTGCTGTATTCTATGTGCTATTTGATTTTTTTGAGGATTTTGGCATCTATGCCAAAATCATTCCTGAGGGAGATTGTCCTGTAGTATTCTTTTTAGATGTGTCTTTCCCTGGTTTTGTAATCAGTATAATACCTACCTCCAGGAATGATTTTGGTATGGTTGCTTCCTTTTCAGTTTCATTGAAGAATTTGAGAAGTGCAGGGAGTATGTCTTCGGTAAATGTCTTCTAGAATTCAGCTGTGAACCTATCTGGATCTGGACTTTTCTTTGTCAGCAGGCTTTTTCTTACATTTCATATTTCATTGGCTGTTATTGGGTTATTGAGAGTTGTTATGTCTTCTTGATTCACTTTTGGTTAATTTGTACCTTTCTAGGAATCTGTCCATTTTATCTGTGTCTTCTATTCTGTGAAAGTAAAGATTCCCAAAGTAATTCTTGCTAATCTTCTGAATTTCCAATGGGTGTGTGGTAATTGCACCCTTTTCATTCCTTATTGCTTGTATTTGAATTTTTTTCTTTCCTCTTTTTGACGAGATTAGCTAGGGGATTATTGATTTTATTTAATCTTTCAAAGAAGCAGCTTTTGCTTTTTTAATTCTTTGAATTGTGTTCTTTATCTCAATTGAATTAATTTCTGCTCGAATCTTTACGATGTCTTCCCGTCCTTGGGCTCTGGTTTAGGTTTGCTCTTCCTTTTCTAGTTGTTGAAGGTGTAGCATTAGGGTGTTTATTTGTTCCAATTTTGTTTTCCTAATGTGTTAGTTCACAGCTATGAATTTCCCTCTGAGAAATGTTTTCATTGTGTGCTACAAATTCCGGTATGATGTGCTTGTCTTTTCATTGAATTGTAGATATTTTTCAATTTCTTGTTCAATTTCATCTATGACCCATTGGTTGCTGAGTAGGGTGTCATTTAATTTCCATGTATTTACGTTTTTTTTCTGGGTTCTTTTGTCATTTATTGCCAGTTTCATTACACTGTGGTAAGATAATGTGCATGGGATAATTTCTATTGTCTTACATATACTTAAGCATGACCTATGGACCAGTATGTGATCTCTTTTAGAAAATGACCCATGTGCAGCTGAGAAAAATGTACTAAGATGTATTTCATTGGAACTCTCTGTATGTGTCCACCATGTCCATTTGTTTCACGCTCTGGTTCCATTGTGTTATTTCCTTACTCATTTTTTGTCTTTTGACCTATCTTTTGGGCATAATGGAGTGCTAAGGACTCCTGTTTTAAGATTATGGTAATGGATATTAGATTTTTCATATCCATTAAGATTTGCTTTTATAGTTGTGTGCTGTCGTGCTTGGTGCAAACATATTTATTAGTGCTGCCTCTTCCTCTTTAATATTTCCCCTAACCAGTGTATGGTGGATTTCTTTATTTTCCTTCATCATTCTTAGTTTGAATTTGAGACTGTCTGAGAACAGGATTGCTACCCCTGCTTTTTTCTGAGGTTCTGGGGTATGTAATATTGTGTTCCAGCCTTTGACTTTCAGCATATGAATGTCTTTATGAGTTAAATGTGTTTCTTGTATATAGCATATTTTAGGATTTTGTTTCCTAATCCACCGTGCCAGTCTATTTCTCTTAATTGATGAATTGAATCCATTTACATTTATGGTTAGAACTGAGATGTATTGACTTACAAATGACATGTTATTTACCTGTTGTCGTTTTCTCCTTTTTTCCTGTGTTTAATTGATTGCCCTATTTAGTTGGTTGCATCTGATATCATTCATGGAGTTCTGATCATTTTGGTCCCTTTCTAAAACATCTTTCAGTAGCCTGTGTAGAGTTCGCTTTGTCATCATGAAATTCTTTAGTTGTTCTTTGTCATGGAAGTATTTCACTTCTCCATCAAACTTGAGAGTTTTGCAGGGAATAGTAGTCTGGGCTGTAATTTGTTTTCATAGAGTACTTGAAGTACTCTGCTCCATGCCCTTCTTGCCTTCATGGTTTGTGAAGAGAAGTTGGCCGTAATTCTGATCAGTTTTCCTCTGAATGTGATCTGCTTCTTTTCTCTAATGGCTTTCAGTATATTATTCTTGTGCTGGATTTCTGGGATCTTGACTGTTATATGTCTCAGTGTGTTTTTAATTGGTTTGAGGTTACTTGGCATTCTGTATGCTTGGATTACCTGAATGTCAGTTTGTTTCCTCATATTTGGGAAGTTTTCTGCTATTGTTTCTGCACATATTGTTTAATGTCATTTGTTTTGACTTCTTCTTTCTCATTGATGCCTATTAGTCTCACATTGTTTATCTTTGCATCATTTTGCAGGTGATGGATCATTTTTTTCTGCATCCTAGTTGTTCTTAAGAGATCCTTTCTTACCTTTTCTCTAGCTGTACCAGCATCTTCAAGATCTGAAGCTCTGTGTTCACTTTCACTTAAATAAATCTGCAAGCTTGTGATTGAAATTTTAAGTTCCTCTATATCTCTTTGACTTTGGTTCATGTGATCTATTTCTTTCCTGTATTACTCATTCAAGGAATCAGTCATTTTTCTAAAATCATCTATTTTTTATCAATGCCTTCTTTAGAAGCAGTTATTGGGGGCCAGGGATATGGCTCAGTGGAATAAGCACTTGCCTGGCAAGTGCAAGGGCCTGAGTTCAATATCCAGTTCCAAAAAACAAACAAACAAACAAAAAAGATGAAGTAGCAGTTATTAATTCTTTCACTGCAATGTTATTTTCAGATTGGGTTTCCTCCCTATGTTTCTGTAGTTGATTCTTTACTTCAGATGCTATTTGTTCAGAGAATTTTTTTCTTATTTCAGAAAATTCCACTCTGAATTCCTCTATAACTTTCTGCTGTTGCTTATTTACTATCATTGCTATTAATTCATTCATTTGAGCTGAGCTAGTAGAAAAGAATTCTGTTCTGAGTTTCTTTATGACATTCTTCTGTTACTTATTTACTATCGATGCTATTAATTCATACATTTGAGCTGAGCTAGTGTCCTCTGCAATTGTTCTGGGTGGGCATTGGGTTTCCTCCATGTTTCTGCATTTGATTCTTTACTGCAGATGTTTTTAATTCAGGGATTCCTT
>NW_004524657.1:12245208-12254753 GCF_000260255.1 Octodon degus
TTTTTTTTATTTCAGAAGCTGTTGATTCATTGCTTTCAGCTGTGTGATTCCTAATTTGTTCTGTGTTAGTGTCTTCTGCACTTCTTATGTGTGGGCTTGGGTTCTGAGATTGCATTTTGTTTCTTCTCATTGTCATTTTGTGTAGCGCTATCTTCTGACCTTTGTTGTAGTGCTTTGGTGCGGTTATAACCTTAGCAGCTACTGAAATTCAGGCTGCAGATCTACAAATTTTGGATTTATCCAGCTGTTTCTGACTTGGGTCTGGCTACTGTGCTCAGCTTCTTCGTGCTGCTGCCCTTGTGAATGAACCTGTTGTGCCCCTCTGGCAAGATGTTCTGCTCCTGGACTAGCTGGGTGGTTCTGTCCACTATACACTGTGCAGGGATTGCAGCTGCAGTGTTTCACCTCAGGCCCATGTACCAGGCCTATGCTGAATCTAGAGTGGACAAGGTGGAGCAGGGGGAAGAGGAAGCTCTCCCACATACTCACCAGGTCTGGGATAAGACTGGTTCTGTGGGTTCCTGGAAGGTGCCCGAAATTCCTACAAGGTGGGCAGGTTCAGGGAGGTGCTGCAGAGTGTTGGGCGGCATCCCAAGGGGGTAGATGAGGGTCTCACCCACTCTATACCTGGGCTTGGACCGGCAGGTCCCTCTCGTGCATGTAGGCCAGAAGTTCTCCCACACACTCACAGGGCCTGGGCTAGGACTGGATCTGGAGGTTCCCAGAAGGTGGCAGAAATTCCTACTGGGCAGGCAGGGTGGGGGAAGTGCTGCAGAGTGGTGGGGGGCTTTTCAAGGGGGTGGAAGGGTGTCTCACTCACTCTGTGCCAGGTCCCTCTGGTGCAGGGTAGCCAGAAGCTTTCCCACTCACCGGGCCTGGGCTAGGACTGGATCTGGAGGTTTCCAGAACGTGGCAGAAATTCCTGCTGGGAGGGTAGGGTGGGGTAGGTGCTGCGGAGTGGTGGGGGGTGTTCCAAGTGGGTGGAAGAGGGTCTCACCTACTCTGTGCCTGGGCTGGGATCTGCAGGTCCCAGCAGATGCAGGGTAGCCAGAAGCTCTCCCAAATACTCAACAGGCCTAGGCTAGGACTGGATCTCTATATATGGACTTTTAAAGTGAGATTACCTAAAAAAAATTAGTTTCAACAATACTATAAAGTCAACAAATGTCACAAAAAAATTAAGCATAGATACAGTGCATTAGAAATAGAACCAATTAAAAAGCTCAAGAAATAGGATGAAAAAGACAAATAAATCATGAATAACAAATGACATCAAATAATCTACAAAGATAGTGCAAAAAATTTAAAATGTAATAAAAATGTATATCAATACCTGTTTTATGAAAAGCTTCTTAAGCATTAAATATATTACAAAAATAATAAACACTCCTAGGTGTGGTGGATTATAGGTACGTGATGTGACTATAATCCTCACACTTAGGAGAGTGAGGGAGGATTGCCATCAATTTGAGGCCAACTTGGGCAACATAGTGAGTTCAAGGCCCATGTACACTACAGTGTGATACTCAGTCCAAAAAGAAAAAAGAAAAAAAAAAATAGAAAAACCTTCAAATGTAACATTTACCTAGAAAACTGAGAGAATTAATACATAAAAAGAACAAAATTTAGAAAAATTTGAGCTGTAAAGAAAATATGAAAAAGTTAGAGAAAAATAGCACAAATTACAAATCCAGAAAATAAATCTTCCAACAATTACAAATATTGGACACAATTCCTTATTTTTTTTTATTTAATTGCTTGGCACAGGGTCTCACTGTGCAACTCAGACTCCTAGTGATCCTCTTGTCTCAGCCTTCTCAGTGTGGGGACCACAGGCATGCACCACTAGGGCAGGTTTTGGTGGCCAGCACAGCATGCAGTATCAAGAATCAAACTTGGGACACTGCACTTGCCAGATGGGTACTTAGACCACTTAGCTATCTCCCCTGCTGACATGTATCTTTAAAAGAAATTCAAAGATGAGTATGAAATAAATTGCAAGTACATGGAGGTTACGCATTAGAAATGTGATACAGCTGTATAAATCAAATATATTCCAAAATCAAAAGATGATTATGCTTAAAAGGATGCAAATAAACTTAAGGCTTGAATTAAATTATATGACATCTTTCAACATGTAGCCAAAACTGAATCAATTAGAGAAATAAAATTTAAATATATCATTTCCTAAGTGATAGTAACAACCAATTCAGCAGCAAATGACCTTTCAATATGCTCATAATGACACTGAGACCAAATTGTTTTATATGAGATTGCTGTAATATTTTTAGGCAATAGGTTCTTATATTATTAAAATTGACTCAAAACACAGAACATTTTTCTCATTATGTTTTCATCTCAGCATATTTCTTATAACATTACAGAAAAAAAGTTTTTAAAACATACATTTAACTGTTTATCATATATATTTATATTATATTAGGGTTCATATAATAAATTAAATATACCAACATGAACTGCGTAGCGTTTGTCCTGGAAATTCAAAAGCAATAAAATTAGCAAAATCATTAACTACAAAATTATATTAAAATTTGCTAAAGATATATTTGATCAAATCAACATCCATTTATGGCCAAACGATAAAGCCATGGAAAAGGGGGCACTTCTCTGCTATAATAAAGTGAAAATTACATCAAGTCCAATGCATTAGTCATGACAAGTTAATGGCAGAATACTGACACTAATATCTTTCTTTTCAGATTGAAAAACAATATTTATGATGCTCACCATCATCTTAAATTGTTATAAGCATAAAATATTAAAATAAACTTGGGAAAACTATCTTCTATAGATATGTTACCTCAAAGCTAAAATTATATGGGCAAATGTAGATGAAAATACTCTCTGTGCTTTGCACTTTTTCCACCCCTTACTCATCTGCATAAATCTTGCAAGTATAGTCTCCAAATGTGTTCTCACGCCTGCATACCCACTAAGGGAAGATTTAATGGCCAGAAAAAGAAAAATATAGTCAAGTATTGAAGGGAGCAGCTAAAGATTTTTGAAGACGTAGGTGTTGATTTGATGATGGTCTTCATTATTTACCTCCCTCTGTTCACACTGAGATAACTATCGATGGAGCTGCTGACCCAGTGAGTAGGGATGGGTTTTAGTTAGTGGTGGTAACTTCAACACTTCTGTGCATTATTCATTAATTTCCAAACTTCATTCCTTCATAATAATATGAAATGCTGACAATGACAACTGAGGCATAGATTTGGAAAGTAGGAATAATAAAGTGTTGGGTTTTGAATATTGCAAATTTCAGGTTACATAAAACATATGTCACAAAAATATTTGGATTTCTAACAGCCATATCTAATTAGGCCACTCAAAAATCTGTAATGATTGAAATTATTGGCATATAGTTTGCTTTTTCTTACCCTCCTCTGCACCCGTCTTTCTACTTTAAATCCTTCCTTCCTACTTCCCTATCTTCTGTGTTTATTTTTCTCTTCATTTCTTTATTTTCTTCCTTTTTCCCCATTTTTCTTTTTCATATTCAATTTTTAATATACTGACTAGTTTATCATTCATCTGGCTTTGACTGTTTCAATCTATTCATAGTTAACATCATATTGAACCTAAAACATCCAATTTTGCTTGTTTTATAAAAAATTAATTTCATATTATGAAAATTTCAATGTGCTTGGATATTTGTTTTGAGTACAATTTTCAATGGATATATGATGTTTTACAATAAGTGCTTGATTAAATCCTACAATTTCTATTAGCCTAAAATCTTTCATTACACAGCTGTTTTTGAAATGCCTGTCTTTATTGCTAAAAGAGAACGATGTCAAAATTTTCACCCTTGAGTTATTTAGAAATTTCACATATCAGCAAAGTGGTGAGTATATGAATATATATATCATATATATATATATATATATCATATATATATATATATATATCCTGAATATATCATTTACTTTTTGGGTTTCTTAACATTCAGAGAGTTTTAAAAAGACATTTTTATTAAAAGATTACATTTATTAATTATACTTGAAAGATATTGTAAAATCAATATAACATATGATTTTATTTTTTCAGCTATTTTTATCTAAAGCCATTGAAATGACAAAGTAATTAAGAAAATTATAGCTGAACAAAAAGTATTAGATTGCAGAAAATAATAGCTAATGCAGTGTCATGTATTTCTCATATTCTTATTTGCAAGCACAAGTTTCTATCCTATCAGGAACAAAATCATCTGAATTCTTAACCAGAAAACAGAGTACAACATGTATAGATTGCTTTTAGGACAACACTACAATTAAAATTTGGGAACAGAAAATTGGTGTTCGCTGAGGCTGTTGAGGCTCCAGAGCGAGCCCTAATAATCGTGCCCGTGAAAGTCTAGGGTTTCTGTCTTCCGGAGTTCAGTGTGATCAATCCTGCAAACTCTCTTGCCTCGCAAAGAGTAGAAGAGCTGTACTTTAATTTTTCCCCATTATTTTTCCATCTGGCTCAAGATTAAAAAGTATTAGACCATGAAAGAATTCTACTGTTAGGGTTCATATTGCAATAATTTCTCTTTGTTGTGTTGCGAATTCCTTTTATTTCTTGCTCCTCCTCTTTTTATAAAATAAAATCTGAATCAGTTATGGCTGCATAAAGAGTAAGCCACTGATATGCACACCAAGAAAAACGTAATTTAGTAAAATAATAAAACAGTGAACTTGGGTGGTGCTCTTCCTCCCAACCCTTCCTCAGCACTAATCATCTTCAGACTTTCCCATCAAGCAGATCAGCTCTCTCTGCCTCACAGCAGGAAAATGTGTTGCAGAAGCAAAATGATATGCCAAGAATTGTCAAAGTTATTAAGAGTCAAAATGAAAACAGAAGCAAAAGTTTTTCTGTCTAAACCACAATTTCACATTAGTATCTGCCTGTCTTATGTTTTAGACAAACTGACGCAGCTAAGCAAAGAGCTTGCTTATTAACTTTTTCACTCAGAGGGAATGTGATGTCAGAAAGCCATCCTGCTCTTTCCTGACACAAATATCTGTAAGAAGGGGCAAACGATTTTTCAGAGGTCAATATTTTCATAATGAATCTACTCTAATTTTAAATGGGATGCAAAGTTAGGGGTATATTTCAGCAGCACCATCTCACCAAAGCAGACCATGTATTGTGTGCTTCACGTGGGAAAGTACAATTTTACCTAAGCCATTCAATTTCATAGACAAATGTTGAGCAAATACCTGGTTCTTATGGCTGTTGATAAGGCACAACAAAATCTTTTACTGATGGGTAAAGGAGTGCAGAGAAACAGACTGAATAAATAATTAATTTGTGTCAGACATGCTTTAACCCTATAAATAAGTATTATCATTTTATAATATGAAAATGTACAATAAAAATAAAGATTTTCACAATATGACATTTTGCTCTTGTTCTTTTGAATTACTCTTGAAAATTTGTTCAAGTAGCTTTGTGTTTCTCTCTCTCTCTCTCTCTCCCTCTCTCTCTCCCTCTCCCTCTCCCTCTCCTCTCTCTCTTTCTCTCTCCCTTGTCTTTTTTATGCATCCTACTATAAAGCACTAGTGAAATGGCATTTGAAAAATTGGCTTTGTTTTTCACTATAGAAAAATTGAATACATCTTATGGGGAGCTATGGAGTAGCTCCTTGAGTGAGTGTTAAATGCTTATATACCAGAGCTTCCTTTTAATAACTTCAGTGAATATTCAAAGAAGTAGCACTTGCTTCAGATTGAGTGCTGTGGTTTGTATGTAAGTGTCCTCCCAACGCCTCATGTAGACAATGGGGTGGCTTCTAGAGTGTGTGAGTGATTCATGATCCAAAGCTGAGATTGTGGGTATTAGTGCTACCACTATCCCGGGGTAGGTACTCTGTAGTGCAGTGTAAGGAGGGGAGGGAGGCTTGTTAGCTGCTGTAGCTGCTGTTCCTTCTTTTGCTCTTTGCTGTTTTCCATTGCCATGAATGGCTTCCCTCTGCCCTGTACCACTCTTGGAGCCAGCCAAATATGGACTGAAACCTCCACTGTGAGCTAAATACACCTTTCCTTCCTTGATGTTGGGTGTCAAGTATTTTGTTCTAAAAATGGGAAAAGAGTAATTGAGACATTGAGTATAATCATAAATTCAGGAAAATGTTGCCACTGAGTTTTATGTGCATAAAACAGATGAAAGAAAATCTAACACTGTGGTTCCCAAGGAAATAGCCATATTTTGTTAAGGATTGTTTTGTCATCTTTCTGATTTAGACATTGTTCATGTCTGCCTATATATAGGCATTATCATGAAGTAGTTATTATTTGTCATACTTATAGGGTAGCTAGTCTGATGCTAATGTTTTGTGAGTTAATATTCACTAGAAGAACACAATGTAGTGAAACAAATTTCAGCTATTACAACACAAAAACAGGGGTAGCTAAGCTCTTGCTTACTTAATGATAGCTCAAACCCCTGTCTGAAGCCCATGTCTCATAGGATGATGTACTACAAAGCTAAGCAAGAATTAGATAAGATAAAGAAGACGTCAGAAGAGCAGAAGTGACTGAAGTGACTGACATTACACGTCAGTCAGAAAAGAAGATACTGGATTTCATAATGGGCTCACACATTGGAATGAATGTAACAAGGGACTACAGATGAAT
This sequence comes from Octodon degus, assembly GCF_000260255.1. Lineage (NCBI taxonomy): Eukaryota > Metazoa > Chordata > Mammalia > Rodentia > Octodontidae > Octodon > Octodon degus. Next base: position 12,251,853 of record NW_004524657.1, read on the forward strand.
TCTTGGGGGAAAGGCAGATATGCTCATGTACAGCATTTATGGCTTTCAAGTAGAATTGAGGGTGGCCAAGGAAGAAGGAGATGGAGAGAAGAGAGAGGACAAAGCAGGTGGGAAGGAGTGAGTAGGAGAGAGACAGCACATCTAGGAATAAGAGATTGACCATGGTTCAGAGAACTTCTGAGAACTTTTCCAAGGAAATTCAAGAGTACTGTGGGATTCTCATTGCTATGAGACCTCATTTTAAAGATTACTTGCATGTATTCCATTGCTGAAACTTGTAATCTGGACTCAAAATTCAGTTATAAGAATTTTCCCTAGGTTTAAGTATTTATATTTGCTCATATTTTCATGCATTTATGCATTTCCATTTATGCATTACACAAAACTTATTTAGTATAAGAGTATACTAAATGGACTACTACTTAAAAGCTTACATTTCATGTAAAAGACAACAAGTTTTAAAAGAATTAAAAATTTACAATATGTTTTATTTGATATAATGACTGCAAATCCCATTCTCATATGGAAAGTTTAAACAATAGCAAAAACGAAAGAAAAGAAAAGAAAAAGAATGGAGTTGGGGGAAATAAAAACTTAAAACTATGAAAATCTCTCCTGAGAGGAAAATTAATTTGTGATCTGAAGAGAGATAGAAGCCAGAGGTGAGATCACAAGACAAAAAGTCATTAGGTGAAGTGCTGGGGCAGAGCCTTACACTTCCTTGTGTTCTTTATCCACAAGCCTCTGTAGGGCAATGCAGTATTCTCAGCTTCCTTGGGCACATGAGGAAACCAAGGCTGGTACTTACATCCTTCTCTTTCAAATGTACTCTTGCACTTTTTTGCTAAAGGGCCACAATGTAATGGTAACAGCTCTTGGTAAAGAATGATAGTAAAGAGGAGGTTAAATAGTTGTGATGGAGAAGTAGTGGGTTTAATCTCTATAGAGCATGAGTGAAGTTCTGCTCTAGGTATCCTCCATACACAGGCACACACACATGCACATCCACAGGCACATACACACACACACACATATCCACAGGCACACACACATAGGCACACACATACACAGGCACATACATGTGCATACACATAGGCATACACACAGGAACACACACATACACAGGCACATACACATACATATACACAGACATACACACAGGAACACACACATACACAGACACATACACAGACATATACACAGGCATACACACAGGAACATACACATACACAGGCACAAGCCCAGAGGCACACACATATACACAGGCAAATACACATACATATACACAGGCACACACATGCTTATATATGGGGACACACACATACACAGCACAAAAACATGCACATATATGGGCACATACACATACATGTACACAGGCACGTACACAGATGCACACAAATACACACACAGGCACACACACATACACAGGCACAAACAAATGCACACACAGACACAGGCTCACATACACACAAGCACATACACAGGTACACACACACAGCCACACAGATATACACAGGTGATACACATATACACAGGCAACACACATACACAAGCACATGCACATACATAGGCAGACACACACACATAAGCTCATCAAGAGGGGCAAAACTTAGCACCAAAGTTTTATGTTTGTCTGCTAATGTACATTTCCTACCAAAGTACTTTGTAGTTTCAGAAAAAATAAGTTCACAGGCACAAAAATAATCAAAATCATTATTCACTAAAAATGTAGATAGCTTATAAGTACCTAGTCTATTTTATAGATATGAGAATTAATAGAGTAAGTCAAGAGAAGAATGAAATAATAAAAATTCTCAGAATAAATATTATCAAAGAGGAATTAAAAACAACACTTTACATGAGTAAAACACCATGAAGCTTTAATTTATTTCCAATTAAATAAATTTGGAACTAATACAGATAAAATCTCTGAAAATCTTTCCTAAAAGCTATCTAAAGAAAAGAAGATAAATATATGAAAAGAATAGAATGTTAAATTAGGACAAAAATGCAAAGTAAATGAAATCAGACAAAGTAGCAAAATTGAGATATTAATAGCACATGGAACTTTCTCTAAAATAGATAATAAGAGTAGCCCATAAAATGTCCTTAAGTAAATGCAAAAATATCAAAACCAAACAAGGTATATGATCATCTCATAATGAAAAAAAACAAGAAATCAGTAGCAAAGGAGACCACAAAGAAAAATTAAATAATAATTTCTAGACTAACAAATGGGCAAGAGAAACCATCATCAAAAAGATGATATTTATCTAGAACAAAATTATAATGCCAGTACAACATAGGTGAATTTATGGAATGCAATAAAAGTAAATAAGGAGGCTTATAGCTGTGAATGTTCATTTCAGAAAAACAGAAGAAACCCAAATGAACACTTTAATAATACACCACAGAATCCTACAATTAAATTGTACAGTTGTAAAATCTAAAACTAGAATCAAGAATGAATTCATAGTGACTAAGTAGAAGTTAATAAAATTGAGTCAAAAAAGAATGAATTGAAGAGCTTTTATTAAATAATAAAAAGAATAGATAAACCCTTAGTCAATCTTACCAAAAAAAGAAAAAGAAATCAGCCAAATTTTAAAAGTCTAAATCACAATGTATACAACAAAATCCAGATTATTGATAGCTAATTTGAGAGCCTATATTCCAACAAATTGGAAAATCCAGAAGAAACTGATTAGATTCTTAGACACACGAATTACCAAAACTGAAGCATGAAGAAAAAAATTCCTTAAGAATCCAATAACAGGCTGAGAAATCAAAATAGTAATTGTAATTAAAAATCTATGAAGTGCCGGGGAGATGGCTCAGTAGAATAAGTGCTTCCCTGGCAAGCACAAGGGCCTGAGTTCAATTCCTGGTTCAAAAAAAAAA
>NW_004524657.1:12254853-12263997 GCF_000260255.1 Octodon degus
AATCTATGAAGTAAGAAAAACCCAGAATCTAATGGATTCAGGGCTAATTTCTAAAAGATCTTCAGGGAGGACTGAATGCCAATAATCTTCCAGTTCTTTGAGGAAATTAAGGCTGGGGAGATGGCTCAGTAGAATAAGCGCTTGCCTGGCAAGCACGAGGGCCTGAGCTCACTCCCCGGTTCGGCAAAAAAAAAAAAAAAACGGAAATTAGAAAGTAAGCCACACTTTCAAAGTAATTCCAGTAAGCTATAGATTCTAAAACCAGAAAAGACCTCACCACATCCCCAAAAAAGAACTACATGTCATACACTCTAATGAACTTAGACACAAAAAAGCTCAAAATGATATTAGTAAACAATTGATTAAATTGTTATAAAGATCAAAATTCATGACTCTGCCTCACACAGAATCTGGGAACATTCAGCATATGTAAATTGATACATGCCATTCATTACATTAACAAAGCAAAAACAAAAGTCATGATTCTCACAGTAGATGCAGTAAAAACTTTTTACAAAACCCAGAAGCTTGGCTTCCCTGCACCTGAAGGACCTCTCTGGACCAAAATCAAGGCACACCACGTGAGTGTGACCCTCTGCTGTTCCCTCGGGACCCCTCCACCCCTCCAGAGCCCTTGCCTCCAAGCCTGATGATTGAGTGAGAACTTCTGCAACGCTCTCTGGACCCCCAAACCAGCCCAAGTCCAGGCCCAGCTAGTGTGTGGGAAAGCTTCTGCACTGCTCTATGCCCCTGGGCCAGGGACAAAACAGAGGGCCACTACAGGTTGACTGTTGTGCAAGAAGGGCCTGACAGGTTCACTTCCAAGGGTTCCAGAAGGAAGGAACTGAACACAACAGCTAGACCCAAGGAAGGAATAACTGGATAAACTCAAAATTAATAGATCTGCACCCAAATTTCAGTAGGTGCCAAGGTTATAACTACACCAAAGCACTATAACAAAGGTCAGATGTCAGTGCTGTAAGAAATGACAAAGAGAAGGAGAAAAATGAAATCTCAGGCCTTGAGCCCATCCAGAAAAAGTGCAGACCACAAGCACAGCTGAAATGTATGAATCAGTAGTTCTGGAGGTAAAGAAACAACAGCAGAAAAGTACAGAGGAACTCAGAGCAGAATTAATTCCTGAAATAAAAGGAAAGAAATCTCTCAGTTCATAGCATATGCAGTAAAGAATCAAATGAAGAAACAATTTGAAAACTCTGCACTAAAAGAATTAACTGCTTCTAAGGAAGACATTGACTAAAAAAGAGGAGATTAGAAAAATGATGGATTCCTTGAATGAGCAATACAGGAAAGAAATAGATTGACTGAAGCAGTCAAAGAGTTATAGAGAAACTTGAAATCTCAATCACAAGCCTGAAAAACCATTGGTGTGAAAGTTAAAATACAGTGTTAGATCTTGAAGATGCTGGTGCAGCTTGTGAAAAGGTAAGAAAGGATCTCTGAAAAAAAACTAAGATGTAGGAAAAAATAATTCATCACTTGCAAGACAATGCAAAGATGAAAAATGTGAACATAATAGGCATCAATGAGAAAAAAGGAGTCAATATAAATAATACAAAAAGAATACAGACAGAAGTAATAGCTGAAAACTTCCCAAACATGAGGAAACAATCTGACATTCAGGTAACTGAAGCATACAGAACAGCAAGAAATCTCAACCCAATTAAAAACACACCAAGACATATAATAGTCAAGATCCCCGAAATCCAGCACAAGAATAATATACTTAAAATCACTAAAGAAAAGAAGCAGATCACATTCAAAGGAAAACACATCAGAATTACGGCCGACTTCTCTCCACTAACCATGAAGGCAAGAAAAGCATGGAGGAGAGTACTTCAAGTCCTGTATGAAAACAAATTCCAGCCCAGACTACTATACCCTGCAAAACTCTCTTTCAAGTTTGATGGAGAAGTGAAATACTTCCATGAAAAGAACAATTAAAGAATTTCATAATGACAAAGCCAACCCCACACAGACTACTGAAAGATGTTCTAGAGGGGGATCAAAATGATCAGAACTCCACAAAGAAGAACAGAAGTAATCCATTTAATGGGGCAAATAATTAAACACAGGACAAAAAGGAGTAAACAGCAGCAGGTAAATTACATGTCAATCATAAGTCAACACATCTCAATTAGAACCACCAATGTATATGGAATCAATTCACAAATTACAAGAAACAGACTGGCAAAGTGGATTAGGAAACAAAATCCCACAATACTCTGTATACAAGAAAAACACTTAACTCATAAAGAAATTCATTGACTCAAAATGAAAGAATGGAAAACAATGCTACGTGCTCCAGCACCTCAGAAAAAAGCAGGAGTAGCAATTCTGTTCTCAGACAGTCTCAACCTCAAACCAAGAATGAAGAAACAAAGTAAGAAAGCCACTATATACTGGTTAGGGGAAAAATTCAAGAGGAAGAGATAACATTCATAAATATCTATGTATCAAACACTGGAGCACCAAGCTATATAAGATAAATCTTAATGGACATGAAAAATCTAATATCCAATACCACAATCTTAACAGGAGAACTTAATACTTCCTTATTCCAAAAAAGTAGGTCAAGCAGAGAAAAAATTAGCAAAGAAGTACCAGAACTGAAGCAGAGCTTGGAACAAATGAACTTGATGGAAATAAATAGTGTTGCACCCAACCACAGCTGAATACACATTTTTTTCAGCTGCACGTGGGTCATTTTCTAAAATAGAACCACATACTAGTCCATAGATCATGCTTAAGTATGCACAAGAAAACAGAAATTATCCCATGCATATTATCTGACCACAGTCCATTGAAATGGGAAATAAATGACAAAGGAACCAGAAACACCACATAAATACATGGAAATTAAACAACACCCTACTCAGCAATCAATGAGTCACAGATGAAGGTAAACAAGACATTCAATAATACACATAATTCAATGAAAATTTAACCACAAATTATCGGAATTTATGGGATGCGATGAAAGTTCTCAGAGGGAAATTCATAGCTGTGAACTCACACATTAGTATAACAGAATGATAACAAATAAACACCCTAATGCTGCACCTCCAACATTTAGAAAAGGAAGAGAAAACCACACCCAGAGCCCAAAGATGGGAAGAAATCCTAAAGATTAGAGCAGAAACTAATTCAATTGGGACGAAGAAAACATTTCAAAGAATCAATGAAACAAAAAGCTGGTTCTTTGAAAGATTAAATAAAATCGATAAGACCCTAGCTAAACTCATCAAAAAGAAAAAAATCTTCATGTTTACAGAATGGACTACACAGATGAAATGAACAGATTCCTAGAAAGGTAAAAATTACCAAAACTGAATCAAGAAGATGTAACAACTCTCAATAACCCAATAATGGCCAATAAAATAGGAAATGTAATTAAAAGCCTGCAGACAAAGAAAAGTCCAGGTCCTAATGTATTCATGGCTGAATTCTAAGAAATTTACAGAAGATATAATCCCTATATACCTCAAACTCTTCAATGAAATTGAAAAGGAAATAGTTCTCCCAAAATTATTCCAGGAGGCAAGTATTGTGCTGATACCCAAAACAGGGAAAGACACAACTGTAAAAGAAAACTACAGTCCAATATCCCTCATGAACATAGATGCAAAAATTCTCTATGAAATCCTAGCAAATCATCAACAAGATCATACAGCATGACCAGCTAACATTCATCCCAGGGATGCAAAGATGGTTAAATATTCAAAAATCTTAAAATGTAATACACTATATCAATAATGTGAAATCTAATTTCAATTGATCATTTCAATTGATGCAGAAAAGGCTTTTGACAAAGTCCAACACTCATTCATGTTCAAAGCCCTACAGAAAATTGGATTAGAAGGCCTCTGCTTTAATTTGATAAAAGTCATCTATGACAACCCAATGGCTAATATAATTCTAAATGGAGAAAAACCGAAATCTTTTACTCTCACATCTGGTACAGGACAAGGATGTCCTCTATCATCCCTTCTGCTCAACGTAGTTCTGGAATCATTAGCTAGAACCATTAGACAAGAGGGAGAAATACAAGGAATAAGAGGAAGTAAAGAAGTCAAATAATAGTTATTTGCAGATGACATGCTACTTTATTTGGAAGACCAAAAGAATTCCACCAAGAAGCTACTAGATTTGATACACAAATTCAGTAGCATAGCAGGATACAAAGTCAATACCAAAAAGTCAATATCATTCATCTACACAGATAACAAACACACTGATATGGAAATTAGAGAAGCAATACTTTTTCCAATACCACCATGCAAAAGGAAATAGCTTGGAATTCATCTACCTAAAGAAGTCAAAGATCATTCCACCGAAAATTACAGTACTCTGAAAAAAGAGATCATAGAGCATTTCAGAAAATGGAAAGATATTCTCTGCTCCTGGGTAGGAAGAATCAACAACGTGAAGATGGCCATACTCCCAAAATTGTTGTACATATTTAATGCAATCCCTATCAAACTACCAGCAACATACATCCCAGACCTAGAGAAATCGCTCCTAAGTTTTGTTTAGAACCAGAAAAGACCTACAATAGCAAAAGCAATCCTGGCTCTCAAAGAGAATGCAGGAGGCATTGCAATTCCTGACTTGAAGTTATACTACAAAGCTACTGTGATAAAATCAGCAAATTAGCAATGAAATAGACCTGAAGATCAATGGAATAGATTAGAAGATGTAGAGTCCTGTATGAACACACTCAGCAACCGACTTTTGATAAAGGGGACAAACATGCTTACTGGATGAAAGATAGTCTCTTCAACAAATGGTGCTGGAAAAAATGGCTCTCTACATGTCGTAAACTAAAATTTGACCCAAGACTATCACTATGCACTAAGCTAAAGTCAAAATAAATTAATTTAAAGATCTGAACATTAATACAGAAACACTAAATTTTCTGGAAGAGAAAGTAGGAACAACTCTTAAAGACATAGGGGTAGGCAAAATGTTCTTGAACAAATCTCAAAATGAACAGGTAATACTTGAAAGATTTAACAACTGGGACTTTCTCTTATTGAGAAGTTTTTGCACGTCAAAAGAAATTACCAACAAAATGAAAAGACAAACAAATATTTCAAAAAACAATCCTAACTAATAAGTACTCAGACAATGGTCTGCCCTCTAGAATTTATAAAGAACTAAAAAACATTAGGTATCCTAAATTTAAAGACCCAACCCAGAAATGGGAATCTGAGAGGAACACACACTTCTCAGAGGATGGAATTAAAGAAGCAAATAAATATATGAAAAAATGCTCCACATCAATAGCCATCTGTGAAATGCAAATTTAAAGAACACTGAGATACCATCTTACCCCACAAAGAATGGCTATCATAAAGAAATCAACAAACAACAAATTTCGGAGAGGCTGTGGGTAAAAGGGAACCCTTCTCCACTGTGAGTCAGAATGTAAACTGGTGCAACCATTATCGAAATCAGTGTGTATATGCCTTAAAAAGCTAGGACTGGAAATCCCATTCAAGCCAGCTATTCCCCTACTGGGAATTTTCCCAAAGGAACTGAAAACATATCACAGAGATATATGTGTGCCTATGTTTATAGCAGCACAATTTGTGATAGTCAAATCTTGGAAACAACCAAGATGCCCATAATATGAGGAATGGTTGGAAAAGATGTGGTATTTTTATACAAGGGAGTGTCATTCAGTTATAAAGAATGATAAACTTGAAGCAAGTATATTTAAGTGGATTCCACTTGAAGATATACTCAAAAGTGAAATAAACCAGAAAACACATGTGTAAATATTGTACAGAATCCCTACTATAAGAACTCAAAAGAAGAAATACAAGTAGAGAGGCATAACACAATTTAAAAGAAATGAGATCCTGAGGATTGGACAATGGGGAGAGAGCAAGGAGAAAAGATGGGAAACATGACAGGTGCAAAGTCATACATTTATATGTGCAAGATGGGTAAGGAAATGATCCTGAGAAACATCTGCAGGTTTTTGAAACTAGCAGTTGATTAGTAGGATTCTCACTCTAACTATATATGCTGATACCTGTGAACCAAGCACCTGCACTGAAGTTAGCAATGTGTAATAGAAGGGTCACACTTGGAATGCCTGTCATTCTGGTCTTCTAAATACGTACTTCTTGCCATGACATACTAATTATTACCATAATGTCTCTCAAATAAATGTTTGTTTGTGTTTTTCAAATGGTAATAAATGAAAAAAAGACAAGAAAAAAGCCACAGAACTGTCCTGCTACAGTGCTGTATATGGTTAGATTTCTATGTTTCTGTGTAAAAATATGAAAGTGTTTATTCATATTCTTTAAATATTTTTCTTTTTTATTTTTTTCTCCACATTCCATAGGGACTTAAATTTTAACATATCAATACTTGATGGAATATACCTGTTCTGTGCTATAGCTAGGATGTTTGATATTCAGACAGATAGTGAGGTTAAACCCAACTGCGTATGTTATAGGTTAATGATAACTTTCTCTCCTGAAGCATTAACAACCTGAGTTTGGAGACCAAAAGTTAGAGAAATAGAAGAGTTGCAAAGACAGCCAACATTTTGACTCTAACCTTTAAAGGTCAGTGAAGACTCAGGACATAGGAGAATCTATACTGTAACATCATGTAACTCAATTGTGTTCCAAATTATCTGATCAAGGAGATTATGGGGCCACAGAGCAATGTGATTGATGATGTAGAGTGTGCCTAGGGAGAGTCACATGGAGAGAAAACATTTGCTCAGGCTTTCACAGAGAGCAAATTGGTGAAGCAATGGCCATGACTCATCCACATGGCTGACATTGACAAAGGATCTGCAAACTTCGGTACAAGGTCTTAGGGTAAATCCTGAGGGGATTTGATCAACCTTGGCAGATACGAAAGTTGCATTTCTTGTTATATAGGTCTTGCTTTATCTTGGTCTTAACCATCCAGCAGAAAAGAATAAAAATAAGGTATATAAAGTGAAGCCATATTAATATGCTGAGCTGTAAAAGGCTCTAGTCAACAACTTCTGAGGTTAACCCACTGCTATTGTGGATTGCTGGACTGTGTTGGATTTTTTTGCTGAATCCATGCACCTATAGTATTTAGATGCCAATGGAATACATTTCTCTGGCAGAACTAGACAAAAAATGGGATACAAAGGAAGGATGTATCTGTATATACAGAATAGTTAAAACAAATATACAGCTACTTTCACTTAATTCAATGAGAAGAAAGATTTATACTAATAGTGTTTGGACAGGATATCCTGTCTGCATCATGTACTATGGATAACCACTAAGAAGATAACATTGTACAGCATATTAATTATTGAATCTGTCCTATGAATCAGTTTTGAAACTGTCTCATTGCTATTTGTTTCTCAATAAAATTAAAAAAAAAAAATCTACTCGTAACACCGACCCTGAAAATCGATATCGATTTCTACATCTAAATCTACATCTAAATCTACATCTAAATTCACATCTACATCTACATCTATATCTATATCTATATCTATATCTATATCTATATCTATATCTATGCTATGGATTGTGTCTATTTGTCCCCCCCCCCAAATCTCTTTTAAGTCATGGGGCAGACTCAGCTTGAGGAACAGCATGTGACTTGAGGGACGGGGCCAAAGAGGCGGGAACTATTAAAGTGGCAGTGAAAGCTTCCCTGGAAGGTTGCTGTCTCTTTGAATTGTGGAGAGGGTCATCATGGACATGGAAGCACCCCAACCTCTCCTCTGGACCCCGCAGCGGGAGGGCAGTGTATGTGATTGAGGCTGCCTGGGGCTGAGAGAAGATGCTTGCACCAGACAGAGGTGTTGACCCTTTCTCTCTAGAGCCAATAAGGCTGTAGCAATGTAATTGCTACATAATTCAGGCTGTTTTAAACTATGAAACCTCCAGTAACTGTGAGCTAAATAAACCTGTCCTTCCCTCATTTTTAATGTTGTGTATTTGTCCCAGCAAGGAGAGAATAACTAATACAAGATAGAGATAGAGATAGAGATAGTGATAGAGATAGAGATAGAGATACAACCTTATCTCAATCTGAAAAAGCTACTTGTGATAAAACACCAGCCAACATGATGCTAAATGGTGAAAAGCTAAGAGATTTCTCTAAAATCATGAACAAGACAAAGATCCTCACAGGTGCTGGCAAACAGGCTATCCATTCACAGAAAACTGATGACAGATCTTTGTCTCTTACCATATTTTAAACTAACACCTAAATACATAAAAGATCTACATGCTAAAATGGAAACAGTTAATCAGGAATATAAAATAGGTAAACTCTTGAAGATATAGGCATAGGTAAGAACTTTTGAATAGAATCGCAGTTGCACAAGTAATAATGCCACCAATTAAGAAATGGAATCATCAATTTTTTAAAAAGGATTTGCACAGCAAGGGGAATTAGAGTGAAGAGACAACCTTCAGAATGGGACATGTTTTTGTTAGCTCTTCCTCAGACAGAGAACTAATATCTAGAACATATAAAGAAATGAGGAAAATTAGGCCACAAAAATAAAGGACCCACTGCAAAAATTGGCAAATAAATTGAATAGAAAGGTCTTCAAAATATAAGTAGTTAGTAAATACATGAAGAAATCCTCAGCATATCAAGACATTAGAAAAATACAAGTTTATAACAACGCAGAAATTCTACCTTAATCCAAAAATGATTTCTATCCTCCAAAATTCAAATAATAACAAATGCTGATGAGGCTGCTTAGCTTCTTCATTGCTTGTAGGGATGTAAACTAGAAAAGGCATTAAAGATGCCTGAAAACTAAAACAATAAATTCTACTGAGCACATTTCCTGTTCCTCCCCTTTTAGTTGTCTTCCTAAAAGCCTTACTGACATCACATTGCAGTGATGCGTCCAAACCCAATTTATAGGACCACAACTCATATCACCTGAATCACGAAGAGCACTCATGTGTCCATCAGTACTTGAATGAATGAAAAATGTGACATTTACATCCAATGAAGTGCTACTCTGCCATAAATTAGATAGTCTAGGGTCTTTTGGAAGATGTGAGTGGACACCTTGCACCATAATGTTAAGTGAAGTAAGTCAAATACACAAGCTTAAATGTTACATGAATATATATA
>NW_004524657.1:12264097-12265372 GCF_000260255.1 Octodon degus
TTTTACATGCTAGTTTATGTTTACCTCATTTAAAAAAAATGGGGGCATTAATAATCATCAGTTTATATTTTTATGTTTAAGGGTAAGAAATTGGAGAACAAATCTTGCTCTTAGTATTACTAGATTACATTTTCCACAATTTGTACCTATTATTCTCTTTTCTAATACATTTTCAAATTATTTTTTCAAGTAGATTAAGAAGAAAATAACTAAACTTAAGAGAAAAAGTATTCCAAATCTTTAATAAAAACTTACATCAGGCAATTTTTCTTTCTTTTCCTTTAACACATTATACCTAAGTAGACAATGAAGTCATATTTAGTATTTCTCCTTAGTATCATATAATTTTTGATTACCAGGGATTTAGAAAATAAGCGCAAATAATTTTGGATTTTTTAAAAAAGAAAGCACAAATTAGAATTAAAACAGAAAAAATTACAAGTGATACAGAATTTCACTTAACAAAGAATTTCACAATATTTGTTGCAATACATAGTGTTGTCTTCCAACCAGTTATTCACATTACCAGATATATATGCATGTAAAATTGGAAGAAGAAAGAAAAAATGAAATAAGGAAGAAATGAAATTAAAATAAGAAATTAAGAAGAGAAAAAGTACAATCAATTTAAAAAGGAGACAAAACAAATTATTATCTGCTCCTTTGCATAGACCAGCAGAAATGCACAGACAATACAGTTGTTCAAGCATCCTGCTTACATACATAAATATATCTTTTCCCTCACCCCCTCTCCTGTCCTTACCCTCAACTCAGTAACTCTTTCCTTTTGAATAAGTTCATTCACTTTTCCCAGTATCTATTGTACCCTTCAGATTCCTTTTCAAAGAAACATTCAAATTTATTCCCTTAGCAGAATTTTGTTAAATTTAAAACTTAATTATCAGAATTTTAACTTATTAAATAAAAATATTAAGATTAGAATGAGTGTGCATGATTCTGTGCTAATTTTAGGATCAAAAATTATCATAAAAGTATTCAAATAAATATTATACTGGGATCATTTTTCTTTTCATCTCTGTCTAATGTTTTGGAAAAAAATCTTATTCCATTCCACTTCAGATTTGTCTATCTCAATGATGTCTGTGCCTCAATTTAGTTCAAGGGAAGGAATCCTGCTAACTGCTAATAAAAATGTGGCATGCTGACATATCAACAAGCATTTTAAACTCATATATTAGGATTTTTCACATTCTTCTAATTTAATTGTCTTCCTTATAGTTAATTATCAAATTTTAAATAGTGTATTTGCTTTTT
>NW_004524657.1:12265523-12269351 GCF_000260255.1 Octodon degus
ATAGCTATGACAGAAAAAAAGAATATTTCTATTTTTAAAATAAATGTACATTTGTATCTTGAATAACCTATAGGAATTTTCTCTTGCATCACTTAGATTGTGGGAAAAGTTTAATCATGTAAATTTCTAGGTCAATATTCAGTAAGACTACGTGGATATGAATGAATTAGATACATTTAGGGAAAGAAAAAAGGTGAGAGAGAAATTTACAGATCTAAGTCAGGATATTAAAGATATGTTTCCAAATCACCATATTTGTTCATTTTAATTATTACCACTTTCCAGCAATGGGAATTAGATGTACATTAAGAAAATATACAGTTGATACAGGAAGTGTTTCAGTTAAATATTTATATTTTTATAATTCACTCAGTGTGGCTTGGGTTATTTACTTGAAGTCTGTTATTGAGTTGTGGCCTTAATTCTTCTCTACCATGAAGTTAATAGAAGGCCAAAATCCAACACTACCCCCCTTCCATAGTAAATTGTTTTAACCTCTATCTTTCTTTGTTTTACTTTTTATTTAACTATGGCTACTGAGATCTCTGGTCATAAAGGAGGGTTCAGGAAACTTTTAAAGGAGCAAATATCATCTTACTGCAATCAAGCCATATGGGGCAGAGAGAAGGACTCAAAACCCTCTTTAGATGCTGTCACTACAAAGGTCCTGACATTGTGCAGAGACTCAGACCCAGTGGCGAGTCCAGGATGGTGCATTTCCACAATGGGCCACTGTGGATCTGTGAGCACAGATGTGTTCCAGACTGCTTCTTCTTTGTGACAGTGTGACTCTGAAGGTCAAATGTTTGCAACTAATTTTTATCCTCATCTTTTCAGCCATTTATAGCACTATTCATTAGAAGTTGGTTATATTTTTGAAAGATTTATCTTGACAAGAGGAACTGATTATTAAATATTAAGCCTACACTCTTCCATACTACTTTAATCAATTATAATATTTGTGCTTTTCTCTTCATATTGTATTTTTTAAAATTTGAACTTCCATTTTAGACATGTGATTGTGATTTATTTCCATCTAATCCCTAAGTATCCTTAACTTAATGACATGCATGTTTTCTACATACGTTGGTATTATTTATTTGATTGAAATAATTTATATAATGTTAAAAATTTAATTGAAAACTGTCAATAAAAGAAATATAGCAAAGATAACCACCATCTAATAGGATGCAAACCCTGCCACAAAGTGTATAAGGGAAGAGATCTCAGACTAGGGACTTTATTGGGCTATGACCTCAAATGATTAGTGTTTCCGTGAACTTATTTAGTAACACAGTTTGGACTCTGAATCTAATTTTGTGAGTTATAGTCTAGAGCTTAGTTCAGCATGAATCTATAGTTACTCTAAAAGTGATCACAAGTCTCACAGGGGTTTTATATAACAGAAACATGTATTCCCTAGTTGCTTATCCATTTTTTTTCTATTGCAATTAAGCTCTCATATGAAAAATGGACTCCTAATAAGGAACCCATATCAAGAAATTCATAGAATTAATGCCCTTTAAAAGCAATTTTAATGAACATTTGTGGACCTTTCTTCAATGTATTTGCGCTGAAGTATTAAAGAATAGCTACAGTAAAACACATCGCTCTGAGGGATTGATGATTTTTCATTTAAAAACTATTAAAAACAGTAAGTGCAAGATCACTTTGGCTTCCATAATGCTTTATTAAAACGGAAAGATGAAATTTCATATTGAAACTATTGTTCTTTTTGAGATAAGAAGAACATGACAATCTTGTGATCAAAGACAGGAAGTTGAGGCCAGGAAAAACTTGTACATGCAAACCTTGTTATATACACCTTTATGTTATTATCCATTTCTACATATACTTGGTACACTCACTTGAGTCATTTTACCTTGTCACATTTTCACAATTTTCAGTCCTTTGTCTAATTCAGTGAGTTTTCAACTGTAAGTGCATTTGAGATCTTCATTTCCTGAGAGGCTTCCATGTTACTTAAAAATTCTATTAAATGACTCTGTATACTTCCTCTACTTGATGTTTGTTTTATTGTCCTCAAAAAGGAAAATCTAAATTTCACCTTCTTTATTGTGTCAAATGGCACAAGTTTTCATTAAAAGAGTAAACATTTTATAGGTATTATAGTGTCTTATGTGAATGTTGTATGTGCTTCTCAACAGTGAAGCACAAGCACCACATCACACCCAGCTATTTATTTTCAAAAATCTCCTGCCCCTCATGCACAGCGCTTTTGCAAGGCAGGGCTACAACTCTGAGCACAAGTGCTTTGAATGAATGACTAGTCATTTGTTAGAAATTTTTCCTCAGCATTAGGCAAACAAATTATTTTATTGTTGTGATGAATGAAAGTATTTCTTCTTTGAAGTGTCTACTTGGCTCCTGTTATAGGATAGCATGCACAAAGTTGTAGGAACTGTGTAATAACTATATAACATACATTGTACTTTGATTTTAATGAAGCATACCAGTTCAAAAACTTATTTTAATAATTCAAAAGAATAAAATTTTTGCTAAGCATGTCAAATGATGCGTTCACCTCTTTTTCATTGTACTTGCTATACAGTGACTCCTGTATGAAGAAATATGAATGATTTACCACTGAAAATAGGGAGAACAAGTAGAGATACAGAGTCTTCCTGATACATTGGATTGGATGTTATTCTCATGGGACAAGAAGTCTGCACCAATATATACAGTAACATAGATTATAACATGGCTCCCTAATTTTACCAGGAAAGAGTGTAATATGGTCATGTGTACCTTGATATTATTTTGTAGTACTTGTTTAATGTTTTATGTTATGCAGTTTAGAATATAGTCAGATTTAATTCATTTTTTGAATTATTTGTAAAATTTTTGAGATAAGAATGGGAATTAATTTTCTTTCTAGCTGCTATATCTGTTTCTCGCTGAATGCTCAGCAAGCTGTGCCTTTGAAGATTTCATGGATCATCACGCATAGCCTCAGAGAGATCTGCTATTACAACAGGGAAAAAAACACAGAAGAAAAGCTTGACAGCCAGGGAGTGGTGGGAATTGGGCTTTTTATTGCAAAAATGTTACTGCAATGCATCACTTTTTAAATATATTTTATGATTTAACTAAGAAATGTAGTGTATCATAATGTATTCATTAAATCTAATAGTGACCATATATGTATGCTTTCTAATCTGAAAGCACTTTCATAATCACAAGTATATAAATCATGGAAATTAATCCACTGAAAAAAGAAATCATAAAAAATTATCTAAGTAAAAATAATTATCACATTTTTGTAATGCCTCTGGAAAGTCTCTATTTTAACTGTGGGACTTTACATTCAGTGAACTTAAGTGTGTCTTTGTCACTGAAAATATATTCATGCAGTTTACAACTCCATAGAAAGGTTGAGTGAAGCTGTATAGCTGAATTTCATGGTCACACCCCTTACATACAAAACATTGCTTTTCAAAGTTCAGTTTATGTGGGTCTTGCAGAACTTTTAAAAATTGAAAACAGAAGAAGCTTTAAAAACCTTCATAGATATGTTGATTAAAAGATGTTAAGCTTATTTAAGGAAATATGGATCAACCAAATTTTTTTCCTAACTGAGTTTTCTTAAAATAATCATTTTTTTAAATTGATATTATCACCTGTATTGTTTTTTTCATAGCTATCTTGTATGTATTATTAGATATGTATCTATGGATCATAACTTAGTAGAGTCAACATTGATAAATACAACACTTCCTAACGTAAGAATTTTAAAATTGGTTAACTTTTTCCCTCTGTCGGGCGCCCTCCCGTCCAGCAGGAAAGCACTCAACACGATTTGTGCGG
>NW_004524657.1:12275208-12276619 GCF_000260255.1 Octodon degus
TAACAAGTATAGAAGTCAGGACTTTAAATTTTCTCCCTTAGAATGCACACAGTGCAATTTTTCTGACCATGTTTAACACTTTTTAATTTGTAATTTAAGGAGCTTGGATATATTGTACTTTACAGTGGTTTTCAATGTATCTATATTTCTTAGTTTTAAGTTCTTAAGTTGACCTCTTTCAATTGCATCAGAAAGTGCCAAAAATGATGTGATAAATGTGTTTTCATCTAGTACAAGAATTCTGAACTTGCTCCACTGTTCATCTTCATCAGATGTAAGTCCTCACAGGTACTAATCTCCTGGTTACCCCTTTTCATTTTTCATCCTACCAACAAGACAGACACTGATTGCAGAATTTTTGTATTAATTTTTAACAATATTATAATATTTTTGTCAATTTGCTTTTTTGAGGAATTTGAAAGAGAGGATATTTTTATCTCATTGGATCACATAACACTATTTTCATTTATATTTACCAGTAAATTCTACTCTCCAAAATGTTTAAGAATTGTTTATTTAAAAGCTTAAAATTGTACATTGTTTTATGACATTCATAGCTATGGACAATGACTCTGGTGTTGCAGTTTATCATAACAAAGCAAGCAAAAGTATTCTTTTTTTGTAAATCTCTTATCGAACAGAATTTTTTTCCATTTAATCTTAATAGATTTATTGATCCTGTTCAGAATTTATGAATACTACAAATGCATATATAATGTATTTACCTACAATAAATAATCTAGTCAGTTTGGACTCCTTTGGGTTTGAATGCTGAATTTTTTTTCTGTTAAGGAGAATTTTAATTAAACTTTTGTTGAGAGTAAATCATAGATTAGCCAACAGTTATAGAAAGTATTATAGACAGATCCCATGTACCTTGTACCTGATGTTCCATAATGGTGATATAGTCAAATGTTAAACAATATTGCAAAAAATCTGCCCAATCCATCAGTTTTGTTCAGATCCTACCCATTTTATATGTTCTCACTTATATAGGGTATACTTTTTACATATACTTATTTTGTTGTATATGCCATACATAGGTATATTTCTCCAATAACACTCTTTAAAAAATATGCTCATTAACACACTATCTTCTATACTTTTACCTTTTATTAAATGGGTACATGCATTCAAAATTCATTGCTATTATTAAATCTGTATAAGGATTTTTTTTGTTGTTGTTGTTCCTCGAATGCCTTCAGGGCACTTTTGGCCAGCAGGAGAGTTGTGAGGTTCGAACTCCAGCAACCCGAGGCTGACAGCTTTGTGGAAGCAGCCACTTAAAGGCCTGAGCTAGGGCCAGAATATTTTGCTGAGTTTACATACCTATAATATTCAATAACGGAACTTAGAAAAAATGGGGTAGACAGATGAATGTCCATTTTGTATCTGTGTATTCAAAGTGGTT
>NW_004524657.1:12276796-12283781 GCF_000260255.1 Octodon degus
AAATAAAAAAAATAAAAAAATAAAAAAAAATAAAGCAGGTCCTATCACATAGTAAACACTATGTTTCATATGTAATTGAGTGAGATTCAGCACTGTAGTTATTATTACTGAAAAAGCAAACCAGTTCCAGAGTCACACACTCAACATGTCTACACTTACAGCATTTCAAGGAACTTATGTAAGTCTTGTCTCTCTGTCATGTTTAAAACGAAATGACAGGCTACATATGTAGTAAAGTTGCATAGAACTAATTAAATAAATATACATTAATGAGTGCACAGCAAACTGATGAAATCTGAATAAAATAAAAAATGTGTCTTAAAAAAATAAAATAAAATAAAATAAATAAATCTGTATAAGTTTAAATATTGTCAGTTTTATTTGACCAAACTTTCTAGTTATTTTATTAAAATTATATCAGAGTCAAACATTGTTGCACAAACAAACACTAACAATGTTTAAATTATTGAAGATTTTTTGTTTGGATATACATATGATTTAGTTTATACTGTCTACAAATTGTGGAATAATGATATTTTAGTAAGAACTACACTCTATCACTTTAATGTTTACAAAGATTTTAACAGATGGTTTACTATTCAGATTTTATTTTGCTTATATGAAAAGTCAAAAACTGTCCAGTAATTAGAATGGTATTTGTACTCCCATTGCAGGAAATGTTCATTACAATTCAAAAGAATATTCACAGAAACAACTAGAGAAAATTGTAATCATACTAAACAAATAGGGAAAATTTCTCATTATAAGATCACAATAAAAAGCTGTATTTCTTATAAAAGTAAAACTTTTGTAGAACTATCTGTAATTAAAAGATGTACACATGTTCTTTGTTTTCTAAACAAAACAGACATGTGCTATTTCCTTTGATTATTCTTTCTAGAAATACATCCGAAGATATGCCACCAAATAGCTAAATGTATGATGCTGATATATAAAAATAAGACAAGTGTATATGTCTAGGTAAATACCCCGATAATTCACTGTGAAACTGAAATGCAATAATAACTACTATAAGAGCAGAAGAAAATGATCTAGATAGAAAAAGGAACCACATGACACATTTCATCTACAAAATAACCTATCCAGGATATTTCACACCCTGTCCTTCTTTGATAGGCTGTTAGGTCTTTCACTGCTTCAACTTTAAAAAAAAATCCACCTCCTTAATTTATATTGTCAGCTGAAGCCTCATTGGGCGTAGTTACAAAGTGACCCTCACTCTGGGGGTAGTATTTAAGGAGATATGTATTGGAAGGAAACCTGAACTTTCACTCCACTTACATCAGTCAGTGAATGTCTAGTGGATAAACTAGGGGCTCCATACCACCTTATAAAAAAAGATGTAATCTCTCTTTCACCAACCAGAAGGTGGAAGATATGATAAAACATTTTTTAAGTAAGAAGTAAACTCGTTTTGGAGGTAGCTGGTTAACAGTAATTGTTGAACTCATGGCCTTGATAGAGTTGTGTCTCCAATACTGTCTAGCATTTCTTCTTCTTCTTCTTCTTCTTCTTCTTCTTCTTCTTCTTCTTCTTCTTCTTCTTCTTCTTCTTCTTCTTCTTCTTCTTCTTCTTCTTCTTCTTCTTCTTCTTCTTCTTCTTCTTCTTCTTCTTCTTCCTTCTTCTCCTCCTCTTCTTCCTCCTCCTTCCTCCTCCTCCTCTTTCCTCCTCCTCCTCCTTCTCCTCCTTCTCCTCCTCCTCTTCCTTTTCCTCCTTCTCCTGCTCCTTCTTCATCTTTGAGACAATTTCTCAATATGTTTCTAAGTTACCCAGAAGGGTCAAATTTGCTATCTTCTTGCCTCAGTCTTGCAGAGTGCTAAGATTACAGCAGTCCAGCATCTTAAATAAGTCCCCAAATGTGCAGGAGTTGGTTTTAAAATGGGATTTTTACTTTGCATAAGAAAATACAATCAGGGGCTGGGAAGATGGCTCAGTGGAGTAAGGGCTTCCCTGGCAAGTGCAAGGGCCTGAATTCAATCCCCAATTCCGAAAAAAAAATACAATCAATAGATGCCAAGACAAAAACTGCATAGTTATCAAAATATCTGACAAGACTTGTAAAGCAGGATCCTAAAGGTACCGAGATGAACAATTACAGGTCTAAGGATCATAGCTCAAGGCAGAATGCACCAGAGGTTTGGTGTTTGATTTATGGAACTGAAAAAAAAGGATATTATAAACATATTTCTTAAACAAGTGCAAAAGAGACATAAAGAAAACAAAGGGAATACTGTATGTATAATGTATAAAATAATTAAAATCAGATATATTCAACAGCATATTGGAAAAGAGAAAGGAAAAACTCAGTGAACTCTCAAACACATAATAATAATAACTGCCAAACCCAATTGGGAAGGAAAAATCTAAAGAATCAAGAACCTAACAAGTTTAACTGTCACAGAAAAGATAATATTGATGTCACTCTAATCTTAAAAGCAGCATGTGGGATTAAGTTATTTGTTTTGGTTGTATCTAGATATCCCCCAAAGCCTGATATGGTCATAGGTGGGGAGTTTCAGATCCAAAGGTGATTGGATCTGAGATTAAGGGTGCTGAAAATGGAAACCCCACCCAGGCTGTGGGAGGCAGCAATCAAAGTTGTAGCTTTCAGGGAATTTAAAGAGAAAGAGGAAAGGCGGGCTGGTTCCTGAACTTTCTACATTCTTCCTGCCCTTCCACTGTATGGACTTCTCCTCTGTGCTGTTCCTTTGCTATCCTGCCCTGCCTTTGAATCTGCTGAATATGGACTCCAACTGCTACTCACTGCGCACTGAAATAAGCTTTTCCTCCTTAGCTTTGGATCTTGGGTATTTTATCTCTAGAACAAGAAAAGTAACTGATACATTATTTAAAGAAAGGATGACTGAAATGTCCCCAAATTGTGCAAAAATAACAAATCATAACAACATCTAACTCCAACCCATTCAAGAAGCTGAGAAAACTTCAAATTTCATAAGTAAAAAAATCTAAGAAGGGCCGGGGAGACGGCTCAGCAGAATAAACGCTTCACTGGAAAGCGCAAGGACCTGAGTTCAATCCCTGGTTCCGAAAAAAAAAAAAAAAAAAATCTAAGTCAAGACTCACTTTGCTCAAGAATTTAAAATTAAGGACAAAAATCCTTGAATGTGACTATAGAGAGAAATGTTGCATATAATTAAAAGCTATTTACATAACATTTGATTTCTCCTTACAAACTGAGACATATAAAAATATTATTTTTCAAGTGCTGAAAGGGGGAAAAATCAACACAATTCTGTACTCATTGAGGTTATCTTTACCCATGAACAGGAACTGGGATAATAGTAAACATAAAAACAAATTTTTCCAGACCTTTTTATTTTTTAATTAATTAATTAATGCTTTTCCATGATTTTATTGGGAAACAAATAGCAATGAGACAGTTTCAAATCAAATTGATAGGACAGCTCAATAATTAACACATTGCATGCTCTCTTCCTAGTGGTTATTTGCTGAACAAGATGTGGACATGATATCCTACTTACAAACACTATTACAACAAATCCCTCTATTCATTAAGACAATGTCACTATATATCTATCCTAACCATTTTGAATATACGGATACAAAATGGACATTCATCTGTATCCCCTTTTTTGTTTAGTGCTGTCATTTGAATATTATAGGTATGTTAACTCAGCAAAATATTTTAAAAGAGTCCAGTAGTCCATAATAGTATTGGGGCTTCTGCTTAACTGGTAGTGTCAGAAATTGTTGACCTGAGTCCCCTACAGCTGAACATAACACCATGGCTTTACTTCTTATAATTCATCTTTATACTTTTCTGCTGGTTGGTTAAGACCAAGATAAAGCAAGACCTATGCAACAAAAGTTGTAGCTTTTGGATCTCATAAGGTCAGTCAAATCCCCTCAGGATTTTGTGGGAGGCACAATAACTCCAGGCCTCCAATCTTATTGCATGTGGTTTTCCTGGTTCCTCCTCCCCTACCTCTGCTACGCTAAACTCCTAATTCTTCTTACCCCACCTATTTCCCATAAGTCTCCTGCTATGCCCAGGAGGTGGGACTTCCTGTCATAGCCCAGTTGCCTAGTTACTCGCGCCTTTTACCCGCCGACGTCATTTCCCTATGCCTCCACTATATATACCCAGCACCTCCCCTGAATAAAGGAGACTTGATCAGAATCCTGTCTTGTCTCCATTTCTCACAGCTCCTGTCCTTTGTCCCCTCATCAATTCCCCACTCCTCTCCCAAGTGACCTTTGTTGACTGACCCGCTGGCTCAGGACAAGTGGTGCCCAACTTTGGGACATCTGGTAAAAAGGATACAGTGACAGAACCATCCAAGAGAGTCGGCAAGAGAGAAAGACAAAAGAGAAAGTAAAAGAGGCTCATGCTGCAGTTGCCTGCTGCAACGTCTGAACCTCGGTAAGCAGACGTCACCCCCTTTCCCTTTCCCTTCGGCAATGGGACAGGCATTAAGTGAACATAAGATATTTGTAGAAAGTTTGAGCAAAGCGTTAAAGGTGAGAGGAGTAAAGTTTAATATTAAGGATTTGTGTCAATATTTTGAATAAATTAAACAAGTTTGCCCATGGTTCCCTATTGAAGGAACTATTGATCAGAGGCAATAGAAAAGGGTTGGTGATGCCCTTAAGGATTATTATGAGACTTTTGGACCTAAAATGGTCCCAGTGATACGGGGCAGTAAAACTCCCATCCTAATCTAAATGAGTTCATGTTCTCTAAAACCAAAGAATAAATTTTAGGAACAAATGGAGGTTGAGAGTAGACTATTTTATTGGGAAAGAAAGCTTCTGTGTCAGAAAGAACAGAAGGAAGACCTGAGTGGGTTGCCCAGGAAGCTGTCTCTCTCCGTTTATTTTTATAGAGCAAAACCATGTGGGGTTAAGGTAGAGAAAAAGGGGTCTCGCTTAGGTGGATGTGGGGTGGAACGAAACTATGGTCAACCAATGGGATTGCAAGCACCATTGCTCAGGTAAAATTGATTACTCCCAGGGCCAAATGGGAAAGTGAGTCACAGAGTAAGTAGGCATGAATACGGGACAGGGTCTCTTTTTGTTGGGGGCTGGGCTGGTGACTCACTTGTGTCTTTTTAAGTGATGGACACCTATTTAGAATATCAATCCCAGGTGCTACTCTTTTAGCATTTGTTTGGCCTTTAGATCTTTTAGGTCTGGCTCACAGCAGGAGCATCTGTCCCTCCCACAGTTGCAAGATAACTTGTCTTTTGTGCTGTCTCCTTCAAGTCCCTTGCCCTGTCTGACTAACTATTAATATTTCTATCTAATTTGGCTACCTATAACACCAGTTATGGCCTTGTCCTGCTGGAATTTAACTGATAAAATCTTATCCCAGAGACACTGTGATGCTGTTTTTGCTAATGTGATAAAAAAAAAAAAAAAAGGTGAAAATATACCACAGGGACAAAAAGGTAAAACTCATCTTAAAGGACAAAGAACCCACTAAGAATGTGTCCCCTCCTGTAAGGGAACAGAATCTTGAAATCGAAACCAGGAAGCCAGATTTATATTGAGAATAAAGAGCAAGGAGCCCAGCAGGAGGATTTAAAATGTGAGCTTGGCCAGAAAGAAAGTGCCAAGAAAGATGTAGACTGCAAAGATGGAGCTGAGAGGCTCTCCATTGCAGGAAGGAACCTACGAATGGATGGGATGGCCTGAGGGCATCACAGGAGGAGGCAAGTTTCCATCCTTTACAGCCTCAGAACTGCAAAGGTCAGGGACTTTGCCTTGAGGGGAAAGCTGCAAGACCACCTGTTCCAGAATGGCAGCGGTGGTTGCCCAATACAGAGCCACGGCTCCATATACCACAGCCATTTTAGAAACTGTGGCTGACAATTGGCTTACTCCTGAAGACTGGCAGGCATTAGCCAGAGCCACCCTCTCCAGGGGGGATTATCTCCTATGGAAGTCTTCCTGCATGCAGGGAGGCATCCACAATGATAGCTTCACTGTTGATGTTGGATTTGTTACCTTCACCAGCTGCAATCAAATACTTAACTACAGTAGCCCTATTTGCCAAAAAGAGGGACATGTGTTTGTATGTGGGGGAAATTTAGCCTTCACATATTTACCTACCAACTGGACAGGACTATGTGTCATGGCTACCTTGCTGCCTGACATAGATGTCATATCTGGAGAAGAGCCCATTCCTAGCTTTGACTATGTCACGGGGCGCACAAAGAGGGCAGTCCAGTCATCCCCTTATTAGTGGGGCTAGGAGTCATGGCAGCCATGGGGACAGGCACAGCAGGATTGGGAGTAGCAGTACATTCTTATACCAAACTATCTAATCAGCTGATTGATGATGTTCAAACACTGTCTGGTACTATCTAAGATATCCAAGACCAGATAGATTCATTAGCAGAAGTAGTCTTGCAAAATAGGAGGGGCTTAGACCTTCTAATAGAAGAGCAGGGAGGGATCTGCTTGGCTTTACAGGAACGCTGCTGCTTCTATGCAAACAAGTCCAGTATTGTTAGAGATAAAATAAAGAGACTTAAAGATCTTATTAAGAGGAGAAGAGAGCTATTTGAAAACCCTTTCTGGAGTGTATGGAATGGAGTACTACCCTATCTTCTCCCTTTATTGGACCCTTGATTGGACTATTAATACTTTTATCAATAGGACTCTGTCTTTTCAATAGGCTGATGACTTTAGCAAACAACAATTGGATGCCATTAAAATGCAACCCATACAGGTCCATTACCATAGGCTTGAGATGACTGTTAGGGAAAACTGTGCCGGAATACAACCAGCTTATGATGACGAAGGTCCAGAGACCTCTTTGTTCTCCCACCCTTGATCAGATGGTCAGGCTAGCCAGAGATGGTTAATGAGGGGCATACATGAGACACCACTCAACACCTAAGACAAGAACAGGACCTTCTACCATCCTGGTCTCCTATGACGGGTAAGGTTTGAGTCGGGTCCATGTAGAGGACAC
>NW_004524657.1:12294167-12298427 GCF_000260255.1 Octodon degus
GGGTCTGGGGGCTCCTGGAACTCGGCAGAAAATCCTACTCGGCGGGCGGGGTGGGGGAGGCACTGCGGAGTGGTGGGGGGCGACCCAAGGGGCTGGGAGAGGGTCCGGCCCACTCTGTGCCTGGGCTGGGACTGGTCCCGCCAGCGCAGGGTAGCAGGAAGCTCTCTGCACACTCACTGGACCTGGGCTAGGACTGGGTCTAACATAATATTCTTTATCTTAAAGTAGTTGTATGTGTGTGTCTGTGTGTGTGAACAATTACATGCGAATGTCATGACAGTTCAAAATTTCTACTTTCTCAGAGCAATGTTAGGAGCTGCCCCCCAAGACTCACAAACACAATTAAAATGTGATTCTTCATTCTTTTCTCCAGTGATCACTGTCAACTTGAACACACAAGAATCTGTTATGCAAATAAAGTCAATTTTTAGTATAATTAGTTTTTGAGGGAAAACTAAAATTTATTCATTCCAGCTAGGTAATATGTAATATGAGAATGGGGATGCTCATTACAATAAGAAATATGAGACCTTATTTCAACATTACTTTGTGTCATATATTATGATTACCTAGATTTTTCTTCCTTTAAACAGTTTACACAACTTTCTGGTTGTCATGAGATTTTTCTTCTATGTTTAAAAAAATCAGGAAGGATGTTTTTCAAAAAATCCTCTAAAAGTTTTAAAAATTAGGCATCAGAACATTTTTGCAAATAAGACTCTCACATAACAGTACTGTACATACACAGAAGATATATTTTGTTGGTATTTAATTACTTCTGTTCACAACAAATCTCTAATGTCCATTATGGAATGTTTCTATCACTGATACATCATTATCTGACACATACTGAAGTAATTACTTGTGTTTGTAGGCTTTCTAGGTCTATTTATAGTTAATGAGAAGTGAACAGCAGAAGAGACTCGATATTTTGAAGTCTTGGATATTGGAGCATACAAATATATATTTGCTGTAGTCCACAGGGCTCTCAAATGTTGTTATAAGGAATGTAGAAAATTATAAGGGAAAAAACACAAGTTAGGTAACTGAGTTATGCCATATTACCAAATGGTTATAAAAAGCCCCCCCCCCCTTTTTTTTTTTTTTTTTTTTTGCTGTGTAGCAAGTTCAGACACATTCAATGTCATGCAGAAGTACTAAGGGAATGTTTCTCTAGCAACAGCAGTCAACATTTCTTGAGGAGGCAAAATGACATTTGTAATCACCACATTAAAAAAACTCAAAGCTAATGGGATAAAATATTAACACTATTTATTCCCTTTTACTTGGTTGAAAATTGCTCTGCTTTTTTTACTTGACAGCTTCAGAAAGGGTTATGGCTCACAGAGCAGATACCATGAGGAAGCAATAGAAAAACACGTTAAGTAGAGGGATAAAATTTAGATTTCATTAGACCTGTTCTATGAAATCTTAATCTTGGCTTTAGATGTAAATTCCTACCAAGATTTTTTTCAAAATCATAAAATATGGAAGCTATATTTTGGTACTATGCTTTGTTGGATGAAAATTTTATCATGTTATTCTTAGATTTATAAGTTTACTCTTGAACAAAAATATT
This sequence comes from Octodon degus, assembly GCF_000260255.1. NCBI lineage: Eukaryota > Metazoa > Chordata > Mammalia > Rodentia > Octodontidae > Octodon > Octodon degus. The sequence continues at coordinate 12,295,747 of NW_004524657.1, forward strand.
TATCAAATAAAAATTACAAGAACAGACTGCTAACATTGTTCTGTTCAATTCAGTCAGGAAATGTAATCTTATGGAAGAAGAGTTAATCCCAGTTTGTGAACAATACATAACTGAGCAAAGGGAACACTATGTGGTAGTTTTCCTCCCCACATGGAGATTCAAGTTCCTTCCAGGAGATGAAACAAGAAGAAGAAATAAAAAATGCATTAATTCAGGACAGTATGTATCAACTTTATTTTTCCTAAGGGAGTAAATGTTCTGAAGTTTTAGTGAAAAAAGATCCAATAGAAGCTTGAGAAATAGAATCAGAAGTGATTGGACTTTAAAGAGATATCTTATAATTAGTGAAAACAGAAAGAAGAGTGAACAGCAAAGGCACAAAGTGAGTCCTGCATGAGAAAGGGAAGACAAGTGAAGAGGCAGAGAGACTAGATTGTGTGAAATGGAACTTCTTTGCATGAGACAGAAAAATATCACATCCAGATAAATATATCTTAATTGCCAGAATATGTGAATACATTAGAGTACATGTGAACAGCAATTAGGACAGTAGGTGAAATTAAAGGTTCCTGTCTGCTGATTCTAAGACATCAATTTATGTGGCATGTAACTGCAGTCGCATGTACTTTAATGATGGAATACTTCATGAAAAATGCACTGTGAGGCAATTTCATCACTGTGCAAGCAGCATAATGTGTGTTTACAGAAGCTTAGGTGGTAAAGGTCATTCACCTGACATGACCTCTTCACATAACTAAGAAATGCAATGCACATGAGATATATGAAGTTGTAGCTGGCAACAAACTGTATTACTGGAAAACTTTTTATAAGAAGTTTTGTATGCTACTCTAAAATAACAATAAAAAGCATAATATAGGATTTACATAAGCCAACAATATATTTTCATATTTATAAAGTATTTTGTGTTAAACAAAATTACATATACTATAAATGCCTGTACAGTAAGTTTGTTTAAAACAATAAGTTTGTTTACACTGGCACTACAATAAGTCATTGAGTAAGGTGTTGTGTTATGATGTAAGCACAGTTGTGTCACTAGACAGTAGGTATTTTACAGCTTCATTGTAGTGTTATGGGACCACCATCCTACATGGGGTCCATAATTAATTTAAATATTACTAAATCAGCACGATCATACAAAGATTCCGAAAGTTCACAAGGAAAATAGTAAAGTCCGACTTAGATGAAGATGTATTTCCTGAAGGAAAACTGTAAAGATCAGTTTCAAAAATATTTAACCTTCACTCTCTGGTTTTAAGAATGTAGAAAGAGGACCTCAGTTAATAGACTCCCCAGAACACAGCGTGAGTGGGAAAGAGCTTCAGTGGTTAACTCAGTTGAAGTTAGGAGTTACCTAGAGGGGTAGTGAGGCACACTTCTGAGTTTCTGGATGAGTCAAAATGTGTCTGTGGTGTGCCTCCTTTTGCTGCTCACTTTCCTGCTGTGAGTTGAATGATCTTCTTCACCACTCCATTTGACCAGGATGCCTTTGCCTCAGAGCTAGCTGATACTGGGCTCTCTCTGAAATGGTTAGTCACATAGATGATTCACCTTTCTCTCTTAAGGTTTTGGATGCCACGTATTTCATTTGGAAATGGAAATACAGGCCAGTAACATCGTTTATCTACTAATGTCTCAATAAAAAAGTAAAGCCCTGACAGTGCCTTGTATTTAAGCCTTGAAAGTAAGTCATGGTTTGTTCTACTAACCTATAGTAATGTAGGAACGGTGCATGCAAAACACATCTGCCTACAAGGGTCCTAATTACACTTGAGAAATAAATGGATATAAATGACAAAATGTACATGGCTTTGTATTAAATTCATTATGTAGGTTAAGGAAGACAGTTACTTTGGTTAAGATCTTTTAATAAAGATTTAGTTGGAAGAGCACTTCTTTGTTTCTGTGAAAGAAGTGTTTCTTTCTCATGGGAATTTTCATTTCCTCACTACAGGAGATAAGAATGCCCTTCCTCCCTCAGCTCTTTTCAGGTATCTAGCATTGGAAGTAATCATTAATCAAAGTGTTACATCTTTAGGTGGAATATTTTGCCACTCATTCAAAGAAAACAAATTTGTATTGCTTTATACTGTTACATTCTGTAATAATTGGCTCTAGATTTTCTGAAAAGTAGCTTCATTTTAAGTTTAAAGATCAATAAGTGTATAAACAGTGTCATTCATGTTTCTCACTTTACAGTGCTGAGGATCTCTTTAGGGTTAGGGACATAAAAAGAAGGTGGTCTACTACTAAGCTGCACATCCTGCCAAAAGGACCATTTTTATTAATGATTAGAGAAGGGAAATAAATGGACAATAAGGAAACTCAGACTGTTCAAGTAAAAAATAACAAATTGGATAAAATTGAAATGTGATGATGAATATAAGTAGATAAAATAAAGTTAGAAATAGATTTTAAAAGTTACATAGGATAAAAATTTGTTTGCCAAATTTATTTATCTATTATTTATTTTGGCAGAGCCAGTGATTGATCTCAAGCCCTTGTGTTTGCCAGGCAAGCATTTATTCTACTGAGCTATGGCCCCAACCCCATTGGGTTGCCAAATTTAAAAGTCACCAGATATTGCAAAAACTTTGGATCTTAATATTTTATTATGAAATGTATTAAATTTTATTTTTTTTATTTTTCAACAAATAATA
>NW_004524657.1:12298527-12304198 GCF_000260255.1 Octodon degus
TATATATATATATATATGTAAAGGGGGATCTGTGGGAGTCAAATAACTCCAGGCCTCCAATCTTATTGCATGTGGGTTTCCGGGTTCCTCCTCTCCTACCTCTACTGAGCTAGGTTATTAGTTCTTACCCCACCTATGTCCCATAAGTCTCCTGCTATGCCCAGGAGGTGGGACATCTTGTCATAGCCCGGTCGCCTAGTTACTCACGCCTTTTACCCGCCGACATCATTTCCCTATACCTCCACTATATATACCCAGCACCTCCCCTGAGTAAATGAGACTTGATCAGAATTCTGTCTTGTCTCCATTTCTCACATTTCCTGTCCTTGTCCCCTCCTCAATTCCCCGCTCCTCTCCTAGGTGACCTTCGTTGACTGACCTGCTGGCTCGGGACAGGAATTATCCTGAGATCCTGTACCTCAGATTGTAGATCCTTTGTCAGTGTCAGTCATGTAGATAAGTCATGACCGTTGCTTGGCCAATGTGCTCTCTGTGAAAGCCTGAGAGAATGTTTTCTCTCCATGTGACTTTTCTTAGACACACTCCATATCATGGATCACTTTTCTCCTTGGCCCCATAATCTCCTTGATCAGAAAATTTGGGACACTACCTAGTTACATGACATTACAGTAAAAGTTCTCATATGTCCTGAGACTTAATTGACCTGGGAAGGCTAGGGCCAAAATGTTGGCTTTACTTGCGGCGATCATTTTCCTCTAATTTTGGTCTGCAAACTTAGGTTGTTAACCCTCTAGAAGAGAAGCTTATTGTTATTACCATACAACCTAGGCTGTTAAGCTTAACCTCACTATCTGTATGAGTATCAAACATCTTAGGCATAACGTGGAACAGGTATTTTTCATCAAGTATTGATATGTTGAACTTTAAATCCATATAGAATATGATGAAAAAACATTTAAAAATTAAAACATGTTTTAAAAATAGGCATAAAGAATTATATAATTCTTATGTTTAAACATAAGTCCAGAAATCTAATCATATACAAACTTAAAGCAGGACAGTCCCACAACATTCTTTTTCCTGTCTACTGTCTTAATTCACTACCCTCTTCTTTTTGAACAATCATCTACACAAGAGGCAGCATGGCAGCAACTGGCATGTCATGCCAAGCAGCCCATATTCAGAAGACCTGAGTGACAGGCACTCCTAGCATGAAACTACTATTACAAACTACTATTGTGAACTACTATTATAACTGCCATCTTCAGTGCAGTTGCTTAGTTCAGAGGTGTCTATATATATAGTTAGTCAGGGTGAGAATCATTCCAATTAACTGCTAGATTCAAAAATCTTCTGGAGATTCTCAGGATCATTGCCTTTCCCATCTTGTACATATAACAGTACGGCTTGCCACTGTCATGTTTCCTAGCTCTTCTCCTTTCCCTCTCTTAATTGTTTAGTTCTCAAGTTCTTGCTTTCCTTTTACTTCTATCATAACTTTCTATTTGTATTTCTTCTTTTGAGTTCTTATACTAGGGAAACTATACAATATTTGCACATGTGTGTCTGGTTTATTTCACTTATGAGTATATCTTCATTTGGCATCCACTTCAATATAAAGGCTTTGAGTTTATCATTCTTTATAGCTGAGTAATACTCCATTGTACAAAAATATCACATCTTTTTCATCCATTCCTCAGGTGACAGGCCCTTTTAAAAACTGATATCAAGGGTCAGCCAAATAGCTCAGCAGATTAAAGCACCTTCAAACAAGAGCAGGGGCCAGAGGTTCATCCCCCAGGTCTGACAGCCCGGCCCTGCCCCTGGGGCACGCTGAGATGGCAACTGAGGTTGGGCGTGGTGGCGCCGCCTTAATCCCAGCTCTTGGGAGGCTGTAAACAGGGAGATCACTATGAGTCTGAACTAGTAATGAGACATTAAACATCCTGTAGACCTTTCCCCCAAAAAAAATTATATCAAGAAAAATCTTGAAACATCAGGAAGAAAGATTAGTAAAAGCAACTCAGAGGTAAGTCACTAGATTTCTCTTCATTTTTATATTTATTTCTCATGATTGAAACAAAATTACATCATGGTCTGATGTAGCTGCAGTGTACTAGAAATACCAAAGAAAGAAAAAAGTGTAAGTACAGTAGAGATGAAAACCACACCTATACCTGGAAGAGCCATCTTGGCTACCCCTGTTAATGTCCTCCAGTTTGAGAGCGCCACCAATCACAGAGACCCCACGCCTGTGCAGAGCGGTACAAGGAGGCAGTCTACACAGGCATGGTCATCCAGGGGACATGTTTTGGTCTTCTGGTGTCTAGGAGATCATTAAATTTGAGGTCATTCTGTATTACAAAGTAATATAGTGAAGGTATGTTTCTCATTTTAATACTATGCTTTCATTCTTTAAACTGATTCAAATACCAGAATTTGAGTTATACAATTCCAAAAATAATTAAGTGACTAGTGTACAAATAGGAGATTCATACTAAGTTTAGAAGTATTATTTTATTTCCAAAAATTCTAATACAAAGTACCTTAAATTCAGGCGAAATGGCAAAGCATTCATTTGAAAGCCTTACAAAAAGGGCTCTCACAACTTTCTGATACATGTGTGTTCTCTCCAGTATCCATGATTAGTGGTCATTGAGCTATATTGGTTACAAAGCATTTATATAAAAAAGAAGGAATAATTTAAAATCTTTTGTCATCAAACAGGGAGAATTTTAATGTGAAAAAGCAAAGTGAAATATGGCATATCATTTTGTCTATCTCTTGCTATGGAAAAGGAATTTAGGATATAGAAAATGACACACATAATAGTGGAGCGGAATGTAACAGATACAACCATGCTGCAGAGGAGTAATGGAGTAACTTAGTGAAGGTGAGGATGGAGCTTCAAAACTTAATTTATATTGATATAATGCAGAAAGAAAGTAAATGCGAGGGCGTGGTGGCGTGGTTCCATCCACAAGCCTTCCATGCCAACCCCTCCCCTGGGGCATGCTGAGATAGTAAATGAGACTGGGCGTGGTGGCGCGGGCCTATAATCCCGGCTCTGGGGAGGCTGCAAACAGACGAATCACTATGAGTCCAGTCTACCAAAATGTCTTTAAAAAGAAAAATGATATGAAATTTCTAGCTTGACGATAAGAAATTATGAAGTATTGAAATATGCTTGTATTCTTCTGTGGATTTCATAGCTGTGAAGATCAGCATGAAGGGATTCAAACGGGATACTTAGCAGAAGCCAAATATACAATTTAACTAATTCAAACAATCAAAATAATTCTAATTTATCTGTAAGGTTGAAGATCATGGGCCAGGGATATATCTCAGCGGTGTAGAATGCCTGCCAAGCATAAGGTCCTGAGTTCTATCCCTGATACCGAAAGAAAAAAAAAAAAAAAAGATTTAAGATCATATCATCTCTAAAAGCTTGCTAAAGGGTAACACAATGAGCCAATTTTACTGCCTTTTATAAATCACAATCCTTTATAGTTGAGGGAAAACGCACCAGGCTGCTGCCCAGTTGCCATGATAAAACCTGCATCATTCCCACATTTGAGGTTCATTGCTTACTTTATGTACTAAGGTTTGTAATCTCCATTATATTTATTTTCCTTTAAATCAAATGCATGTCTTTCACGTTCTTGTCTTTGAAAGTGCTAGATGTGTCACTTGCTTTTTTAAACTTAGAGTTTCCAATTTGGGTAATTTTTTTTTTTTCAATGAAAGAAGTAAGTATAATTTCTTCAGCTTCTAAGATTTTTTCATTGTTGGAGTTACTTAAATTAATTGACCTACAATTTAATTATTCTTCAATTATGATACAAATCTTGTTCGTTTTGTGCAGATAAGAATGATAAGGGCTGAAGAGATAAGTCAAGGGCTGGGGAGATAGCTCAGTAGAATAAGGGCTTGCCAGGCAAGTGCAAGGTCCTGACTTCAATTCCCAGTACCACAAAAAGAAACCCACCAAAAATAAAAATACTGATTACTACAGAAAAAAAAAAAAAAATGGCCGGCCAAATGGTTCACTGGATTAAAGTTCCTGCAAGCAGTCACAGGGGTTGGGGGTTTGATCCCCAAGCCTTCCATGCCATCCCTGCCCCAAGGGCATGCTGAGATGACAATTGAGACTGGGCATGGTGGCACAGGCCTGTAATCTCTGCTCTTGGGACTCTGTAAACACGAGCATCACTATGAGTCCAGTCTAGTAGTGAGACCCTGGACACCCTGTAGATCCTTCCCTAAAAGATTAAAAAGAAAAAAGATATAAAATTTCTAACATGATGATAAGAAATTATGAGGCATTGAAATATCCTTGTATTCTTCTGTGGATGTCAGCCTCTGGTCCAACACTTTGTTAGACACCTAATATATCTGACTAGTATAATTTCTGTGGATTTCATCTCTGGTCTGACATTTTGCTAGACATCTATCATATCTGACTAGCGTTATTTCTTTAAAAACAATCTTTATTGACAAAATGTAGGCATACATAGATCATATAAAATATGTGTGAAAATGCATCCATTGTCAAATTTCTAGGACTATTTAATATGTATAAGCTCACAACTTATTTACTCTACTTAAAATGTTTAACATCTACTCTCTTAGAAATTTTCAAGAGTACAATGCATTGATTTTAATGATAATCATCGTGCTGCAAAAATAGATCTCTTTAAGTATTCTTCCTAAGGTTTTTGGATCTTTTTCCCAACACATCCCCAATGCTAGATAATACGTAGTCTAATTGTTGAATTTTTTTGGATTCTTCATAAATGAGACTAATTCACATATAACTGAGACATCCATTATTTTGTGCGTGATTAATTTCTCAGAGCATAATGCCCTTCAGATTCACAAATGTCACAAGAAACAAAGCTTATTGTGAAAGAAAAACTGGGTGCCAGCGTGATAACTCAGCAGACAAAGTGCCTGTTTTGGCAAGTGCAAGGATCAGGGTTCAATCCCTGGACTCACAAGCCATGGCAGTCCTGCCCTTGGGGCTCACTGACCTGGCAACAGGGTCCACGTGTGGTGGCACATTCCAGTAATCTCAACACTGGGGAGGTTGAAAATAGGAGGATCACCATGAATCCAATCTGCATAGTGAGACACTGCACCAAAATACACAAATAAAAAAAAGAAAAGCTTGGTATTATACTATTATGTATGTATTCTACATGTTTATCAATACTTCTGTTGACATACACTTTAACTCCATATCTTGAATATCATGACTAATACTGTAATGAACATAGGGATGCAAATATCTTACATATTCTGATTTATTTTGGTTATCTTCTCAGTGGGTCTATTTTTTACATCTACTCTCTTCATCTAAGCCTTAGTAAATCTAATCTGTACCTCAAATACCTAGTATTCATTAAATTTTAAATTACAAATTCGTTATTAATAACATAATATTCTTTTTTTTTCCAAAGTTTCATTGATAAACAGATAGCAATGAGACAGTTTCAAATCCAATCAGAAGTACAGTTTCAACAAATAATACACTGCATATATTCTTCTTAGTAGATAATTGCTGTACAAGAAGTGGACTTGTGATCCTATTTACAAACACCATTAGAACAAATCATTCAATTCATTAAGAGAATGCAACTATATATCTATCCTAACCACTTGGAATACACAGATACAAAATGGACATTCATCTGTATACCCCATTTTT
>NW_004524657.1:12313397-12321054 GCF_000260255.1 Octodon degus
TTTGTCCTGAGATCCTGTACCTCAGATTGTAGAACCTTTATCAGTGCAGCCATGTGGATGAGTCAGTATCACACAGGAAAATATTTATTGAATTATATTTTATACATGTAATTATAATATAGACCATATATTAAAAATGCATCATTCGGTCCGGGAGATGGCTCAGTAGGATAAGCACTTGACTAGTAAATGCAAGGATCTGAGTTCAATCCCCAGTTCTGAAGGAAAAAAAAAACATCATTCAAATAGGTAAATACTGATTTTAGGCTGAAATTCATAACCATGACAAAATAGATAAATATAAAAATTGTGGAGATAAACATACTTTTCACATGATGTTGTATAATAAATTCATAATTATTTAATTATACAAAATTTGATCCTTTATATTTTAAATCAATTTCAACCTAATCCACTTAATAGATATTAAAACAACAAACTTTCTGTGAGCAATGTAGCTATGAAGACATAGGAAATTCAATATACTTCTGTTTTTCTAATTAGCAACAAATATATCATAACACATACAAAATGCCATTCTTTAAATTTGTCTTCTAGTTTTTTAAAACAAGAATAATTTGAATGGGGTTTTTGCCATATGCACTTTTTTCAGATAGATTTCAAGGATATTTTTGCTGACTGGAACTTGTTTTACATCTTGTACTTTCATTGATAAATATTTCAGGCCATCAATCCTCAAGGTCTTTCAAACACTGTGTAATATCTGTGTACTTCAGCTATTCCATTATTAAATTTCTGTGAATGAAAAGGAGCTGTGAAAATGAATAGTAGCACATAGGCTTCAGACTTTTCTGCTGTGTTATTTTCAAAGTTCGACTATGTTAAAGGCTGATTTCATGGCACTAAGCTACTAGACCAGGACTTTTTGAATCATCTGTATCATAATTACATTCTCATAATAAATCTCATCATTATTCCTGTAGAAATACATATTAATGTATTATACAATAAGCACTCAAAACTATAAAATGGTTTATTTAGCAGATATATATTTTTAAATTATATCACCTACATAATTGTTAGATATGACATAATATTCAATGATTCTTCCTTTTCATTTCTGTATTCTTATTTTTTTTTTTTTTTGGCAGAATTGGGGATTGAACTCTAGCTCTTATGCTTGCCAGGGAAGTGCTTATTCTACCAAGCCATCTCCCTGGCCTACTTTACTGGTATTCCTTGCACTTAAGATATAACACATTTATCAATAAACAAATTAAACCTCCAAGACTTCATTTCTAACAAATAATAAACGATTGGTTCTATTTGGCTACAGCTGATCCCTATGATTTATAGCCAGTCTTCTTTCCAATTAGAGAATACCAAAAAAAGGAACAATATGCATAAAGTCTCTCAATTTATTACTATAAAATTGCATCTTGCTATATTTCATGGTTGATCATAAAATATTTACATCACATTCCATCTAGCAAAGTTATTTTCATAGCAATACGTGTTTGTTTCTTTTAAAAAATTATCATATTTGTACTGATAGTGTCATGGTTTGTGTCTAGTTGTCTCCCCAAAGCCTCATGCAGTCATGGTAAAGACTTCTAGAGTTTGTGATTAACTCATTATCCACTGGAATTGTAAGTGTGAGTGTTGCTGTCATTATAGGTGTAAATATATTCAGCATGAAGTTTATAGCCTGAATACAATTTAAGGGAGACAGACTTCCTCTCTGTAGACATTGCTGTTGCTACTCCTCCATTGCTTTCTTGCTCTTTGCTGCTGCCATGAATGGATTCTTTCTGCCCTGTGCCAATTTGCCTAGGAGCTACTCAAGTATGGGCTGAAACTTCCAGTAACTGTGAGATAAATACACCTTTTCTTCCCTAATTTTGAGTGTCCAGTATTAGTCCCAGCAACAAGAGAAGAGTAACTGAAACAGAATTTTACCAGAGAAGTGAGGTCATTGCAGTGACTATACTTGACCATGTGGATTACAAGATCTTGGGAATGGCTTATGGGAAGAGATAGGAAAGGTCTGGAGATGTCACTACAAGAAAATCACTGGAATTCCTTCAGTTATTCTGTATGTGAGATTCTAGTCAGAGCTCAGAAGACCAGAAAGCTGATAGAAATCCTGCCTATAAAAACCAGGCTGAGGAGGTTTCTTTTGGGAAGAAGGACTGCCTTGGTTGTTGACCTCCAAACAGTTCGTTTTGGCTTGGCAGAAAGTTTGTCTGAATTTTGCTAGTGTCCAGAGACTTTGCCTATGATTGAGATTAAGCATGGAGGACTGATTAATCTTTTAAAAAGAAATTTCAAAGCAGCCAAATATTGAGGCAGTATCGTGGTTATTGTTGGGGACTTTCAGTCAGATTTATGTTGAGAATCAAGTGCAAAGAACCCAGTGGGATGATTTAAAATGTTGAGTTTGGCCAGAAAAGAAATTCCAAGAAGGCTATGGACTGTGAAGAGACAGCTGAGAGGATATAGGTTGCTGAGAAGGAACAAGAGAATGGTAAGGATGGCTTGAGGGCATCATAGGAGGTGATAGTCTCTACCCTTTGCAACCTCAGAATTGCAAAGGTCAAGGACTTTTCCTTAGGGAAAATGCCACACAATGCCATGTTCCAGAATAGAGGCAGCAGCCACACCAGGTTCCAGAATGGTGCTAGCATAGAAAGTTCATTCCTTGGAATCAGGGTCAGAGTACTCAGCAATCCAGGCACTCGACCCCTACAGCCAAGAGAGAAGGAAGCCTGGCTAGTGCTTCAGTTGGAAGCAGACCTAGGCATCATCTATGTGGCATTGGTTTTAGGCACTTGCAGAATGCAGGAGATCTGAGGTTAAGAAGTCTTCCCCCTAGATTTCAGAAGGCTTGGGAGGCCAGGTCATGTGCCCCTGAGATGACAGTGTGTAAAGCTGTTAGTGAGAAGCCTATTTAGTGGAAGCCTCAGAAGTTTGGAAAAGCCAGGAGCATGGATCATCTAAGGGAAACTGAAAAGAGTGAGCAAAGACAGTTTAAGAGAAAAGCCATGGGATCCACCTCTAAAAGTGCCATAGCGGCAGAGCTACATGGAGCTCACAATTTGCCACAGATTGCTTCCAATGTTTCACATGGAGCTACAGGACTCAATGTTGGCCTTTCTGGATTTTGGACTTTCTTTGCTCCTAATACTTGGTATCCTGCTATGTGTATCTTTTGGAATGGTAATGTTTATCTTACGTCATTGAATGTTGGAAGCTTTTAACTTTTCATTTGTACATGGCTCACAGCTAAGAATTTGCCTTAGATCTTAGATGAGACTTGGGACATTAACTTTTCAGCAATGTTGAAACAGATAGGTATTTGACAACTCTTAAAGATGGACTAAAATGCCTTTAGCATAAAAGAATGCACATTAGACTTTGGAGGTTTGGGCCTGGAATGCTATGGTTTGTGTCTAATTGTCCCCACAGAGCCTCATGTAGTCATGGGGCAGACTTTCAGAGTTTGTGATTAACTCATGATCCACTGGGATTATAGGTATAAGTGTTACTGGTATTGTGGGTATGAATACTACATCCATCCTGGGGCATATAGTCTGAATGCAGTTTAAGGGAGACAGACTTGTTCTCTGTAACCAATGTTGCTGCTACTCCTCCCTTGCTCTCTTGCTCTTTTCTGCCAACATAAATGAATATTTTCTGCCCTGTGTCACTCTACCTTGGAGGCAGCTGAGTATGGACTGAAACCTCCAGTAACAGTGAGCTAAATAATCCTTTCTTTCCCTAACTTTGAGTATCCAGTATTTGTCCCAGCAACAAGGGAATAATAACTGAGACAAATAATATAAAAGCAAAAGCAAATGAAGATGTGATGACAGTGATAACAATGGCATCAAACTTTAAAATAACATCTTTTTTAATTTTTTTATTTATGAGAGAGAGAGAGAGAGAGAGAGAGAGAGAGAGAGAGAGAGAGAGAGAGAGTGGTGTGAGTGTGTGGCCAGCTCAGTCCACCAGGGGGTGGGGCTGGCTGGCATGTGGTGCTGGGGGATTGAACTGCAGTCCCTGATGCTTTGCTAAGCTTGTTCTAAGTAGGTGCTTTAGACCACTGAGCCATCTCTCCAGCCCCTAAAATAACATCTTTAAAAAGTAAAATGCACTTTCACTGAAAAGCATAAATATTCAAGCATATTTGGCACATATGTTTTAAAAAATGAACAAAATTTCTATGACACTTAAAAACATGGCCCTCTTTATATGAATAAAATTTAAGCTTTTAAGAGTGAGTTAGAGTCTTGGAAACATCTGTCATGAATTAAGCCTCATCTTAGTCATTCAAACATTTTTATAACTAGATCAGGAGTGACATTGATACATTGTATCAATCACTTTTACATTGCTGAAAAACAGTGCATGAGTTACACAACTTATATGAGTAAAGGTTTATTTTTATTAGCACTTTCAATCACTGAGTCATAGCTGCTTGGCTCAGACATAGAATTGGCCAATGTACCTGGTGGGGGAAATCTGTTCAATTTATTGAAGCCTGAAAGCAGAGAGAGAAGAGTCCAAGGAGACATCCACCCTCCACAGGGTCACTCCTCCCCATGTTCTACCTACCATTCACTAGTGGACCCTGTCTCTTAATAACACTTTCTTCCAGGAATTGATGAACAGATCAATCCACCAGTAAGTTTAATGCCCCGTGAACCACTCACCTCCCAAAAGCCTCCCTAGGAACATATTAGTCTTTGGAGGCAAGATAAGGTATTTTTTTCTATTTTATTTATTTATTTATTTTAATCAATGAAGATAATATATTTATTCATGGATAATCTGATATTTTGAAATACATATCCATTGTGAAATGGCTAATGACCTAATTCATATACATATTTCCTCACATAATGGATATGTTGCTGATGATGTTTTTCATTGCATTTTCCTCTCATTTATTTTATTTTTCATCTCTAATTAGATTTTTCAGTATACTTTCAATCTTTCTCTTAAATTTAACATTTTATCCAATTCTTCTTTTTTAAAAATTTTGTTGAACAATTTGTATATTTTTTTCAACTTTATTTTATTATATTTTATTTCATTTTGGTACCAATAATTGAAGTCAGGCCCTTTCACTTGCCAGGTAGATACTGTGCTGCTGAGCTATATCCCCAGACTCATGTTTGCTATATTTTAATAAATATAATTTTGAAAATTTTACCACGTATTTGATACATGTCCATTTCCTTGATCTTCATTTGGTCCCTCAGAGTACCTTTTGTGTCCAGAGTTTTCATGTTTCTTATCATCCTATACTGCTGTTTGCACTTTTAAGTATGTCATCTTACTCAGTTGTTGACTGACTCTGTTTGAGAAATGCAGTCAGAATTCAGCCTATGCATAGATTCTAAGCAGCCCATGTAGCATGATGTAATGGAGGTGGAGGTATTGTTGTTGAAGTTTGGTGACTATGTCAGCAAGTGAGCAAATGTAACAGAAGTTTCTACAGAATTGGTGTTGGAACATGGATACACTGGAGTAGACCTGTGTGTTTGATTCTTAAAGGTGGGAATGCAGTCTACACACAAAAATATGAGCCTGAAGTCCATGTCTGTTGGGTCCAGTCTAAACCTTATGCTCATCGAGTTTGACCTAGCATTTAGGTCTGCCTTGATTCTAAATCTGTGAGGACTTTTCACTTGAAGAGTTGGATGTAGCCCATAAGTCTACTAGGTGAACATGGAACCTGGAGCAGGAAAGTTGGCTTGATGGTGGCTGGATCTTGCATCTGAGTCTAGGTAGGGTAAGAATGAATCCACATTTGACTGTTGCTGACCTAGGGTGTACTTCTAATGACTGCTTGGTTTTAGTGCTTCAGTCCAAAAGAGCTGGCCTAGAACAAGGTACACTGTAGTAGAACTACAGCCTGCATCTGGTGAAGCATGACTGGAAGCCAGATTTTCTTGATTCTAGAGACACTGTCTAGTCTATAGTCTAGAATGCTGTGTCTCTAGATGTATGGGGCATGGCCTAGTGCTTTGGGAACTGGTAAGAACAAGCTGGAGCCTGCAGTTGTGGGTGCTGCCCATGAGAATAGGCTCCAAAATCTAGAGTTACAAGGTCATCGTTGATTTGTAGTACAGAGGTTATGCTGAAGCATTAACCTCTAAGAGCAGTTCTAATTCTGGACATGTGGGATAGACCTGGACTCTAGATCTTTTGATCAGTGAGACCTCAGCAGCTGGTCTGTTTGGAATCTGTTCACTGGGACTCTCCCAGAGCTGAGTTTGGTAATTTTGTAGCATGTCTTTATATTTATATTTTCAGTATCTATAGCATTATACTTTAGATTTATTTCTGCAAATTAGACTCTAGTTGACTTGCTTTGTGTAAGTTCTGATGATCCTTATCTATTGACATGATCATTCCATCTCTATATGATAATAATAATAATAATAATAATAATAGTAATAAATGTGTTTAACCTGAAATGTGTCATTTTCAAGTATGTTAGATTATTTTATTGTCTTCTCTGTATTCTTTTCTCTGATTCATTATTTTCTTATGATCTGCATTTCAAATTACTTACTGCGTTCCATCAATTCCCTACCAAATATTTGGGATCTTGCAGGTTAACTAAGTTTTATAAAGCACCTACATTAAACTCAATCAGGAGAAGAAGACTATGGTTTGATCCTCAGCTCCACAACAGCACCACACCCCCCTGTTAAGGCTACCTAGGCCACATTTCGGGAAACCCCAGATCCAGTCCTAGCCCAGGCCCGATGAGTGTGTGGGAAAGCTTCCGACTACCTTGCACCAGCAGAACCTACCTTCCCAGCCCAGGCGCAGAGTGGGTGAGACCCTCTTCAACTCCCTTGGGATGCTCCCCACCACTCTGCAGCACCTCCGCCAAAGTGCCCACTGAGTAGGAATTCCTGCTGCCTTCCAGGAACACCCAGATCCAGTCCTGGCCCAGGACTGGTGAGGAGAGTGTGTGGGAGAGCTTGCAGGTACCCAGCGCTGGTGGGACATACTAGTACCAGCCCAGGCACAACGTGGATGAGACATTCTGCCACCCTCGTGTGACTCCCCGCACCACTCCTTAACACCTCTGCCCCACCCCGCCCACTGAGTAGGAATTTCTGCCTCTTTTTAGGAATCCCCAGATCCAGTCCTAGCTAAAGCACAGTGAGTGTGTGGGACAGATGAAACTCCCCCTTACTCCACCTTGTCCCCTGCACACTCATCTTAGGTCTGGCATACAGGTCTGAGGTGAAACCCTGAAGCTGCAATCCCTGCAGAGAGAGTAGAGGACAGAACCACTCAGGTAGTCCAGAAGCACAACATCTTGCAGGACAGGCACAACAGGTTCACACCCAAGGGCAGCAGCAGGAAGGAGCTGAGCACAGCAGCCAGAACAGAGCCAGGCACAAATGGATAAATGCAAACTTTGTAGATCTGCACCTGAACTTTAGTAGGTGCTAAGGTTATAAATGCACCAAACTCTACAACAAAGGTCAGAAGACAGTGCTACACAAAATGGTAATGACAAGGAGCAAAATGCAGTCTCAGACCTAAGCCAACCCATAATAAGTGCAGAGGACACCAAAACAGAACAAATTGGGAATCACACAGCTGAAATCAATGAATTAATGTCTTCTGAAAAAAAAAAAAAAAAAAAAAAAAAAGTACAAGC
>NW_004524657.1:12321154-12322688 GCF_000260255.1 Octodon degus
AAAAAAACAGCTGCACAAAGGTATAGAGGAACTCAGATTGGAAATTAAAAAAGAAATCCCTGAATTAATAACATCTGCAGTAAAGAATCAAATGCTGAAACATATGCAAGAACCCCAAAGCCCACCCAGAACAAGTTCAGAGGACACTAACTCAGCTCAAATGTATGAATTAATAGCATCGATAGTAAATAAGCAACAGCAGAAAGTCATAGAGGAAATCAGTGAAAAATTCTTTTCTACTAGCTCAGCTCAAATATACAAATTAATAGCGTAGATAGTAAATAAGTAACAGCAGAAAGTTATAGAGAAACTCAGAGAGGAATATTCTGAAATAAGAAAAGAATTCTTGGAAATCATAGCATCTGAAGTAAAGAATCAACTACAGAAACATAGGTAGGAAACCCAACCTGAAAAAAACACTGCAATGAAAGAATTAAAAACTGCTTCTAAGGAGACATTGAAAAAATAATAGAGGAGATTAGAAACATGGAGGATTCCTTCAATGAGCAATACAGAAAAAAATAGATCGCATGAAGCAGAGTCAAAGAGATATAGAGGAATTTAAAATCTCAATCACAGCCTTGCAAACTCATTTAAGTGAAAGTCTTAAGACAGAGTTTCAAGTCTTGAAGACGCAGGTGAAGCTAGTGGAAAGGGAAGAAAGGATGTCTTAAAAACAACTAGGATGCAGGAAAAAAATCAATCACCTGCAAGATGATTCAAAGATGAGAAATGTGAGACTAATAGGCATCAATGAGAAAGGAGTCAAAAAAATGACATTAAAGAAATATGAGCAGAAGTAATAGCAGAAAACTTCCCAAATATGAGGAAACAATCTGATATTCAGGTAACTGAAGCATACAGAATGCCAAGTAACCACAACCTAATTAAAAACACATAAAGACATATAATAGTCAAGATCCCATAAATTCAGCACAAGAATAATATACTGAAAGCCACTAGAGAAAAGAAGTAGATCACATTCAAAGAAAAACACATCAAAATTAAGGCCGATTTCTCTTCACAAACCATGAAGGCCAGAAAAGCACGGAGTAGAGTACTTCAAGTCCTATATGAAAACAAATTACAGCCCAGACTACTATACCCTGCAGAAGTCTCTTACAAGGTTGATAGAGAAGTGAAATATTTCCATGACAGAGTCCTAGCCCTGGTCCGGTGAGTGTGCGGAGAGTTTCCTGCTACCCTGTGCCAGCGGGACCAGTCCCAGCCCAGGCGCAGAGTGGGCCGGACCCTCTCCCAGCCCCTTGGGCCACCCCACCACCACCACTCCGCAGTGCCTCTCCCACCCCGCCCGCCGAGTAGGATTATCTGCCCAGTTCCAGAAGCCCACAGACCCAGTCCTAGCCCAGGTCCGGTGAGTGTGCGGAGAGCTTCCTCTTCCTCCAACTTCACCTTGCCACATACAGCCACAGCTCAGGCCTGGCATACATGCCTAAGGTGTAATCCTGCAGCTGCAACCTCTGCAGGGGAGAGTGTAGAGAATAGATCCAACCAGCTAGTCCAGGAGCAGAAC
>NW_004524657.1:12322788-12324483 GCF_000260255.1 Octodon degus
TAATGAATAGAATGATTTGTTCTAATGGTGTTTGTAAATAGGATCACAAGTCCACTTCTTATACAGCAATTAACCACTAAGAAGAATATATACAGTGTGTTATTTGTTGAAACTGTACTTCCGATTGGATTTGAAACTGTCTCATTGCTGTTTATCAATAAAACTTTGAAAAAAAAATATTAAAAAAATCATTTGATAATAACAAAAGAAAAGAAATATTTCCATGACAAAGAACAACTAAAGAGTTTCATGATGACAAAGCCAACCCTACACAGTCTACTGAAAGATATTCCAGAGAGGGACCAAAATGATCAGAACTCCATGAATGAGATCAGAAGCAACCAACTAAAAAGAGCAAGGAATTAAACAGAGGAGAAAAAGGAGTAAACAACAACAGGTAAATAACATGACAATCATAAGTCAATACATTTCAATTCTAATCATCAATGCAAACGGACTCAATTCACCAATACAGAGAAATACACTGGCACAGTCAATTAGGAAACAAAATCCAACAATATGCTGTATACAAGAAACACATGTAACTAATGAAGATATTCATAGGCTGAAAGTCAAAGGATGGAACACAATATTACACATCCCAGCATCTCAGAAAAAAGCAGGGGTAACAATCCTATTCTCAGACAGTCTCAACTTCAAACCAGCAATGATCAAGTGAAACAAAGAATGTCACTATATACTGCTTAGGGGAAAAATTCAAGAGGAAGAGCTAACACTCATAAATAGGTATGCACCAAACATAGGAGCACACAACTATATAACACAAATCTTAATGGACATGAATAATCTAATATCCAATACCACAATTTTAACAGGAGAACTTAGCAACCCCTTATCCCCAAAAGATAGGTGAACCAGACAAAAATTAACAAAGAAATAACAGAATTGATACAGAGCTTGAAACAAATGGACTTGCTGGACATATATAGAGTGTTCTACCCAAACACAGATGAATTTCCTTTTTTCTCAGCTGCACACGTGTCATTTTCTGAAACAGACCACATACTCGTCCATAGCTCATGCTTAACATTATGTAAGACAACAGAAATTATCCCATGCACATTGTCTGACCACACTGCAATGAAACTGGAAATAAATGACAAAAGAAACCAGAGAAAAAGCCCTAAATACATGGAAATTAAATGACATCCTACTCAGCAACCAATGTGTCAAGATGAAATTAAACAGGGAACTGAACAACAAGAACAATTCAATAAAAATTGAAGCACAACTTATCTGAATTTGTGGAATGAGATGTAACCAGTTCTCAGAGGGAAATTCATAGATGTGAACTCACACATCAGGAAAACAAAATGGCAACAAATATACACCCTAATGCTGCACCTTCAACAACTAGAAAAGGAAGAGCAAACCAAACCAAGAACACAAAGAGGGAAAGAAATCATAAAGATTAGAGCAGAAATTAATTCAATGAAGACAAAGAAAACAATTCAAAAATTAAAAAATCAAAAAGCTGCTTCTTTGAAAGATTAAATAAAATTGATAAGACCCTAGCTAACTACATCAAACAGAGGAAAGAAAAAATACAAACACAAGCAATAAGGAATGAAAAGGGTGTAATTACCACAGACTCAGTGGAAATTCAGAAGATTATCAATAGCTACTTTGAGAATCTATACTCACACAGAATAAAAGACACAGAAGAAATTGACA
>NW_004524657.1:12324681-12344139 GCF_000260255.1 Octodon degus
AATTGAAAAGGAAGCAATCCTCCCAAAATCATTCCTGGAGGCAAGTATTATACTGATACCAAACCCAGGGAAAGACGCAACTAAGAAAGAGAACTACAGGCCAATCTCCCTCATGAACATAGACGCCAAAATCCTCAATAAAATCCTCGCAAATAGAATACAGCAAATGATCAAGAAGATCATACACCATGACCAGGTAAGATTCATCCCAGGGATGAAAGGATGGTTTAATATTCAAAAATCTATAAATGTAATCACTATATCAATAAAGCAAAAACTAAAAACCACATGACCATCTCAATTGATGCAGAAAAGGCTTGTGACAAAGTCCAACACTCATTCATGTTCAAAGTCCTACAGAAAATTGGAAGAGATGATTTCTACTTCAATCTGTTAGAAGCCATTTATGACAACACAAAGGCTAACATAATTGTAAGTGAAGAAAAACTGAAATCTTTTGCTCTTAGATCTGGTACAAGAAAAGGATGTCCTCTATCACCACTTCTATTCAATACTGTTCTGGAATCATTTTCTAGAGCTATTAGACAAGAGCAAGAAATAAAATGAATAAGAATGGGTAAAGAAGAAGTTAAATTATCATTATTTTAAATGACATGATATCCACTTTATGTGGGATAATCAAAAAACTCTACCAAGAAGCTACAAGAATTAATGTATAAATTCAGTAGAGTAGCAGTTTATAAAGTTGATACCCAAAAGTTAATAGCACTGCTCTACACAAATAACAAACACACTAAGAGTGAAATTATAGAAACAATACATTTTACAATAGCACTGTGGAAAATGAAATACCTTGGAATTAATCTAACTAAAGAAGCCAAAGAACTTTTCAAGGAAAATTACAGTACTCTTATAAAAGAGATCATAGAGGATTTCAGAAAATGGAAAGATATTCCATGCTCCTGGATAAGAAGAATCAAAATTGTGAAGATGGCCATACTCCCAAAATTGCTGTACAGATTTAATGTAATACCTACCAAACTACCACAAGCATACCTCACAGAGCTAGAGAAATCATTCCTAAAATTTATTTGGAACAAAAAAAAAGACCTAGAATAGCAAAGGCAATCCTGGGATATAAAGACAAGACAGAAGGCATTACAATTCCTGACTTGAAATTATACTACAAGCATGGTACAGGAAACAAAGTAGACCTGAGGATCAATGGAATAGATTAGAAAATGCTGAAGCACCTACAAACACACTCAGCCACCTTACCTTTCACAAAGGGGCCAAACATACTCACTGGAAGAAAGATAGCCTCTTCAACAAATGGTATTGGAATATCTGGTTCTCTACATGCCAAAAACTCAAACTTGACCCAGGTCTATCACCATGCAGTAAGCTAAAGTCAAAATGGATTAAAGATCTCAACATTAAAGAAGAGATACTAAATCTCCTGGAAGAGAAAGGAAGAGGAACTCTTGAAGATATCATGAACAAAAATCAAATTACATGGGAAACACTTGAAACAATTAAGAACTGGAACCTGGTCTTACTGTGAAGTTTTTGCACATCAAAAGATATTACCAACAAAGTGAAAAGACAAGCCACAAATTAGGAAAAAATCATGACAATTAAGTACTCAGGAAAAGGTCTGCACTGTAGAATTTATAAAAACTAAAAAAAACTAGAGCCCCAAAATTTAAAGACCCAGTCCAGAAATGGGCATCTGAGATGAACACACACTTCTCAGGGGAGGAACTTAAAGAAGTGAATAAATATATGAAAAAATGCTCCACATCACTAGCCATTCGTGAAATGCAAATTAAAACAACATTGAGATATCATTTCACCCCAGAAACAATGGCTATCATAAAGAAATCACCCAACAACAAATGCTGGAGAGGCTGTGGGGAAAAAGGAACCCTTCTCCACTGCTGGTGGAAATGTAGACTGGTGCAACTGTTATGGAAATCAATGTGGAGTCTCCTTAGAAATCTTGGACTGGAAATCCCATTGAAAGCATCTATTCTTCTACTGGGAATTTTCCCAGTGGATTTGAAAACATCATATCATAGGGATATATGTGTCCCTATGTTTATAGCACAATTTGTGATAGCCAAATCTTGGAAACAACCAAGATGCCCATCACCTGAGGAATGGATGAAAAAGATGTGGTATTTTTACACAATGGAGTATTACTCAGCTATAAAGAATAATAAACTCGCAACCTTTATATTGAATTGGATGCCATTTGAAAATATACTCATAAGTGAAATAAACCAGACACACATGTGTAAATATCATATAGTTTCCCTAATATAAGAACTCAAAAGAAGAAATACAAATATGAAGGTATAATATAAGTAAAAGGAAAGCAGGAACTCAAGGACTAACTAATTAAGAGAGGAAAAGGAGAAGAGCTAGGAAACATGACAGTGACAAGCCATACAGTTATATGTACAAGATGGGCATGGCAATGATCCTAAGATTCTCCAGAAGAATTTTGAATCTAGCAGTTAATTGGAAAGATTTTCACCCTAACTATATATATTTACACCTGTGAACTTAGCAACTGCACTGAAGATGGTAACCTGTAATAATATTTTCATTCTTGGAGTGCCTGTCATTCTGGTCTTCTGAATATGGGCTGCTTGTTATGCAATGCCAGTTGCTGCTGTGTTGTCTCTTGGGTAGATGATTGTTCAGAAATAAGGGGGTGGTGAATGAAGGCAAGAGACAGGAAAAGAAATATTGTGGGACTCTCCTGCTTCAAGGTTGTATATTGTTAGATTTTTGCACTTACATGTAAACATGAGAATTATATAATTTTTTATGCCTATTTTTAAAATGTATTCTAATTTTTAAATCTTTTTTCATCATTATCTTTAGTGACTTAAATTTCAACATATCAGTACTTGATGAAAAATATCTGTTCCATGTTATGCATAAAATTTTTGATATTCAGACAGATAGTGAGTTTAAGCTTAACAGCCTAGGTTGTATGGTAATAACAATAAGCTTCTATTCTGGAGGGTTAACAACCTAAGTTTGCAGACCTAGGTTGGAGAAAATTGAGGGCCACAAGGAAAGCCAACATTTTGGCCCTAGCCTTCCAAGGTCTATTAAGACTCAGGATATATGAGAACTTGTACTATAGCGTCATGTAACTCGGTAGTGTCCCACATTTTCTGATCAAGGAGATTATGTGGCCAAAGAGAAAAGTGCTCAATGATGTAGAGTGTGCCTAAGGAGAGTCACATGGAAACAAAACATTCTCTCAGGCTTTCACAGAGACCACATTGGCCAAGCAATGGCCGTGACTCATCCACATGGCTGACACTGAGAAAGGTTCTACAATTTGAGGTACAGGATCTCAGGATAAATCCTGAGGGGATTTCACTGACCTTATCAGACTCAAAAGCTACAACTTTTGTTGCATAAGTCCTGCTTTACCTTGGTTTTAACCATCCAGCAGAAAAGTATAAAAATAAAGTATAAGAAGTAAAGCCATAGTGTTGTATTGAGCTGTAGGGGACTCAGGTCAACAGTTTATGACATTGCCAATGAAGCAGAAGACCCAGCACTATTATGTACTTGGACTCTTTCAGAATAGTTTGCTGAGTTAACACACCTATAATATTCAAATAATGAAACTAAACAAGAAAAGGGGATACAGATGAATGTCCATTTGGTATCTGTGTATTCAAAATGGTTAGGATAGATATATAGTTATATTGTCTTAATGAATAGAGGGATTTGTTCTAATTTTGTTTGTAAATAGGATATCATGTCCACATCTTGTACAGCAATTAACCACTGGTAAGAATGTTTGCATCGTGTTTATTATTGAAAGTGTCCTACCAATTTGGTTTGAAACTGTCTCATTGCTATTTCTTTCTCAATAAAATTATGGAAAAAAAAACTTCCCCCCAAAACAGTTTTGCCTGTTAGCTCAGTTGTTTAAAGCACCACTTGGGCAAATGCAGTCAGGGACAGGGGACTGCAGGTCAATCCTCATCTCCACAATATGCACCACACTAGCCCTCAAGGCAGTTTGAACCACCCAAAAAAGAAAATCCTTCTCCAAATATTTAACTTGTTACATTTTGTATGTATGACAGTCCTTACATTCATTAATATGCTGCAGCTTTTCATTGGAAATATAGCTATAATGCAAGTCATTTTTCTTACTTTTTTCAATTAATAACAGACTATGGAAGTATTTGGCATTTTTATGCTGTATTTTTATACACTCATCTGGAGCCGTCTTCATTGTACCTGATTAACTTTTGTTATTTTCTTTAGTAGATTCCAAGAAAAATAGATTCTTACATTTTAATTTTTCAAAATTTCTACCTTGCTTGATTTTCGTGTATAATTTTAGGTTGTCCACTATTTTATGTTTTGCCAATAGTATTCTACTCTCTCTGGGAATTATGTTTTGTTGTTTATTTTCCTCTTGAAAGATATTCAATCACCTAAGTGTTGCTTCTGTAATCTGCCTTTCACACTTCTAATATGTTCTGTTATAGTTCAAAAATTTTGCACTTAGGAGTGAATTGTTTGTTTAGCATTTCAGAATTACACTGTTTTGGTTGATGCCTCCATGGCCTGGTGCTATTCAGCGGGCCTTTACTCAAGTTTTTCTGTGATCCATCTTCTTTTCCCCTCATAAGTCATCTCACTCAAACTCCTATGAAACTCGGCCTCATAAATTTTCAGCATTTCCCTTTTTCTTCTGTTATGTTTCCCAGTTCTTTAGTCACTTCTCCAGAACTGTACAATTTAATCTTAAAATATTGCTTCACTTTGAAAATTACTTATTAATTTTTAAAGATTTATATATCAATTTTTCAAATGTTTGAAATAATTGACAAAATTTAAACAAGTATTTTAAAAACCTTTATAAGACAATGAAATTCTTCAGTTGAAATATGTGTAGAATTTCTATTGGTCATTTCCAACTGTACACTCTAGGTATTTTTCTAATGATTTTCTTTTTGTTTTTGATAGGATAGTTTCAATAATTAATAGATTGCATGTAGTTGTCTCTATAGTGGTTATTCATAGTACAAGAAGCAGATGTGATATCATGTCCAAACAATATTAGTACAAATTTTTCTTATTGAATTAACAGAAAGTAGCTGTATATCTATCTTCACTATTTTTCATAAACAAAAGTACAAAATGGTCCTTAATTTCTATCCCATTTTTGTTTAGTTTTGTCACACATGAGTATTTCATTGCCACTTAAATATTGTAGGTGCATGAATTCAGCATAATAATCCAATATAGTCCAATAGTCCATAATAGTAGTAGGTTATTGGTAGGACTGGCTATGTTGGTGCTTAACTTGATCCCTATACAGTTCAGCATATTAATATGGCTTTACTTTCTATACCTCATTTTAATACTTTTCTGCTGGATGGTTAAAACCAACACAAAGCAAGACATATATAACAAGAAGTGCAACTTTTTATATCACATAGGCAGTCAAGCTTAACCACATTGTCTCAATATGAAAAATCTCAGACATAGCATGGAACAGGTATTTTCCATCAAGTATTGATAATTTAAACTTCAAGTCCATACAGCATGTGAAAAAATAAAGAAAAATATTTTTAATTGGATAAAAAATTACACAATTTACACAGAAATTTAGAAATCTAAACACACACAGCATTGCAGCAGGACAGTCCTATGACATTTTTTTCTTCTCTCTTGTTTCCATTTATTACCCTTTTTAAAAACAAACATTAATTTTAGAGACAGTATAGTAGTAATTGATATTACTTCATAAGCAGTATGTATTTAGAAGACCAGAATGACAGACATTCCAAGCATGAATGTAGTATTACACATAGTTATTCAGTACAGTTTCTTAGTTCACAAGTATCAGCATATACAGTTAGTCAGGATGAGAATCTTGCCAATTAACTTCTATTTTTAGAAACCAGCTGAAGATTCTCAGGATCATTGCCTTAACCATCTTCTGCTTATAAATATATGGTTTTTCCCCTGTTATGTTTCCTAGCTTTTTTCCTTGCCTTTTCTTTGTCGCTTAATCCTTAAGTTCTCACTTTCCTTTTAGCTATATTATACCTTTCTATTTGTATTTCTTCTTTTGAGTTCTTACACTAGGGAGACTATACAATATTTACACACGTGGGTCTGGTTTATTTCACTTATGAGTACATCTTCAAGTGGCATCTATTTTATATAAATTCTTCAAGTTTGTCATTCTTTATAGCTGAATAATATTCCATTGAATAAAAATACCTCATCTTTTTCAACCATTCCTCAGGTGATGGGCATCCTGATTGTTTCCAAGATTTGGCTGTCACAAATTGTGCTGCTATAAATATAGGTACACATATATCACTATCATATGATGTTTTCAGTTCCTCTGGGAAAATTCTCAGTAGGGGAATAATGGTTTGAATGGAATATTTAGTCCCAATTTCTTAAGGAGTCTCCACACTGATTTCCATAATGGTTGCACCAGTCTACATTTCCACCAGCAGTGGAGAAGGGTTCCTTTTTCCCCATAGCCTTTCCGACATTTGTTGTTGGTTGACTTCTTTATGATAGCCATTCTTTCTGGGGTGAGATGGCATCTCAGTGCTGTTTTCATTTGCATTTCATGGATGACTAGTGATGTGGAGCATTTTTTTCATATATTTATTTGCTTCTTTAATTTTGTCCTCTGAGAAGTGTGTGTTCATCTTGGATGACCATTTCTGGATAGGGTCTTTAAATTTTGGGGCTTTAATGGTTTTTAGTTGTTTATAAATTCCAGAGAGTTGACCTTTGTCTGAGTGCTTATTAGTTAAGATTTTTTCCAAATTGTGTGTTTTCTTCACTTTGTTGCTAATTTCTTTTGATGTGCAAAATTTCTCAATAAGAGGAGGTCCCAGTTACTAGTTCTTTCAAGTGTTACCCATGTGATTTGATTTTTCTTCATGAACTCTTTGCCTACCCCTATGTCTTCAAAAATTACTCCTACTTTCACTTCCAGGAGATTTAGTTTTTTTGTTTTAATGTTTAGATCTTCAATCCATTTTGACTTTAGCTTAGTGCATGGTGATTTTCCAGGTCAAATTTTATTATTGGCATGTAGAGATCCAGGTTTTCAAGCACCATTTGTCAAAGAGGCTATCTTTCTTCCAGTAAGAATGTTTGGCTACTTTGTCACAGATAAGGTGCCTGAGTGTGTTAATAGAGGCTTCTGCATCTTCTAATCTATTGCATTTTTCCTCAGGTCTATTTTTTTTGCTAATACAATGTTGATTTTATCACAGTAGCTTTGTAGTATAATTTCAAGGCAGGAATTGTAAGCCTCCTACATTGTCTTTTTTGCCCAGGTTTGCATTTTCTGTTTTAAGTCTTTTCTGGTTCCAAATAAATTTAGGAATTATTTCTCTAGTTCTGTTTGGTCCATTGGTTGCATTTTATTAGGGATCATATCAAATCTCTACAGCAATTTTGGGAGTATGGTCATCTTCTCAATGTTTATTCTTCCCATCCAGGAGTAGGAAATATCTTTCCATTTTCTGAAATTCTCAATTATCTCTCTTTTCAGAGTACTGTAACTTTCCTTGAGAAGATCTTTGACTACAGTTTGATTAATTCAAAGGTATTTCATTTTCTGTGCTGCTATTGTAAAAGTTATTGTTTCTCTAATTTCCCTGGGTTTGTGATCTGTATGAAGGAACACTACTGATTTTTGGATAGTGACTTTGTACGCTGCTGTGCGACTGAATTTGTGTATCAATTATAATAGCTTCTTGGTGCAGTTTTTATGGTCTTCCAAGTAAAGAATCAGGCCATCTGCAAAAAATGATAGTTTAACTTCTTCTTTACCTATTCTTTTTTATTTCTCTCTCTATTGTCTAATGTCTTTAGCTAATGATTCCAGAACTATGCTGAATAAGAGTGCTGATAGAGGACATACTTCACTTGTACCACATCTAAGAGTAAAAGATTTCAGTTTTTCCCCCATTTAGAATTATGTTAGCTGTTGGGTTGTCATAGATGGCTCTTATCAGATTGAAGTAGGGGCTATCTATTCCAATTTTCTGTAGGACTTTGAATATGAATGAGTTTTGGACTTTGTCAAAAGTCTTTTCTGCACCAATTGAGATGATCATGTGATTTGTAGATTTGGCTCTAATGATGTAGTGTATTACATTTATAGATTTGTGTATATTTAACCATTCCTTCATCCATGGGATGAATCCTACCTAGCCATGGGGTATAATCTTCTTGATGATTTGCTGTATTCTATTTGCTAGGATTTCATCAAGAATTTTTGCATCTATGTTCCTGAGGGAGATTGGCCTATAGTTCTCTTTTTTAGTTGAGTCTTTCCCTCATTTTGGTATCAGTATAATACTTGCCTCCAGGAAAAACTTTAGGAAAATTGCTTCCATTTCCAACTCATTGAAGAGTTTGAGGAGTTTGGGGATTATATCTTCTGTAAAATTCTTGTAAAATTCAGCTTTGAATATATCAGAACCTGGACTTTTCTTTGTTGGTAAGTTTTTTAATTACATTTTGTATTTCATTGATTGTTATTTGGTTATTGAAAGTTTTTATATTTTTTTATTCAGTTTTGGTAGTTCGTACCTTTCTAGGAATCTGTCCATTTCATCTGTATCTTCTATTCTGTGAGAGTAAAGATTCTCAAAGTAGCTCTTTATAATCTTCTGAGTTTCCACTAGGTCTGTGGTAAGTACACCCTTTTCATTCCTTATTGCTTGTATTTTATTTTTCTTTCTTTCTTTCTTTCTTTCTTTCTTTCTTTCTTTCTTTCTTTCTTTCTTTCTTTTTTTTTGTTTGTTTTTGTTTTTGTGGAACCAGGGATTGAACTCAGGCCCTTGCACTTGTCAGGGAAGTGCTTATTCCACTGAGTCATCTCCCAACCCCCTGTATTTGAATTTTGGCTTTCATCTTTTTTATGAGGTTAGGTAGTGGCTTATCAATTTTATTTAATCTTTCAAAGAACCAGATTTTTTATTCATTAATTCTTGAACTGTTTTCTTCATCTTGATTGAATTAATTTCTGCTCTAATCATTATGGTTTCTGCCCATCTCTTGTCTTTGTGTTTGGTTTGCTCTTCCTTTTTTAGATATCATAGGAGCAACATTAGAGTGTTTTTTCCAGTTCTGTTTTCCTAATGTGTGAGTTCACAGCTATAATTTTCCCTCTAAGAACCATTTTCATCGCATCTCATAAATTCCAATAATTTGTGCTTGAATTTTCATTGAATTGTAGATATTGCTCAATTTCTTGTTTAATTTTGTCTGTGACCCATTGGTTGCTGAGTAGGGTGTCATTTAATTTCCATGTATTTATTGGTTTTTCTGGTTCTTTTTGTCATTTTTCTCCAGGTTCATTGGACTGTGGTCAGATAATAGGCATGGGATAATTTCTGTTTCATTGCATATACTTAAGCATGTAATGTTTTCCATCCTTTCACTTTCAGTCTATGATTTTTTTTTATGAATTAAGTGTGTTTCTCGTCAAGAAAATAGTGTTACATTTTGTTTCATAATGCACTGTTCAAGTTTATTTCTTTTAATTAGTGAATTGATTCCATTTACATTGATGGTTATAATTCAGATGCATTGACTTATGATTGTCATGTTATTTACCTGCTGTTGTTTACTCCTTATTCTCCTGTGTTTGTTTGCTCTGTTTAATGTGTTCCTTCTTTGCAGTTCTATATGCTTCAGTTACCTGAAAGTCATATTGTTTCCCCATATTTGAGAAGTTTTCTGCTTTTACTTCTGCCCATATTTTTTATATCATTTGTATTTCCTCCTTCTTTCTCATTGATGCCCATTAGTCTCACGTTGTCCATCTTTGCATCATCTTGCAGGTGATGAGGTATTTGGGTTTTTTTTCCTGAGTCCTAGTTATTTTTCAGAGATCTGTTCTTTCCTTTTCACTAGCTGTGGTGGCATCTTCAAGATCTGAAACTCTATCTTCACTTTCACTCAAACAGTTTTGCAAGCTTCTGATTGAGATTTTTAAGTTTCTCTATGTCTCTTTGACTCTGCTTCATATAACCTATTTCTTTCCTATATTTCTCATTCAAGGATTCCATCATTTTTCTAATCTCTTCTATTTTTTATCAATGTCTTCTTGAGAAGCAGTTATTAATTCTTTTACTTCAGAGATAATTTCTGATCTGATTTCCTTTATATGTTTCTGCATCTGATTCTTTACTTCAGGCACTGTTAATTCTGACATTTTTTTTTTATTTCAGAGGTTATTTCTGATCTGAGTTTCTCTATACTTTTCTGTAGTTATTTCTTTACTTCAGACACTATTAATTCAGACATTTCAGCTGTGTGATTCCCAATTTCTTCTGTGCTAGTGTCCTTTGCACTTGTTCTGGGTGTACTCAAGGCCTGAGATTGCATTTTGCTGCTTCTCTTTGTCATTTTGTATAGCACTGTACTTGGACTTTTGGTGTAGATCTTTGGTGAGTTTTAACCTTAGAATGTACTGAAATTTGAGTGAGGATATATGAAGTTTGAATTCCTCTATTTGTACCTGGCTTGGGTCTGGGTACTGTGCTCAGCTTCTTCCTGCTGCAGTCCTTGGGAGTGAACCTGTTGTTTCCCTCTGGCAAGATGTTCTACACCTTGTTTAGCTGGACGGTTCTGGCCCCTAGCCTCTCTGCAAGGACTTGCACTGCAGAGTTTCACCCCAGGCCTGTATGCCAGGCCTGGGCTCAGTCTGGAGGGGTCCAGCAGGTGCAAGGGAGCACAGGAGCTCTGCCACATACTACACAAGCCTGGGCTTGTGTAGGGTCAGCATTTTTCTAATTAATGTAGTTGTTCCCATACATTTTTCTTTCTTCTAAATTTTATTTGTTCTGCTTATTAGATCTTATTGCTACAATAGTCTCTGTTAGCTTATTTTCATATTACAGTGAAGCAATAGCACTCTGCTAATGAATTATGTTTGCTTTCTCTATGTGTCTTAAGGAAATTACTTTAACCCAAATTCAGAAAATTAAATGATATTGGAATCCCTCACAAATATGTCAATTGCAGTTTCCAGAGTAACTTTTCTTCTGGTCCTTCCTCGAGGTTCTATTTGCAGCAGTCAACCATAAATGGTAGAGAAATGATACCTTGTGAGACAAAAAAGAGAAGAGCTAAACCTGTCCAAGTCCAGGGCTCCTTGGCTATGATAGAAGTAACCTGGCCATCCTCTTCAACCCTTGTAACTCGGGTGCCCTTGAGAGCCAAAGCAGAACTTAAGAATACCATGACTGCTATTCCATAATAATTTTTGTTGTTGTTTCTGACTTTGTTATCTGATGTTACCTGAAAGAATATATATAGAAATAACAGAGAAAATTTTCTCTCTTGCTAGAGGAGTAAAACTAAGCCTCAAATATTAACATTTTTCACTGCAAGTAGATAAACCAACTTTGTACTCCCAAGATACACTATTGATGAAGTTCTAATCCATGGAAGAAGTTTTCAATAAAGCTTATGTATATTTTATTGGATGCTAGACTCCTGATGTTTTTAGCTTCACAAAACTGTCAAACAGTTGATAAGGTCTTCAGATTCTATTAGACTGCTAGCCTATTAGCTATTCCATTGATTCCTACTGCATTCACAAAAGCCCCAGGCAAACACTAACTCCTAGGGCTGGAATTATCTGCCAGGACTTCAAGGTTTCACAGATAATTTTACAACAATAATTCACCACTATATTCATTTCAAAACATTTAAACAGTACTTGCAAACTTTTTTTACATAGTTCTATTTTTTAAAAATACAGCTGCAAATAATTAGTGTGCTATTAATAAAAGTAACATGCACATATATACTATTATTTTATGTGTTCTCAGCACTGAATATTTATTTTAAATGAGTGGGTACATCAACTACCCACCAACTTCTCTCAAATGAAAACTTTCCTCTCCATTACAGTCTTTTATCACATTCCCCAGTGCAAAATAAATCTTTCATCCCTTCCTTTGAGATTTATATACTACTTTACCAGTAACACTTTCGTAACAGTTTCTTATCTCCTCTCCGATATCATTCAGCTTTTGATCTCATATTTCCTCATAATCAATTTCAAAAATATATTTTAGTGCTCTCTGGGGAATTCTTGAAACTTCTTCCAATATGTTGCTGAACATTTGGCTCTCAGAAGTCAAAGTCTCTACACATCATAAAAAGCCGATATAGAATTGTCTACTAAAATAGCATAAAAAGCATTTCTACAGTGATCTCAGTACTCAGTATCTTGTTTGAATCGATTTTTATACAATTATATGTGTTTGTCAAAACTAATAGAATTTTTCAACAAAAATATGAATTTCACTGTATATATTATTTTTAAATTGGAGCAAATGTAATGTAGAGAAACGTATGAGCCAGGGAGTACTGCTTGAGAAGATATAGACTGTGACTGGCACCCATTTAGCTGCAGCTAAGGTTAACTAGTAGCACAAGGCCAAGGACCCCATGTTTCAATGTAGATGTATTCCTCGGTGAGGCAGAACATTCAGTGCCAACTTGAAAAATCATTCTGGCCTCCTGAATCTGATTGACATGTCAAATGTGATAAGTAAGTGTTCCTTTATGTTGTGTTAATTTAAATTCAATAAAATTAAATAAACTAATATTTCAGTTTCCCATCACTTTAGCATTATTAAAATGTTCAATAGCTTAAATAGGTTAAAAACTTCTATCACTGTTGTGGTGTCTAACATTGTATAGGCACTGGAAAAGATTTCATCCTCCCTTGGCTATATATGCATGCTTTCCTGGACTACCTGAATGTTTTCTATCTTCATGTATTTTCTTACAAAGAATTTGCAGAAAGTCTAGGCAGGGTGGCACACACCAGTAATACCAGCACTCAAGATGCTAAGTCAGGAGGATCACTGGGAGTTTGAGACCAGCTTGAGCTACAAAATGAACTCAAGGCCAACTTGAACTGCATAGTGAGACACTGTCTCAAAAACACACAAAAGAAATTTTCAGGACTAATTCACCTTCTTTGGAAAGACAATGAACATTCCAGGTACTACTTTAGTATTATCTAGTCTTCATATGTATTGGGGATGATTTTCATTTTATTTCACATAATACCAAGGTGACTTACATAATCAATCTAGCAATGGACTTTCCATGTCAGTTCAAAGCCCTACCTTGTTTAGGTTGTTGGACCATTCCCTTATGAATCAGTGGGTGTGTAGTCAACCATTCATGTTTTATACTATGTCTTACAAATTAACACAACTCCCTCAATATAATGGAGACTACAAACAGAGTCATATTCTGATCCATTATGACATGACATATGTCATAAGTCCATTTATTTGAAGCTTTGTTTCAATTCTGATATTTCTTTGTTGATTATTACCCAGTTGGTGTATTTGTGACAGTGGATATTGAGCTCCCCCTCTCTCACTCTTGTTGATGTTTATGTGACCTTTTATGTATAGTAGTGCTTGTTTTATAAAGATAGGGAAGCAAGTGCCCAACGCATATATGGTTACAATGATTACCTCCTCTTCTTCAATTGTTTAATTTACTAATATGTAATGAATTTTTATGACTTTTCTGATCAATTTTGGCTTTAAATTCAATTTATTTTTTCAAAATAGGATAGCTACTTGTTGTTTTAGGGTTGCAATTGCATAGAATATTATTTTTACACCTTAGCATTTTAATGTATAAAGTCATTTTTGTTACATGTGCTTCATATAAAATTTATATCTTTGTATTTTCTTTCTTGTTCCATTGGTCAATCTGCATGTTCTAATTGGGAGACTGAGACCCTTCACACTGAGTCATTACAGAAAGGTGCTGAGTCACTCTTGTCGCTGCATTATTTTCCTGTTGCTGAGTTCCTTTTATTTATTTATTTACGTTTGTTTGTTTATTTTGCTTAATAGTTTACTCTGCTTGGCGTATTCATTCTATTTAGCTTTTTGACAGTGTAAACTTCTTTGTCTCTTTCCATAATTTCCTTGAAAAATCTTATATTGCTGTTTTGGTGGTAATAGCTTTGATATGGTGCTGTTATGGAAATAAGTTATTTATCCATCTGTTATAAATTAGAGGTTTTCTGGATAGGGCAGGTTGAGTTGGAAATTGTTCACTTTTAGGGCTTGAAACACTTCACTTCAATCTCCCAGCTTTTAATCTTTTTGTTGTTAAGTCTGATATAATTATAGTAGACTTACCTTTACAAGTGATTCATTGTTTTTGTAATAACTACTAAAATTCCATTCTTGTGATGCATATATGGGATATTGATTATGAAACACTGATGATAAGTTCTTTTTTTGATGATAAGTAGAAAATGGCAAATTATTATTTGCAGAAAACATGATCCTACAAAAGAAATAAGAAATATTCCACCAAAAGTCTCCCTGAATTAATAACCAAAGTTAGTACTGTACCAGGAGAGAAAATCAACATCTGAAAATCAATTGCAATCTTGTGCACCAATAATGAACTCTTAAAAAAGAAATTAGGAAGACAATACCATTCACAACACCATCAGGAAAAATTAAATATGTAGGATATAATCTAACCAAAGAAGTGAAAGGTTGGTACAACAAAAACTACAGCACTGTAGTTTTTGAAGATTTAAAAGGACATCAGAAAATTAAAAGAGATCTCTGATTCTTTTATAGATACCAATGTCTTTTCAGTATGGCCATATTCCCCAAGCTGATATACACACTTAACATAATCCCAATCAAATACTAATAGTGAGCTGGGTATGGTGGCACATGCCTGTAATCCCTGTACTTGGGAGACTGAGTCAGGGGGATCATTTGGAGTTCGAGACCAGACTGAGCTACAAAGTGAGCTCAAGGCCAACCTACACTGTGCAGCAAGACTCTCTCTCAAAAAGACAAAAGCAGCCAACATCAACAACAACATCAACAACACCTTCCTCACAAAACTAGAGAAAATAATATGAAAATACCAATGGAAGCAAAATAGCAAAAGCAGTCCTTGGCACGAAGAGCAAAGCAAGAGACATCATAATGCTGGACTTGAAGTTATATTACAAAGGCACAGTGATAAAATAGCATATTACTGGTGCAAAAAGGACATGTTCATCAATAGACAAAAATGAAGGAACCCCAAGAACATTAAAGTAGCTCATCTTTGACAAGGTGTCAAAAATATGTGTTGTAGGAAATAAAGACTCTGACAAATGATACTGGGAAAATTTGCTGTCTACATATAACAGATTGAAGACAAACTTATGCATCTTGCCATGCACTAAGTTGAAATCAACTGGGATAAAAGATCTAACTGTTAAAACAGAAACCATCTGCTGGAAGGTAAAATAGGCAAAACTCTTAAAGACAGGTATAGACAATAGACAGTTGTGTTTCTAAACACAACTCCAAATGAAGAAGAAACAGCATCAAGGATTAACTTATGGGAATATGTCAAATTTAAAACAACAACAAAATAAAACAGGGCTAGGGAGATAGCTCACGGGTCTAAAGCACCTGCTTAGGCAAACACAGGGACAAGGAGGTTTGATGCCCTGGGACCACATGTTGTACCAGCCCCTCATCCCAATTGCCACCCCACCCCTAGGCAGACTGACCTGGCCACACAAACACACAAAATAAAACAAAATCAAACAAACAGCAAACAAAAAGCACTTATGCTCAGAAAAAAAAAAAAAAAAACTAAGTGAAAAGAAATTAAAAAACGGAAAAGAATTTTTAACTATTCCTCTGAGAACTAATATCTAGAATATAAAAAAGATCTCAAAGAAATAGACACACAAAGTGAGAATAAACATGAGCAACTTAAATGAATAGACACATCTCAGAAGAAGTACAAATGACCAACAAACACATGTATAAATGATTCAAATTACTGGTGAAATACAAATTAAAACAGCACTGTGATTTCACCTTACTTCAGAAAAATGGGCTATCATCAAGAAATCAGTGGGGCTGGCCAGATAGCTCAGCGGATTAAAGCACCTGCTTAGGCAGACTCAAGAACTATGTTCGATTCTTGGGGTACAATGCTGGCTCCACCTCTGGGGTGCAATGAGCTAGCCACTGAGACTGGTCGTGGATGCGCACACCTGTAATCCCAGCAGTTGGGAGGTTGAAGACAAAAGGATCACTAAGAGTACAATCTGCATAGTGAGACCCTGTAGACCTTCTAGTAAATACGTTTTTAAAAAGAAAACAAATAATAACAAATATAGATGAGGCTACTGGGAAAAAGAAACCCTTGTCATTTGCAGTAGGAGTGTAAACTAGTACAGTCACTGTGGAAATTAGTAGGGAGATTCCTCATAAAAGGAATATAGATTATTTATTTATTTATTTGTTTAAATGAATTTAGGATAGGGTCTACATGTTGTACATGGTCTCACTATGCAGGTCAGACTCTTAGTGATTCTTCTGTTTTCAGCCTCCCAAGCGCTGTGATTTCAGGCGCACGCAACATGCCCAGTCTCAATCACCCAGGGGTGAGGCTGGCACAGCACGCTAGAGATTGAACCCCAGCTTCTGTGCTCTGCAAAGCAGGTGCTTTAGTCCACTGAGCTATCTGGCCGGCCCTAGAATATAGATTTTTTTTTAATAAGGGAAAGGGACCAAGAGGTAGAGGTAAGGATGGAGGAAAGGGGCGGGGGAGGAAAGTGGGGAAAAATATGTTATGTACATATATCAAATCCTTATGATAAATATAATCACAGTATATGGAAAATATGTATCAATAAAAATAGTAAAAAGTGAAGACAGTCACATAAGACTGAGTGTTCTCGGCTGTACTTGCCCCATCCCTGGAGTTCATGAGAGGGTGATTGAGACAGGGTGTGGTGGCACACACCTGTAATACCAGGACTTGGGAGGTTGAATAACAGGAAGGATCACTACAAGTCTGATCTGTGTAGTGAGATTCTGTAGTTCCTGTACTAAATACATAAAAAAGGGCTGAATGTTCTTCAGCAGACAGCATTTCAGCAGGCTTAAAATCAGCATAATTTTTTAAAAAAAATTTATTAATTTTATTAAGAAAGAAATTGCAATGAAAATCAAAATAGGATGGTAGGATATTTACAATAATTAATACTTTGCATATTGTTGTCTTCATAATACTTATTCAGAGTACAAGATGCAGACATAATATCTTGTCTAAACACTATTAGTACAAATCTTTCTTCTTATTGAACTAAGAGAAAGTAGCTATGTATCTATCCTATTTTGTGTATACAGATATATATTTTTTTCACTATAAAATGGTCCTTCATTTATATCCCCCTTTTTTGTTTAGTTTTGTCAGAGATGGGTGTTTCATTGCCATTCAAATATTGTAGGTGTGTGAATTCAGCAAAGTAATCCAAAATAGTCCAATAATCTGTAATAGTAGTAGGTTATCAGCAGAACTGGCAATGTCAGAGGTTGTTGACTTGAGCATTTTACAGCTCAGCACATTAATATGGCTTTACTTTGATTACCTCATGTTTATACTTTTCTGTTGCATGGTTAAGACCAAGACAAAGCAAGACCTATTTAACAAAAAGTGCAACTTTTGTACCTTACAAAGTCAGTCAAATCCCCTCAGGATTTAACCTGAAACCCTGTACTGCAGTTTGTAGATCCTTTGTCAGTGTCAGTCATGTGGATGAGTCACAACCATTGCTTGACCAATTTGCTGTCTGTGAAAGCCTCAGAGAATGTTTTCTGTCCAGGTGACTCTCCTTAGGCACACTCTACATTGTCAATCACTTTCCTCTGTGGCTTCTTGATCAGAAAATTTGGCACACAACTGAGTTACATGATGTTACAGTACAGGTTCTCTAATGCCCTGAGTCCACTGACTTTGAATGGCTAGGGCCAAAATATTGGCTATCCTTGTAGCTCTTCTTTTTCTCTAATTTTTTGGTTCAGCAGCCAATAATTTTCGTTGGCCCTGAGGCTGACTCTCAGAATCCCTCTCTCAGGCAAGCACATGAAGCTTGATGTCACCAATGTGGCCTATGTCTGTGGTCCCTGCCCTTACAAGGCTGACACTCTGAATTGCCATGAGTTCAAGACCAGTCCTGCTTACATAGTAAGACCTTATCTCAAGAGAAAAAATAAAATACAAAGAAAAATTACAAAAAAATACAAATGAACAAACAGAAAAGAAAGGCATCCATAGTGTAAATTGGTATACTAATAAAGGAGTAGGTGAATGGCCATTTTACCAACATAAATTCACTATGGCACTTATCATTAAACATCTGTAGTGCTTTTTTGCAAAATCATGATGTTCTTTTTGATAACTTAGTGCCTTCCAGGCTGTAGAGCTTTGGGGCCAGTTACCTATAAACTGCCTCACCATCTCAGATGCCTGCAGTTTCACAAGTGCAAGAGAGGGACTCCCTTAAGTGCTGGGCACAGAGGTGGGTGCACCTAGTGGAACAAAAGGTCTGTATTACCCCCACTGCACAACCTGTCACTGATACTATCTGGTATGAACTAGGAGAAAGTGCAATGAACAAATAGAGCTGTTCTGGCTGGGAACAACTCATGGGCCTATACACTGGTTGTTCATACTAACAATGCAGCAATGAACCAGGGCTTCACATCACAGAAAGTACAAGGTGAGTGGAGTAATGGCCAATTGCTGACACAGCAAGAAAATAGAAGTGGCTACATGAGCCAAGTTAACAATGTTATGTATTTGTGCATGTTAAAAACTTTCTTCCCAGAAATACAGAACTAGATGTTTTGACTAAGTTATAGGATCATCCTTGGCCACAACTCAAACAGAAGAACTGGTCTTATAGGTGTACAGAGTCAATAACATTAAAATGTAAAAGTATGATGGAACATAGGCAAAGGAGCAGTATTGCAAGCGGGCAGCTGAGGACGACGAGGACGACGAAGTGGATACCAAGAAGCAGAAGACCGACAAGGATGACTAGACAGCAAAAAAGGAAAAGTTAACTAAAAAAAGGCCACCGTGACCTATTCACCCTCCACTTCCCGTCTCAGAATCTAAACGTGGTCACCTTCGAGTAGAGAGGCGTCCGCCTGCCGCGGCA
Source organism: Octodon degus (assembly GCF_000260255.1). Classification (NCBI taxonomy): domain Eukaryota; kingdom Metazoa; phylum Chordata; class Mammalia; order Rodentia; family Octodontidae; genus Octodon; species Octodon degus. Next base: position 12,343,733 of record NW_004524657.1, read on the forward strand.
GCGCCACCAGCATACACCGCTCTCCACCACCGCCCCACCGAAACCACACGCGAATTTGCAACAGGGAGGAAAAAGAACCAAAACTTCCAAGGCCCTGCTTTTTTTCTTAAAAGTACTTTAAAAAGGAAAATTTGTTTGTATTTTTTATTTACATTTTATATTTTTGTACATATTGTTGGGGGTCAGCCAGTTTTGATGAGCCTTTGGAACATCCTCTGTCCTACTTCCGACTTTACTTGTGGTGTGACCATGTTCATTATAATCTCAAAGGAGAAAAAAAAACTTGTAAAAAAAAGCAAAAACAACAAAAAACCAATCTTATTCCGAGCATTCCAGTAATTTTTTTTGTGTATGTACTTAGCTGTACTATAAGTAGTTGGTTTGTATGAGATGGTTAAAAAGGCCAA
>NW_004524657.1:12344459-12366716 GCF_000260255.1 Octodon degus
ATAGAGAGAGAGAGAGAGAGAGAGAGAGAGAGAGACAGAGACAGAGACAGACAGACAGACAGACAGAGACAGAGAAAGAGAGACAGAGACATAAATGATACTCTTTTTTCTATGCAAAAATGACACCTAAATTTTGGAAGTCCTTCCTTGCAAAAATGATATTAAAATTGTTATCAAAGATCTTGAGAAAGGCTCAGGAGATAGCTCAGCAGTCTAAGCTCCTGCTTGGTAAGTGCAAAGTCCTGAGTTCAATCACCCATACCACATGCCCTGCTGGACCCAGAACCTGCAGGCCCTGAAACTGGGCATGGTGGTATATGCCTGTAATCCCAGCACTGGGAAGACTGACCCAGGAGGATCACTATGAGTCTAAACTGTTTCGCAAGATTCTGTATCAAAAATAAACAAATGAATAAAATAGAATAAAATAAAAATCTTGAGATGTTTAATATGATGTGTGATTGCTCATTTCATCTTGACAGTGCCAAGGCATCCATGTTATAGGACACAAATACATTTATAATATATCATGCCATTTTCTGCAGTGCAATGTTCTGTAGTGGGGTTGGTGGAGAGAATGAATGGCTTGTTAAAGAAATGATAGAGGCCTTATTTTGGGGACATTTGGCTGCCTAGTCTGAAGGCCTTGAAGAAGCATGAGTAAATGTGCATATCCCTGGGATATGTGCCATTCCTGCCCCGTATGCAACACCTGTGGCCCCTAAGTCCAGCCCCAAATATACATGTCCCCATTGTAAATTCAAATGATACATGTTAATGGTGATACACACATAGAGATACTGCTATTTTGCACATTCAAATCATTAAATTTAAGAAACAGGACAAGTCACTGGGGTCTCATGTGGTTTGCTACCCCTAGATGGATTAGCTACTTTTTTTCAGAATGTAAAGAATATACAGCCCTGAAAACTAGGTCACTTTGGTCCTGCTTGACTCTGGACATGTAGTCACAGCAAATTCCATGAATAGGGTCAGGAATGGTGTACTGTGTAACAGATTTGATGACATTGGTATTACCTTGGAGCACAGTGCAGATTTATTTTGGAGTACCTACTGTGCACTGATTTTTTTCCACCAACAGCTTCTGCTTTTGCTGATTTCCTTGGAGCTGTATTGCTGTTCTGATTTAATATTTGTATTCATCTCTGACACAATAAACTTCACACAACACATGAAAACCCATGTTGATTTTGTTTTTATCCTGTACCATCTTAGAGTGATATACTGGACGGTTTCTTCAGTTCCTGGGGCATTTGCTGGGAAAACTGGTTATTATTTTTATCATTTGCACAATTACGCTCTTTTTCTATGCATTCCTGTTTACTGCTCTTGCAAATTTTAATGACAATCCAGACAAAGACTCAGAACTTGCAACAGTGCAAAACCTTCAAGAGCTTAAGATGAACAGTAGAGGGGAAGAGCCAATGGGACTGTAAATGTCGGTTATGTGTGGTAAATATAATGGCTAATCCTGACTACAAGCACTGTGAGTGTAGCCATGAGGATAGAGCCAAATCAAACTTCGTCTTGCCTATACTGCGTTCCTAGTGCTCTATCAATTAACCATTACACTGATATGGAGAACTTTCCAATTGGATCTGGTACCACCAGATATCTTTGAAAGATGTTTAAGTTGAATCAGATGCATGTGTTCTTGGGGGTGAAAATGTCTGCTTTCTAGTGAACTTGTATAAGACATTGCTCTTTTACCCTAATTACAGGATTACACTGATCTTATAGTTATCGTAGTCTGTACTTCTGCATATTAACATATTCGCCAAACTGCGCTCTGAAATGCTGTCTCGCAGCACCTATTACTGCAGTATCCTATCAACTTGCCTTCAGTTCACATAGTAGGGAGCAGGCTTTTCTGGAATGTGTTAGTCACAAGAAAAAAATGCTTTATGACTTTTACTTAATTTGAGGTAAATATTATACATCTTGGTTTTTGTTCTTTGTATAAATTTGAGTTAACACAAGTCGTAGTCACGTTTTCAACCTCTCTGCAGAGTTTCTTAAGTCCAAAAATGGCATGGAGGACATGTGAGCCAGAATGTCAGATATTTAAATGTGTTAATTTTTTCCTATTTTCATTTAAATAAATTACTAAATTAATTATTTCTGAAGTCAATAGAAGTACTTTGTTTTTCCTCAACACGTGTCTTTTAAGAACATAATGCTGATAAGGGGAAAGTGTTGATTTCTGTTACCCTCTCTTCTTTGTTATTTCCCAAAATTTTCATCATCAGTATTTTAGTAATCACTTAGGAAGTTCAATTGCTATTATTTGATTTTATAACCAAAAAGTCAATTTAGGTATCCCAAATTAAATATATGGGAATATGTAGGAGAAAAAGTATGATTGAAAATTCCTCAGTATGTGATTTTCCATATTAAACAAATTTGAATCATCTACATACTTGATACAATTTTTTTCAGTTAAATAACTTAGAAGGCATACTAAAGTTTGAACATATATATAACTGAATTTATAAAAGGCCTTCAAACATATTTCTATTCACTGAATGTATTCTGTGCTCTAACTAATGTTATAACCATGATGAACAAGAGAGGGAAATGAGGGATGACGCTTGTTTTGAAGGTGATATATCTTGAAGACTTATAAATGTAACAAATCTGTGTCCATACTGCAAAAGAACATACAATGAGGATCTCATTAGAGCTTTATGACCCAGATCTTGTCTTAGAGGGAAAGATGCTAAATTATGCCCACAATCTAAAAAGAGATAATCAGAGGCAGATTTAGCATAGAATTCCAGCGAGTTGGAAGTGTGACTCCCAAGATCATGGACCAGAGGATAAGATTCATTTTGAACTCAAAGACACTAAATAAAAAAGGCGAGAGCCATGAGGTGTGGCTTCAGATTTAACCAGGCACCACGTCGAGTTGGCAACATTGAGGCATTGGAATGTGACCCTGGGGCAATGAGACAGCAGAGACTATTTTAGAGCTGCGCATACACTGGTATTTGCATCAGTGTGGACAATTTGATCCCAGATTTATTAATTAGAAGTCAGAAAATTCAGTTGTAAGTAAATAGTAGCCTTAATTTTAAAAATAATGTGAAAAAAATGATGTGAAAAATAAAATCATCTGAATAGGTATTTCCAAAAAGTAAAGCACGTAACACCATGAAAGACATCTTTGAATAGGTGAATGAATTACTTATTCAACTATCAGAAAAGTGCTAAGGAAGAAGGCTTTTCTTTAAAACACTTAAATTTGTATAAAACATATAAATACATATGCCATATTCAATCTATACAAAACTGTAATTTTTTTCGTAGTGCATAGATTAATATTCAAAGACATTACTGTTGTACATTTTCTCTACTTCCAGGAAACTTCTTTGTTATTCATTGCAGAATAATTCTGACCATCATTTTTTACTGCGCAAGTGAAGAAAATACCTGCATATTTTAAACTTTTGTAAGCATTTTAATTTGATACACATCTAGGCTTTATTTTAATAATAAGAACCTTGCTAGAAAGGAATTTGTTTCACAGACTTCGTTGAAATGATTTCCTATAGTCTATCTTTACCACCTAATCACATCCTTCTTTTTATAATGGCTTTTACTGGTATAAATATGCAAGCAGAGATTGAGTTCCAGTCATAGATAATAAGGCAACCTTATGAGGCACGGTTCTTTTGGTTACTAAGCTAAACAGATGAGATATTGTTTTAAGCTTGCTTAAGACTGAAAGCTTTTAGATTACATGTGTACATTAGCAAACCATTATGCTCTCTAAACTTATTGCCTATAATTTTTTTTCCAAAACAAACTGCCATTTTGACTACATTTTACCGACTGTCATCCTTAAAAATGAATTATTGGACATTACTTCTGTCTTAATAACATTCTCTACTTTTCATCATATTCTTAAATAAAAACAAATCAAAATGTAATTGCAAGTACCTATTGCTTTCTTTTGAAAAAATACAGTATAGCTCCTGCAGTATCATTTAACATTCCTACCAGTCACTAGTTCCAGGGTACTTTCCACATCAAATTTCCTACCAAGACAAGGTAACTACATTAAATGTGAAGCCATGTATACCTCCCCTGAAGCCTGTTTAAGCTCTCCTCTATTCCTAGTAAGCATCCTTTTGTGCAGCCGTTTATTCTCAAGGTCCCTCACAAAGAAGTTTTACATTCCTATAATATAAGGGTAATCTTCATATTCAGAAGCTCCTTCACTTTAAAATTACATTGGACAACGTAAACCAAACTTTTATGCTTGAACATATTATAAAATGTAAGAAAATATCTTTCTACCCTTCCTTAAATATGTGGTATGTGTACAATCTTAAGTCAGGGTTTTAATGTGTTTATTTTTCAGATCATTATATAATAAAAAGTAATGTAGGTTTTAGTTCTTCTTGTAAAGGTACATGCATCCGATTGTTATGTAACAGTAACTTTTATGTGAAGCAATTTACTTGGGATGAGTTATCACATTTGGCACATGTAGTGGACATAGCCATTGACTTCTCCTGTATCATTTTGAAAATCTTGAACTCAGCTGTATATATTTGAAGTTGTACTCATTTATTAACAAATAATTTTATGAAAGGTGTGTTTGCTAAGCTTAGCAAGTTTGCCTAAAAAGAAAGAAAATTCAATAAGTAAACATAGTCTTGGAAAAATTCATTGAAAAGATACCTTATTTAGTGCCAGCCATAGACAGAGTGTTCAAACACAATGAATAAGGTTAGAGTAAAATGTTTTATCACAATTAGCCACTGACGAGGGACCAGGGAGATGGCTCAGTGGAATAAGCTCTTTCCTAGCAAACACAAGGGCCTGAGTTCAAACGCTGATTCCGCCAAAAAAATAAAAATAAAAATAAAAATATAAAAACAAAGGTGAGTGATTAAAGACCAGGGAGATAGCTCAGTAGAATAAGCACTTCCTTGGCAAGCACAAGGCCCTGAGTTCAATCCCCGGTCCTGCCACAAAAAGAAAAAAGGACCGATGACTGGAACAAACTATCCACAGTTTAAAGAAATTTATTTGGCCAGCAAGTTTCAGAAATTTCTGTCCATGGCTTAAATGCAGAAAGCACTACAGAGAAAGGCCTGAGTGGAGGAAAGCTGACACTGGCAAGGGGCCAGGAAGCAGCATGAAGGCAGGACCAGAAAGGGAGTCAGGTCCTTGCAGCTCAGACCCTGAATGCCCAATTCTGACCACTCGCTACCTCCCAGCAGTGACTCGGCTAGCAACTCATGTGTGCACCCACCCTCTGATGATTGCAGCTCCCCAAGGACCTGTTCACCTTCTGAACACATGAGGCCTTTAGGGACACCTCGGATTTAAACAATAAAATCACACTATTTAAATTAAGTTACCAATTTAGAGGTCAATTCTAAATTCAGTTACATTGAATATAAAGGATGAAATATATGAATGCAAGAGGAAACCAGACCCCAGTAGGCAAAATGGTGACCAATCACAAAGCTTTCAGGGAAACACAGGAAGCTAAAAGTGCTGGAATTAGATGGTGCCAGTAGGATGGAAAGAAAGATGAAGATCTTACCATCATCTAACTAAGAAACCATAACATGTGACATAGAAAGATGGTACCATGATGCCCTTCAGTCACTGCCCTTTTTGCGCTGTGAGAAATATACTCCAGCTTCTCCAGATGCAGAAAATAACTCAATAAATGCTATTCTTTTTGTACCATGCCAGGTACCTGTTGACTAAGCAAGATTATGCACAAACATGTCAGCCTAACACAGAAGAAATCCAACTGTCAGCATTTGCACTGGTATTCAACACAGAATTAACTGAAGCTCTCCTAGGTCTTTATCAGAGTTGAAGTTCAACCTCAGGTCAATGAATTCTGTCATCTTTATCCTCAATTTTAGAATAAACAAACCTTAGTATATGTCTAGTAAGCCAAATTTTGTCCATTTCTAGAAAATCCAACTTGCCGTATGTGTTTTCCACACCCATTTTTAGTATGTATTTCCAATGTAATGGCACATTAAGCTTTAAGTAGTAACATTATTCCAGTATTTTACTAAATATGTAATCAAGACACACACAAATCTTAGATATTTATTAGGTTAGCATTTTCTAAATTCTCTAGGATTTTCTATTTTTCTATTTACTTCTTGATCTCTTCCATTAAAATTTACAATGTGTGCCTAAAGATCATTTTTTATCTCCATGACAATTGTGATGTTAATTTTATGTATTAATGTGGCTAAGCTACAGGATATCTTGGCATTTGGTGAAACATTAATTCTGATGTTTTTGAGAATGAACATTGCATTTAAATCAGAAGACTCTGATTGATCCTGATTTGTACCAAAATATGAATGAAATTTAACCAATCATTAAAGAGCTGCATATAGTAGAAAGTCTGTCTTCCTATGAACAAGAAATAAGATGTTGCAGGACTGCTTTGGGACATCATTTGATCAATGGTTCATCCTGGTTGTGACAAAAAAAAAAAAAAAAACTTGGTCCTTGAACTGCAGCATTGGTCTTCCTGTGTCTTCAGCCTTCCAGTCCACCATTGTAGATTTTAGGCTTGCCTGCCTCTGTAATCTTGTAGACCAATTTATTATAATATTTCTATCAGATAGATAGATAGATAGATAGATAGATAGATAGATAGATAGATACATAGATACATAGATACATAGATACATAGATACATAAATACATAGATTATATCTCCATATATATGTCCATATATCAGCTTTATCTCCATATCCATTAGTCCAGTTTTCTGCTGAATTCTATTATAGTACTTACTATAAGATGAATATTTACTTTTGAAAACCAGCAGGTGTTTATGATTAGAGGCAGGGTCCCAGAGAAACATGGCTGGCACATTTGGTTCTCAATAAATGTCTATTGTACAAGTCAAGCAATTATTATAAAAGCTGAAAATGTTGGTAAAACTAAAAGGTACAATTGTTTATGTTTGTTTGAATTAAATATAATCTTATAATACAAATGATCTTGGGTGTCAAATGAATATAAAAGGGAATGCAGCTCATGCCTCCAGAACAAAGAAGGCAGGGCCAACAAGATGTCAACAACATTTACTTGGCTGATATTGAGGGCCCTGAGGAAATTGGAAATACGTCATTCTTTCACTTCTAAAAAATTTAATAAGGGACAGTGCAAGTGTACTCAGTTGTGCTCTACGATTATTAATTAATACTGTATTTTTTGCCCCCAAATTCTCAAGTGACATAGATTGAAATTATAAATTGTATAAAAGTATATGCACACCATGGTAAAGTGTAGAAAAATCCTCTTTATTAAGCAAAGCTAAAGTAGACATTTACTGTTGGTCCAGCAATAAGTCAGAAATGCCCATAAGTTCGTATTTTAAATTGTAGTAAAAATCAGATCTTTAAATTCTCAATGAGAATCAATGAGCTAAGAGAAAATTTTACTGAAAAAAAGTACCTTAAAAAATGGCAAAAAACAAACAGAAAGCAAATGACAGAATAGGTCAGTCTTTGAAATGATAGCTTATAATTCTGAGCAACTAGAAATTTAAAATAAATTCGAATTTGACTCAATAAATTGAAAGTAAACTGTTATCTTGCTGATGTGACTGCACATGTGATAATTTTAATATCACCACGAAGAAGTTTCCTCAGCACAGATGGAAAGAAAGTTCAGAGCTGGGACAAAAGAGAGAGAGAGAGAGACACTAAGCAGACAATAAAACTTACAAATGAGGGACATATATTCAAATAAGAGATAGAAACAGAGAAAAGATGAATTCTGTGTTAGCTAAAAAACTCAAAAGAAAAAATATAATGTTAATAAGAAATTAAATCAAAGCAAAAGACATTCAGCTCAGGAAAAATGAAAATAATAAAATAATATAGGGGTCTCCAAATGCCTTATCCAAAAAGAACATAAATCAAATACTTGCACTGGAAAAGTTCCTAAGACCAAGTAGTTTCAACAGCTAGATTTCCAAAAAATGTAGTCAAAGAAATAATAAAAAATATGTATATCTTTTGACAAAATCTAATGTAGTTAATGTAAAACATACAATGTATTAGAAAGTTGTATAATAATCCATGTAAGGGTCAGTCTGATAGCTCAGCAGCCTAAAACTTCAGTTTAGGCAGAGCTCACCGGCCGGAGTCCGATTCCCAGCGTAGTGTGCCGGGAGGGGGTGGGGGGGGGGCGTTGAGATGGAGATGGAGACTGGGCATGGTGGCAAATGCCTGTAATCCCAGCACTTGGGAGGCTGAAAACAGGAGAATCACTATGAGTCCGATCTACATAGTGAGACCCTGTACACCCTGTAGACCCTGCCCTAAATACAGGAAAAAAAATGTGTGTTAATTTAAGAGTCTATGTACATATAGCAGATTTTCAGTTGCTAAGGTTGTAAAGAATACTTGAGAAATGATATTGAAATAAATTTTACAAAATGTGAAACTCCAAAAAAAATTTCATTAAGTGACAAGAACAAAAATTAAAAATAAACACCCTCCATAATGTTAAGTGAAGTAAATCAGACACGCAAGCTTAAATATCACATAGTTTTCCTTATAGGAAAAGTTCCATATACTGGGGCTGAGGAGATAGCTCAGCAGTCTAAGCACCTGCTTGGCACGCACAAGGACTGGAGTTCAATCCCTGGTACTGCATACGTAGTCGGCACCCGAGAGCCTGAACTGCATAGTGAGACTCTGCATCCAAAAAATAAATATAAAACTTTTAAAAAACTCAATATAAGGGAGAAGTATAAGACAAACAAGAGAAAAAGAAAAAGAGTTACTGTTTTCCAGCATAGAGAATGTATTTCAAAGTACACCTTAGGGCGGGCGAGGTAACTCAGCAGACTAAGTTAACTCCCTTTGCAAGCGCAAAGACTAGGGTTCATCCCTGGTCCTGCTTGCCACTCTGGCCCGGCCCCAGGGCCTCACTGAGTTGGTGACCGAGTCTCAGCATGGTGGCGCGAGCCTGTAATCCCAGTGCTGGGGAGGCTGTAAAACAGGAGGATCACTATGCGTCTGAGCTGCATAGTGAGAACCTGTGCCAAGTACTTAAATGAAAAGAAAACAAACAAAAAAACTAAACAAAGAAAATACACCTTGATTTAATATAATATACTTCTGCATTTTATATATTCTTGGCTGATTAGTCTGTTTGTTAATCTATGTATATAATATTTTTTTTTGCTGTTGTTGTTGTATTTTAGGGAAGGGCCTACAAGCTATTCACCGTCTCACTACTAGATCGGACTCACAGTGATCCACCTGTTTACAGCCTCCCAAGAGCTGGGATTACAGGCCCTTGCCACCACGCCCAGTCTCAATTGCCATCTCAGCGCAACTCAGGGGTGGAGCCACCACAGCAGGCCCGGGGATCGAACCCCTGACCCCTGAGCCTGCTTGCAGGTGCTTTAATCTGCTGAGCTATTTGGCCAGACCTTGTATATAATAATTAACTGAATAATGACTAATAACTAAATGGATCTGATGCTGGAAAAATAAAAGGAAGGGGGAGTAGGGAAAATTGAAATGTGTTATGAGCATGTGCTAGTTCCCACAAAGAATGCACTCCATATGTACTGCAAACATGTACTAACAATTTTTTTTAAATAAAGGAGAAAAAAGACTCAACCAAATACATGAAGGGAAAATCCTTAACATTAGAGAATATGGGAAAACTGTCAGAAGTCAGCGATATAACAAAAAGATAATTACCTGATAAATCATAAAAATTAGCCAATCAATACATACATCACTCTAGAAATAGATGTGAAACGTTAATGGAGTAATATTTCAAACTGCTACCCACTTAGAATCCTATAGATATTATACCATGAGTATATGAGTGACAGAAAACACTTCAAGAGTATTACTGTGAGGTCTTATTTGATGCTTCAGAAAGAATAAGATGTAAAAGCAGAGTTTTACAAATCTTAACATCTTGTGTCTCAGATCCTACCTATTAAGTAAAAGGCTGTTTAAGAATTTTTAACATTTTTATTAAAAAGGGATTCACATAAAATACAAGGCATTCATTGAAAAGGTATAATTCAGTGAATTTTTTGTGTAATCCCAGAATTGGGCAAATATTGTAACATACATTTTAAAACAATTCTCTTACCCCTAAAAAGGAACTCCATATCACTGAGATAACAATAGAATTTCATTGTTAGAAGTTCTATTGTGAGCTTTGTGATAGTGGATTTGCCCACAGAAAACCTTTGGAATAATAAATCTATTCTTTGATTTTTTTTATTTGCCTATTCTGGACATTTCATATAAGTAATAAATCTCTTGACATTTTCTTCCAGATAAGATAGTTTTACAATAGCTTTTTAAATGTAGACAAATCATTACTTTTTATTTTACTGACTAATAATAATCCACTCTATGTTACATTTATTTATTCATCAGTAAATAGACACAGGGATCATTCCCAGTTCTTCATTATTGGGAATTGTCATTCTGGAGTAGATTGTATAAACCTATTTTATATGCCTGCATTTACCTTTTCTTAGTTCATATCCATATCATGTAGTAACTTTGAACTTTTGAGGAAATGGCAAAATCTTTTCTGAAGAGACTATAAGGTTTACATTCTAGGTGGCAGTATAAGATAACTCTAATATCCTCACTTGGTTGAAAATATTTATTTTTGGATGTTGCAATTTGTTTTGTTTTGAATTTTACATAATTTATTGTAGAAGTCATTCTTTTTTAATGAATGTTTATTGAACAACTATTTCAGTTCCATTTCATGTTAATAAAATAAACCACATTGGTTGCAATAGAATTAAAATGTAAAACAGGGATTAATCTCATCACAAAATTTGCAAGGGTTATACACAGAAAACTAGAAAATATTGCAGAGAAATTAAAACTTTCAAGAAATATTAGGGGCCAAGGAGATGGCTCAGTAGAATAAGCACTTCCCTGGCAAGCACAAGGGCCTGAGTTCAATCCCTGGTTCTGAAAAAAAAAAAAAAACATTAAGGTAAAACACTTGAAGGCAATTTTCTATGAAAATAAAAAAAAAAATGAAATCATTAAAACAATTTTGAACAGGTAGAAAAACTTTGGAAAGCAAACATGACATTATTACCAGAATTAGTAGACATTTATAATATCTTATTTAGTCTTTAGCTTGTCGCACCAGGGAGATAATACAATGCTTGCACATTGGGATCTGATGTATTTCACTTATTGGTAAGGACTTTAGCTGAATCCCATGTACCTGTAAAATTCTCCAGTTTATCCTTTTTATAGCTGGATAATATTTCACTGTATAAAACCTCATCTTCTTTATCCATCTCTTGATTGACCCGCATTTGGGATGTTTCTAAGATTTTCCTATTACAAGTTTTCATACTATAAATATAGGTATGCATAAATCACTGTGATATGATGTTTTTAACTATCTTGGGAGAATACCTAGAAGATAAATGGCTCGGTTAAATAGGACTTCTTATTCTGGTTTTCTGAGAAAACTTTACACAGATTCCCACAGTGATTGTACCAGTCTACACTTGGTGGAAGTGTAGGGTTCCTTTTTCTCAGCAGCTCTTCCAGTGTTTGTTGTTGGTTGATTTCTTTGTAATAGCCATTCTTTCCAGGGTGAGAGGGAATCTCAATGTTGTCTTAATTTGCATCTCTCAAATAGCTAGTGATATTGAACATATCTTTATGTTTGTTTGCTTTTTGTATTTCTTCTAGGTCTTAGAAGTATATATTCATCTCAGATACTCATTTTGGATTGGATTTCTAAATTTGGGAGGTCAGAATTTTTGAGATTTTTTGCATTGTTGATAGTGATTCTTAGTTTGAGAAGCAACTACAAACAGTTTTTCCCAGATTGCAGGTTGTTTCTTGACTCTTGATGGTTTTTCTTGCTCTACAAAAGCTTTTTAATAAGATGAAATCCCAGTTGTTGATTCCTTGTGATAGTTCCTGTGTGGCTGGGGTTTTATTCATAGTCCTTGCCAGTATCTTCAGGAGTTTTACTGATTCTATCTTCCAGAAGATTTAATGTTTCTGTTTTAATATTTAGATCCATAATCCATTTTGAATTTAAATTAATGCATGTAGAAGTGGTTCTTAGTGAAGCTTTGGTTCACATTTCACTAAAGACTAACAATGTTTAGTGTCTTTTTCTGTGCGGATTGCTCATTTATATATGCCCTTTAAAAAGGTTTGCGAAACTACCTTATGAGATTTAGTCTGCTATATCCTGTCATTGCATAAATTGCTTTCTGTAACTGAGTTTCAAAAGATTTTTAAAGAGTTCTGTCTTATCAGATACAGTCATATCTTCATTTTCGTGATGACATCTGCAAAAGTAGAAAATAATACTATTTGGCTATCTGCTCTTTAGGTTTTATTTTGTGGGTAACAGTTGCCTAATACAAAATCAAGATAACTATCACTCAATTTGTTTCTATATATTTTATAGTTTTAGCACTGATGTTCTTACTATTTTTTTGTCTTGTTTTTTTTTTTACCAGGAATTAAACTCAAGGCCTCACATTTGCTCGGCAGGCACTATGCTACTGAGCTACATTCCCAGCCCTTGATGTTCTTAATGATTGCTTTTTTCTACTTAATTGTTATACAATGTGAAATAGGATTTCATCTTTAATCTTTAACATGCAGAAACTTAGTTTTTCTAGGAAAAACTTGTTGAGAAGAAAATTACTTCCTCCATTAAATTATATTGCTACACCAATAAAATCAATTACAAGAATTTCTTTCTAGTCTTTCATATCTATTCCATTTACCTATGTACTCATTTTTGGACTAATAGCATGTAGTGTGTATTATTGTTTCTCTGTTAAAAGATTTGAAATTCAGATGTTCAATTCTTCTGGTATTTATCTTTAGAAGACCTTTTGGTGTGTCTGAAGACATTCACTATCTATGAAGACTATCAATTTTTACAAAGAAGTCACTGGAATTTCAATAGTTTCAAGAGTAAGTGGAAAGTACTTATGCTCATTAAGTATCATTTAAAATACTGTATTTTTTGATGTTACTATAAATTATTTTCTCTTTTCACCTTCATTTCACTTTCTGCTTTCTCAATGTTGCAACAGAGAATAACTGATCTATGTATAATGACTTGTGTTACAGTTTGTGTCTACAGATCTCCAAAACAGGTATTTTGGAATAGGCTGAATCTAGAGCTTGTAACTGGTTCATTTTGTAGTGCTAGGATTGGGGAAGTGCTACACCTGCCTAGAGCCAGTAGCCTGCATGCAATGTAAGGGAGGAAGAAGCCTTGCCTTTCTTTCTGTCTCTTTCTCTGTCTGTCTATCTGTCTGTCTGTCTGTCTCACTCTCTCTATCTCTCTGTCTCTGTCTCTCTCTCTCTCTCTCTCTCTCTCTCTCTCTCTCTCTCTCTCTCTCTCATTGCAGGTGTTGTCTTCCACAGCCATGAAGTGTTGTCCCTCTGCCATGTGCTACTCTGCCTTGTAGCCAACACATTACAAACTGAAACCTTTAATTTTGAGCACATTTTGTCTCAGTAATGAGAAAAGTACCTTACACAACCTGTATCTTTGCAAGTATATTGAATTTATTTATTCTACTGAATTTGTATATTAATTCTAGTAGCTTCTTCGTGGAGTTTTTTGGGTCTTCCAAATAAAGTATCCTGTCATCTACAAATAATGATAGTTTAATTTCTTTTTTATCTATTCTTATTACTTTTCTTTCTCTTTCTTGTCTAATGGCTCTAGCACATGATTCCAGAACTATATTGAATAGGAGTGGTAATAGAGGACATCCTTCTCATACCAGATTCTAGAGTAAAATATTTCAGTTTTTCCCCATTTAGAAATATGTTAGCCATTGGGTTCTCATAGATGGCTTTTATCAGATTGAAGTACAGGCCATCTATCCCAATTTTCTGTAGGACTTTGAACATGAATGAGTGTTGGATTTTGTCAAAAATCTTTTCTGTATCAATTAAGATGATCATGTAGTTTTTGGTTTTTGCTCCATTGATACAGAGTATTGAATTCATTGTTTTGTGAATATTGAACCATCCTTGCAAGCCTGGGATGAATCCTACCTAGTCCTGGTGTATAATTTTCTTGATGATTTTCTGTATTCTATTTGCTAGGATTTTATTGAGGATATTTGCCTCAATGTTCATGAGGGAGATTTGCCTGTAGTATTCTTTTTTAGATGTGTCTTTCCCTGGTTTTGATATCAGTATAATACTTGCCTTCAGGAATGATTTTGGGAGGATTGCTTCCTTTTCCGTTTCATTGAAGAATTTGAGAAGTGTAGGGATTATGTCTTCTGTAAATGTCTTGTAGAATACAGCTGTGAACCCATCTGGATCTGGACTTTTCTTTGTCAGCAAGCTTTTTATTACATTCCATATTTCATTGGCTGTTATTGGGTTATTGAGAGTTGTTGTATCTTCTTGATTCACTTTTGGTAATTTTTACCTTTCTAGGAATCTGTCCATTTCGTTTGTGTCTTCTAATCTGTGAATAGTAAAGATTCTCAAAAGTAGTTCTTGATAATCTTCTGAATTTCCAATGGGTGTGTGATAATTACACCCTTTTCATTCCTTATTGCTTGTATTTGAATTTTTTCTTTCCTTTTTTTTTTTTTTTTTTTTGTGTGTGTGTGTGTGTGTGTGTGTGTGTGTGTGTGTGTGGAACCAGGGATTGAACTCAGGCCTTTGAGCTTGCCAGGGAAACACTTATTCCACTGAGCTATTTCCCCAGCCCCTTCTTTCCTCTTTTTGATGAGGACAGCTAGGAACTTATCAATTTTATTTAATCTTTCAGAGAACCAGATATTTGATTCATTAATTCTTTGAACTGTTTTCTTTGTGTTGGTTGAATGAATTTCTGCTCTAATCTTTATGATTTCTTCCAGTCTTTGGGCTTTGGGTTTTGTTTGCTTTTCCTTTTCTAGATGTTGAAGGTGCAGCATTAGGATGTTTATTCCTGTTCTGTTTTCCTAATATGTAAGTTTACAACTACAAATTTCCCACTGAGGACTGCTTTCATCGCATCCCATGAATTCCAATAGGTTGTGCTTGAATTTTCATTGAATTGTAGATATTATTAAATTTCTTGTTTAATTTCCTCCGTGACACATTGATTGCTGAGTAAATTGTTGTTTAATTTCCATGTATTGTGGGCTTTTTTTTCTGGTTCCTTTTGTTGTTTATTTCCAGTTTCATTGGGCTGTGGTCAGATAATATGCATGGGATAACTTCTGTTTTCTTGCATATACGTAAGCATGACTTATGGACTAGTATGTGGTCTATTTTATTTTTATTTTTATTTTTTTGGCAGAACTGGGGATTGAACTCAGACACTTGCACTTGCTAGGGAAGTGCTTATTCCACTGAGCCATCTCTCCAGCCCCTGTGGTCTATTTTAGAAAATGACACACATGCAGCTTTAAAAAAATGTGTATTCAGCTGTGGTTGGGTGGAACACTCTGTATATTTCCACCAAGTCCACTTGTTCCAAGCTCTGTTTCAATTCTGGCACTTCTTTGCTAATTTTTTGTCTGCTTGACCTATCTTTTGGGATAAGGGGTTGTTAAGTTCTCCTGTTAAGACTGTGGTATTGGATATTAGATTTTACATGTCCATTAAGATTTATCTTATATAGTTGTGTGCTCCAGTGTTTGGTGCATAGATATTTATGAGTGTTACCTCTTCCTCTTGAATTTTTCCCTAACCAGTATATAGTGGCCTTCTTATTTTGTTTCTTCATTCTTGGTTTGAGGTTGAGACTTTCTGAGAACAGGATTGCTACCCCTGCTTTTTTCTGAGGTGCTGGAACATGTAGCGTTGTTTTCCATCCTTCGAGTTTCAGCCTATGAATTTCTTTATGAGTTAAGTGTGTTTCTTGCATACAGCATATTGTTGGATTGTGCTTCCTAATCACTCTGTCAGTCTATTTCTTGATGAATTGAGTCCATTTACTTTGATGGTTATAATTGAGAGGTGTTTACTTATGATCGACATGTTATTTACCTGCTATTCTTACTACCTTTTCTCCTGTGTTTAATTGTTTACCCTATTTAGTTTGTTGCTTCTCTTCTTTTTTGTGGAGTTCTGATCATTTTGATCCCTCTCTAGAACATCTTTCAGGAGCCTGTGTAGGGTTGTCTTTGTCATCATGAAATTCTTTATTTGTTTGTCAAGGAAGTATTTCACTTCTTTCACTTCTACATCAAACTTGAAAGAGACTTTTTCAGGGTATAGTACTCTGGGCTAGAATTTGTTTTCATAGAGGACTTGAAGTACTCCCCTCCTTTCTCTTCTTGGCCTTCATGGTTTGTGAAGAGATGTCTGCTGTAATTCTGATGGGTTTTCTTTTGAATGTGATCTGTTTCTTTTCTCTAGAGGTTTTCAGTATATTATTCTTGTTCTGGATTTCTGGGATCTTGACTATTACATGTCTTGGTGTGTTTTTAAATGATTTCAAGTTATTTGGCATTCTGTATGCTTCAGTTACCTGAATGTGAGGTTGTTTCCTCATATTTGGGAATTTTACTGCTATTACTTCTGCCCATATACTTTTTATATCATTTGTATTGACTCCTTCTTTCTCTTGTATGCTTATTAGTCTCACATTGTTCATCTTTGCATTGCTTTGCAAGTAATAAATTATTTTTTCCTGCATCCTTGTTGTTTTTAAGAGATCTTTTCTTACCTTTTCAGTAGCTGTGGCACCGTGTTCAAGATCCGAAACTCTATCCTTACTTTCACTCAAATGGTTTTGCAAGCTTGTGATTGAGATTTTAAGTTCCTCTGTATCTATTTGACTCTGCTTTATGTGATCTATTTCTTTCCTGTTTTGCTCATTGAAGAAACCCATCATTTTTATAATCTCTTCTTTTTTTTATCAATGTCTTCTTTAGAAGCAGTTATTAATTCTTTTACTTCAGAGAATTTTTCTGATTGGATTTCCTCCATATGTTTCTGCATTTGATTCTTTACTTCAGATGCTATTAATTCAGAGCTTTTTTTTATTTCAGAGGTTGTTTCTGATCTGAGTTCCTCTATACTTTTCTGCAGTTGTTTCTTTATTTCAGATGCTATTGGTTCAGACATTTCAGCTGTGTGATTTCCAACTTCTTCTGTTCTAGTGTCCTCTGCACTTGTTCTGGCTGGGTTCAGAATCTGAGATTGCATTTTGCTCCTTCTCTTTGTCATTTTGTATAGCACTGTCCTCTAACCTTTGTTTGTAGAGCTTTGTTGTGTTTTTAACTTTAGAATCTACTGATATTCAGGTGTAGATCTACAAAGTTTGAATTCATCCAGTTGTGCCTGGCTTGGGTCTGGCTGCTGCACTCAGATCCTTCCTGCTACAGCACTTGGGAGTGAACCTGTTGTGCCCCTTTGGCACAATGTTCTGCTCCTAGATTAGCTGAGTGAGTCTGGCCCCTACTCTCTTCAGGGAATTCAGCTGCAGAGTTTCACCCCAGGCCTGTAGGCCAAGCCTGGGCTGAGTCTGGAAGGGACAAAGGGGTGCAAGTGAAAGGGGAAGCTTTCCCACACATGTGCAGTACTTGGGCTTGGGCTGGGCCTGGAGGGATGGAGAAGTCCAGAGAGTGCAGAGAAAGGTCTCACTCATTTGCCTGGTCTGGGTTGGATCTAGAGAGGTCCAGTGGGCACAGTGGAGCACAGAAACTCTCCCACACACTCGCTGGCCTGGGCTTGGGCTGGCTCCGGAGGGATAGAGGCGTCATGAGAGCCTGATCTGGATCCGGTGGAGTAGAGGGGTCCCTAGAGTGTAGAGGAAGGTTTCACTCACAAGGCAAGCCTGACCTGGCTCTGGAGAGGTGCAGTGAGCACAGGGGAGCTCTTGAGTTCATTTATTAACTCTAACACATTTAAGGCTGGCCAAATAGCTCGGAAGATTAAAGTGCCTGCAAGCAGGCACAGGGGCCAGGGGTTCAATCCCTGGGCCTGCCGTATCAGCTCCACCCCTGGGAGAGCAGTTGAGACTGGGCATGGTGGTATGGGCCTGTAATCCCAGATCTTGGGAGTCTGTAAATAGTTGGATCACTATGAGTCCAATGTAGTGTTAAGACCCAAACATCCTGTAGACCTTTCCCTAAAAAAAAAAAAAAAAAAAAAAAAAAAAAAAAAGGAAAATGGAATTCTCAAGATTTCTTATCTATAATATCATGTCTTCTACAAACTGCTCTAGCTTTATTCCTACCTTACTAAGCTATAAGCTTTTATTTCATTGTTGCCATGAAATCACCCTTAAAATGTTTAATTGTGAAGAAAAGTATTCAAAAAATTTTGAGGGCTGGAGAGATGGCTCAGTGGTCTAAAGCACCTACTTGAAACAAGCTTGGCAAAGCACAGGGACCGCGGTTCGATCCCCAGCACCACATGCCAGCCAGCCCGCCCCCTGGTGGGCTCAGCTGGCCACACACAATAAATAAATGTAATAAATAAATATTTAAAAAAAATTTTTTTGAGAGCATTCTTTTTATTTCTAATGTTGAGGATAAACCATTCAGGCTTTCCCTTTAATTATGGCATTACTTAAGGATTTTTACAAAATGCTTTTAAAACAACTAAGAATGTAAAGAGTGAAGACAGAATTTAGTCTCATTACAAGGAATCAACACTGAGGTAGTACAGAAGGTCGTAGTAGTATATACCAGCTGTATTTCAAGTTGCTGTGACCAGTAACTTCTATTTGCTTCTTGCTTTTTCCCTTTATAAATTGTAATTTAACAAACATTCATTCTACACATCCCACTATTATTTGTTAAGAGTCATGCAGGGCTGAGTGAAAGGCTCACTTGGCTTCAGGGCAGAAATGGCATAGAGGATGAGGCAGATAGAAACAGAACACACACTCCACTTTCTATCCCAGCTGACCCTCATCCTCCAGACAGGCCCCACTTCCTGACATTATGCTCCACTACTGACTCATCAATGGATTATCTGGAGTAAAGTGAGTCCCTCACTTACGAATGTGTTCTGTTCCAGGAGAATGTTCTTCTAAGTCAAATATGTTCATCCTTCCACAAAATAAGTGTTACAATCTTGGCACAAATACACACTGTAAATTGTTTTGTGCTTCCTAGCTGTGCCTCCACATCACCCCTGATTTCCTTCTTGCTTCAAGCCTCCCAGGGTTTTGATGAGCATTGTATGGCACTTCGACACCATCATACATTAAGCACACAACAGCACAGCTAAAGCAACATCTGACAAGCTCGTGAGCTGTGCTTGCATAATGTTTATAATTTGAGATCTTTCTATATTTGAAAGTTTTCAGGGCCCAGAGATATAGATCATTGACATCAGCATCTGCCTGGCAAGTGCAAGGTCCCAAGTTTTGTGCCTGGTACCAAAAACAAGATTTCGACTAGCATATTGGTTGGTTGGGAACTAATTGTGCAATGACTAAGAGTTAACCCTCCCAAAAGCCCACCTCTGAACACAGGACACCTTTGGTGACATTTTAGATATAGCATCAACCCAAGGTGACACATCACAAAGAGATAGGCAAAAATGCGTGTGTGTGTGTGTATGTGTGTGTGTGTGTGTGTGTGTGTGTGTGACTTTTTATTAACCCACTAGGATTCAGTCATGGAGACTCTATCCTGATGTCCCTGTCTAATCCTAATTACTTACCAAAGGCTTCACCTTTAAACAACATAGATGAATAAAGTTTCCATCTGCTTTATACCTCACACTAAAAATGGCTATGAAAACTGGATTGTCTTACCTGTTCCACAGGTACACCTAATTCAAACTATCAGATGCACAATGCATATATAAAATTTGTGTTTTTAAGCATTTAAAACATATGAATTAAGAGATTTCTAAAAGTTTTACATAATTAAATGAAAATTAAAGTTTCAAATTAAGTACTAAAAAGTGTAGTACCAGAACTGCCTCATAAAGGATTCAAGCATTGAAATGAATTGTATGAAAAGCCAAAGGGGAGGCCTGATAGCTCAGTGGACTAAAGTACCTGCTTAGGCAAAGTACAGTGGCAGGGGATCCCCCACCCCATCCGCAGGGTGTGCTGGGACAGCGATGGAACCTGAGCATGGTGGCGAGCTCCTGTAATCCCAGTACTTGTTAGGCTGAAAACAGAAGGATCACTACAAGTCTAATCTACGTAGTGAGACCCTGTAGACCCTGTAGACCCTGTGAGAGAGAGAGAGAGAGAGAGAGAGAGAGAGAGAGAGAGAGAGAGAGAGAAGAAAAAGAAATAGAAATAGAAAAGAAAAGCCAAGTAACAAGGTTCTAAACAATGATCTCCAGATACACAGAAAGGTGGATCAATTGGAGAACTGCCTTAACTTTCTCTTCAAATAAGATCATGAATGTCTTCATTATTTATTAAGAGTTATAGGTGATTTAAAGGGAAAGTTCTAAACACTGTAAGGCTGCTCTTTCTACCTATAAGACATAGTGTGATAATCCCAGTTACTGGCTATATTGTGGTAAAAGGACAATTTCCAGTTATTAAATCAAAGAATGTGATTTATAAATCATTGAATATGAGTTAGAATATTTTAAGTACAAACATTTATTTATAGTGCTCACATCAATTGCTATTCAAGGGCCTGGGGAGACAGCTCAGTAGAGTAAGCACTTGGCTGGCAAGCACAGGGTCCTGAGTTCAATCCCCAGTACAAATAAATAAATAAATAAATAAATTGCTAATCACTCTCATTTTTCTACACATATTGCTGCAAATTGCTTTTCTGAATGCATTTCTCTACTTCTATTTTTTCCACCTCTGAAAAAAATGAATGAACTAATGTAGTTGATTATTAGGGAGAAAAACCAGGGCACATAGATCTTAGTGCCTTCCTTCCTCCCTCACTGGGGCAACAGCCAGTCTGCTGTTCCAAAATAGTCTTCTCATTCTCTGCTGCCTCTCTTTGAAGGAATGATAGATGCTTTCCATCTTGGGATAGAAACCTTAAATTCAAACAAGCATTCAGATATTTTGTATACAAGGAGAATGTCGTAAAAAACAAATTGCAGAATTTAAGGAACATCATTTTAAGAACAGATTAAAACATTTGGTATTGGGAATGGCTTTAAATGATAATACTGATTTAGTAATGAATGCTGAGGTAGTTTATTTTTTAATTTTATAGTTTATAATTTTCCTCTTTCATATAACAGGACAGTGTTTCCACCTGGAAGTAGTCTTTAAATGGTCACAAATTTTGCAAGATTGATAAATAATTTTCAATGGCATGCTCCAATTTTTGTGAAGTTTTTGGTAATATTTTCTCCAAATAAACTTTTCAATGGTGATTTTAGAGAAAAACACCTTAGGATATAAAGACAGTTGCTCCCTTTAGAAGAAAAGGCAGATTTATTTGTCCTGGACACTAAAGAGAGTATCTCCCTATAGGCAAACATAGAGACACAATTGATTCCCTACTTTTTATCAGATGGAGGGATTCTAGCCTTTGGGTTTCTCTGCTTTGCCACATTTCTATTGTAGTGAAATAAAATCCTGGCAATTTTTAGTATAACTGATGGGGTAGATGATATAAAATATTTAAAGTGCTACTAGATAAATTTCTTCAAGGTAACAGGATTTTTATGCTGTTCAAAATTTTTATCCTGTTAAAAATCCTGTTACCTTAAAGTGACAGGATTATTTCCTAAGAATATTGAGGATATACAAGTAATAAATCAGTGGGATGAAATTTAAGAACAGACAAGAACAAAATACTTTAAGAAGTTGTTAGCTATTAATAATTGATACTGAACTTGTTTGTTCAGAGACTATTCAATATTAAAATATCTTACAAACATAATTATGTAGATAAAATATTTAGTCAGTTACAGTTATATGTAGAAGGTGGGCAAGGCAATGATCCTGAGAATCTCCAGAAGACTTTTGAATCTAGCGGTTAATTGGAAAGATTTTCACCCTGACTAACTATATATATATACTGATACCTGTGAAATAAGCAACTGCACTGCAGATGGTAATCTGTAATAATAGTTTCATGCTTGGAATGCCTGTCATTCTGGTCTTCTGAATACAGGCTGCTTGTCATGACAAGCCAGTTGCTGCTGTGCTGTCTCTCAGGTAGATGGTTGTTCAAAAAGAAGGGGGTGGTGAATGAAAGCAAGACACAGGAAAAGGAATATTGTGGGACTGTCCTGCTTCAAGGTTGTATATGGTTAGATTTTTGGACTTATGTGTAAACATAAGAAGTATATA
>NW_004524657.1:12367457-12374037 GCF_000260255.1 Octodon degus
ATTTTGCTGAGTTTACACACTTATAATATCCAAATAAGAGAACTTAACAATAAAAGGGGGATACAGATGAATGTCCATTTTGTATTTGTGTATCCCAAGTGGTTAGGATAGATATATAGTTACACTCTCTTAATGAATAGAGGGATTTGTTCTCATGGTGTTTGTAAATAGAATATCATGTCCGCATCTTGTACAGCAATTAACCAATAGGAAGAATGTATGCAATGTATTAATTATTGAAACTGTCCTACCAATTTGATTTGAAACTGTCTCATTGCTATTTGTTTCTCAATAAAATTATGGAGAAAATATTTAGTCAGTGTATAAATGCTGTTTTCTTAGTAACAGGTGATTTAAGTAATAAATTTTTATTGATCATAAAACCTCATTTGAATTATGGGAGTTTCTACAATTCTGAAACTAATGGGTTTAGTAGAACAATGTCTGATCTAGGAAACACACAGAACTGAAAGATAAAAAGATGTTCCTTTTTTAGTGCAATTTTGTATCATTTCTATTTTTTATTGTTTTTAATTTCATTTTTGAAAATATAAAAATATAATAAAATATCTGAATTATTCAAAAGGAGTGATGAACTTTATGAAACACAGTGTGTGTGCAACAATAATGATTTTACGAGTGACTTTCTAGCAGACACAAAGGTGGTGTTGGGACAACCTTGTCTAGGAAATGCTGACACTGCCATTGTGGCTGGGATAGAAAGACCTGCTCACATGAACTAACCAGGGCCTCTCCTCTAGCAGAGCCTGCCTTCGTAAGTATTGTTTTGTTAGAAATGTGGGGCTCTAAGAGAAATTTAAAATTAAGAATTTGAATATGCTGGCAGGGGAAAAAAGTCTTGTCTAATAAGACAGATTCATTTAGGTTATCATGTCATTAGTACAAATTTTCTAAGTTTGCCAGAAGGCAGCAATACCTCAAATGCATTTCTATGTGACGAAACATTTGCATAATATAATTTCCCCAAAACATTTTAAACCTAGTACTGTAGTATGAGCTTTGGACATAAATGAATGGTACTGTAGCAAAGCTAAAGCCAGATGTGCCCTTCTGACCTTCCCTCAGATGCAACTGAATTTGTGCTGTGGCCTGGACATAACTCAGTATGGAATTCTGAAAACAAATCTTGACATTAGTGAGTATGAAGTGACCTCGGAAACTTTTGCTATAGCAACTTTAGAGTAATGCTCAGAGAAAAGGGTCCTTATACTGAGCTGAAAACAAAAATTTGCCTCATATAAATGCTCCAGAATTTGCCCAGTTTTCCAAATTTATTGAAAGATGGTCTCATTCTGGAAGCAACTTTAATTTTGCATTAACTGTATACATTTCTAGAAAGTTGACTACCTTAACTTTGTTATTAATATCCTACAAATTCTGTAGGAAGTAAGTGTGTCCAGTGAGATACTCAAACCAGTGATGCAAAGAATGTGCACCCTTTGCATTGTTGGTCTGGTTTCCTCAGCTAGAATGGTGAAATAACATGGAACAGAAAATCGGAGAACAACTGAGGTAGCAATGTTACTCTTTATATTATCATATAAAATATTACTTTGGAACAATATTCTTATGAAAAAAGAAGAAGAAGAATTTGATAAAAGATTGAGAACTAAACATTTAAGTCCATCTTATCCTGTATCCTGTATTTTTCTATATCTCTACAGACAACAAAAGATATTTAAGTTAATTTTTATTTACTTGACAAAATCCATAATCAGCATATATTTACTTAATTAATCGATATTTTATTATTTAAATCAATGGCCAAAAAAGTTTTCCAAATTTCTTCTAATATTTTAGTTCAAAAATCAATGTATTCATAATGTTGTCTTCTCACAATTTAACATTTTCTATAGTCAAAAGAAACAGTAAAATTTATAAGTATCAAAATATTCTTCTCCCATTCCAAGAAAACAAAATACCTGTGGAATATATTTATGAAAATCACATATATAACGCTCCTTTTTCTTCAGCCCAACTCACTAACTAATGCAACAAGCCATTGATCTGCACACAGTTGGCTTGTCTTGTTCAATTTTCTAGAACAACAGATTCTGTATGCAGCAGGTTCTATGCTGTTTATATAGCAAGGACCCTTTTCTCTGAACATTACTCTAAAGTTGTTATAGCAAAAGATTCAGAGGTCAGAAAATGCATGAGAGGACTGTGGCAAAATCCAGGAAAGACAAAATCCCTTCAAACTAATTCTTCAAATTTTGCACAGTAGTGACTATTAATTAGAAAAGTCAAATAAATTCAATGATGGTTCCTCAGTTGAAAATCTATTGTGATATATTTTGGTAGACAAATTATAGTTTTAAATTACAGACAATAGGAAGTCTTTATATGAATGCTGAGAACAGCAGTGAAAATCACAGTTACACAAGCTAAGATAGCTGAGCTAAAATATGTGAGAGTCACGTCTCTGGTCATATCTTCCCAAAATCTGTCCAATCAAATATATTTTTAGATATTTTTAATTTCAAAAATATAAGATCAAAATACAACAATATTGCAAAGAAGTCCTGCAAAATTTCTAAAAATCTCTTCGTGGGGCATTTTATGGGGCAGGAATTGGGACCATCTGACTGAATTACACTTCAAACAGTTTTAATTCAATGGCACAGGTTTAAGTGTCCATGAACAGGTACAAACAGTAGGCTTACATATAGAATTATATAAAGGTTTAAAAATAGAGAAAATAAACCTGGAAGCTTTTCTGTGTTTAATTTGTTGTAAATTAGCAGAGAGCTGTACAAGTGAAACCATATTATATGAAGAAAAGGCATTGCTTGTAAAATACAAAATGCTTGTATGATAAGAAAAACTAATAAACACAGAGTGTGATGAAATTACAAACTGTAAAGAAAGTAGAATATAAGAAAATAAGATGTTTAAAATAATACTAGAGTAGATCCTAAAGAACAGAAGACTCATTTTTAAATATCTCAGTCTTAGATCTTATTACTAACAATAAATGCTTTTGTCAACAGCATTCTAATAGGAGACAAGCAAGTTATCTTTAAAACTAGTTAAGTTAAAAGATAATAATAGATTATACAATAGGTGAAATTGGAAAGCAAAGTTGGGAGAGAAAGCATAAATAGGTCTAGAGAAAAAGGACATAATGAGAATTGGCAGTTTCTCTCTGGCTAGCAATAGAAAAGTTATTTTTAAAGCAAGAGTGAGAAAGAAAGTTGTGAATTCTCAAGGGAAAAACACATTCTCTCACTTGGCAGGATTAGAAGGATTATTTGATGGAAAGCCACAAGTTGAGGGTTGGCTAAGGAGCGTGTGGTGACTTCATGGCCCATAAATTCTGGGAAGGCAACAACTAAAGCAGATCAGAGCACAGGCATCAGCCGGTAGGCTACTGGTGAGAAGAGATAACTGCTCCTTCAGGATATGTTACAGAGGATTTGGGGCTGATGTTTAAAACACATTTCCTGCTCTGTGGGCAGACAGGAAAGAGGAAATACCCACCGATGAAATATTGTCCAGTGGAATCACTAGAGAAGTTTGGAGACTCTTTAATTATTCCAGTACTGAAGAGATGGAATTGGGTAACCTGAATCCAAAGCAATGCCCACGGTTCCACGAGTGAGGGCAAAGCTTCAGCAATACACAGCTCGTGGTGGCCTAACTGTGGGAGGCTGCCATGACTTCTGAGCAGCACAGGAGCATCCACTTTGGGAGAAGTTGGTGCTTTCCCACTTACTAAATCACTGAGTCAAAATTTATGCTGCTTTGTCATCCCGTGTACAGATATCCCGAGTGCACTGAGAGGCAGAAAACTACCATGCCATAGCCTTCCGAGCACTGAATTTCCTGGTGGAATTCATACTAGCAAAAATTAATTTTGTTTCTTAAGACAGATATGATTCTCTAATATATAGTTTAAATAGCACTCAGACAAAGAATACCAAATACAGTGTGATTGACTTTAAGATAGGAGAAATACCTGCAAACCTGCGA
Organism: Octodon degus; assembly: GCF_000260255.1. NCBI lineage: Eukaryota > Metazoa > Chordata > Mammalia > Rodentia > Octodontidae > Octodon > Octodon degus. Next base: position 12,371,454 of record NW_004524657.1, read on the forward strand.
AAAATGAAATACTGCTAGATGTAGAAGAAAGTAAGAACCTGACAGATGAGTACAAGTATACACAGCCATGAGGCAGGATTTAGAAACTACACAATAGAGCTTTACTTTCTACTTCATAGCTGAAATACAAGTTTCCTGATAGTTTGCATTCTGGATAATTTAATATAGTATGCTAATTTCAAAGATAGAACTAGTAGATTTAAAAGCTGAGGGGCTGAGGAGATAGCTCAGTAGAATAAGCATTTGCCTGGCAAGAGTAAGGTCCTGAGTTCAATCCCTGGTACCTAAAAAAAAAACAAACCAAAAAACAAAAAAACTGAGTTGCTCAACTTTAAGACCATAAACATTTTTTTTAAAGATAAATCTGTTGTGCGTACTGTCTTGGACTTAGTATGTGTACGCTGTTTCCTGGTTTAAAAAAAATGAACCCTGGGAGCAAAACATCTCCTAATAAAAAACTGAAAATTTGGCAGTTTGTGAATATATTACTGGTTGTTACAACTGGAATTCACAGGGTGTGTTAAAACTATCAGTGAATATAAGGCAACGATAATATTCACCATCGTTTAATCCGTGGGATAGTCCTCTAAAGAAAAGAATTATGTAGCTTAATTGTTCATAGTGCTGAAAATGAGACCCCCTAACTTTAAAATAAAATAATTTCCAGAAAGAGTAGAATGATAGCAAACATGTTCTTGAATAAAACAAACACAATTTTCATTGAAGGATAGTGAAATAGTGAAGAATAAAATTGGATATAACACTATCACACAAGAAAAAAACTAAGAATATCAAACATAAAAAATAAATATTAGGAGATCAAGGTGTCTGAAATAATGTTTCAGAGATTCCAACTTAATTAAACAAGGTGCACATAAATTTTTCAATATGAGAATCGGATTAGATTTTCCACATGTAAAGTAACTAAGGTGAAATCAATACAAATGTCTATACTCTTAGTGAATAGCTACAAGAAATGTAAAGAGAGGAAGTTTGAAAATTCAAATCCATTTAAAAACATTGAAGTGAAACAACATAGGCTCCTCATCAATCTCAATGCCTCCAGGGGATGCCTTTGATGCGCTGTTCAATGTTATCTAAGGACATTGTGCACAATGGCTTTCTGGAAATGGAAATTCTAATGAACAGTAAATGACCATTTCCTTTTCAATGCAGGATGATCTGTGAAGCCTCTAGTTCTTGTAAAAGTCACTGTTACTGTATAGCCATTCTCTTGACTGTTCTCCAACCCAGTTCAGGGAGTCCCTCTCTTGTTGGCTATGCCATCAAAGCAATGCCAACATCCCCCTCTCCTCACTCCTATATCTGCTTTTGATTGACACAAAGAATATTCTTTAATATAATTGTGGTACACTAACAAGATTTTGTATACTGAAACTAAATCATCAAGAAATTTTGTACATATTTGGAAGCTCTAGAGAGTGCTTCATTTATTTCTTCTTTTAATTTTCTATGTATTTATTTATCTGGCATAGTGTCTCACTATGCTGCTCAGACTCGTGATGATCCTCCTGTCCTGACCTCCCCAGTGCTAGGATTATAGGCGTGTGCCACCACACCTGGCGTCAGTGGCCTGCACAGCATGCCCAGGTTTTGGGGGATGGCACAGCATGCAAAACTAGGGATCAAACTAGGGACCTTGTGCTTGCCAGGCAGGTGCTTAGACTGCCAAGCTATCTTCCCTGTCCCAAGAGTGCTTTAAAAAGTCAAGATTGAGCAATACGAATCAAACATTTATAGATTGTTGAAAAATATTTCATACTATTTGTAAAATGGAAGTACAAAATAGTATAGTAACTGCTAAAATCAAAGGAGAACTATACAGTAGTCACTCACTATTTCGTGTTCAACTTTCGTGGACTCACTGTTTTGCAGGTTTTCAAAAAGTATTAATCTAAATTATTTATTACAGATTTTTCACTGTGTCATGGGGTTTTGCAGTACAGTACAGCATATGTATGTTGTAAAAATTGTGTAGGTTTATGAGTTTACAAAATGATTAAGAACACTAGAAATATTTTTAAATGTGTGCCAAAGGTTTGTAAGAGTGTGGGATATGTTTATAAACCTAAATATATATATATATATATATATATATATATATATATATATATATATATTACAATAAATATAATGTTGTTACTACACTGATTTTCACTATGGCCAGGGCATCTGGAACGTAACCTCCGCAATAAGTGAGGGAACACTGTGTAACAGAAATTCAATTCACAAGCTTTGGTCAATGGCCTAATGAAACTAATAGTCACACACGATGTTATGAAGAGATCGCATCTGATTTTCACAAATTATCTGGATTTTCATCACAACACTCAGCCACCTTCTAATTACCTATTTCAAGCCATTTCTTTCAAGCCATTTCTTTTACCCTTTAGAAATGTCAGTTTTCAGATCTATAAAACAATGTAATGACTTGCCTTGCCTAATCTCAGTTTTAATGAAATAAAATGCATAAGTACATTTAGAAATTATCAAATATTTTAGATATTAGATATATGCTAGGGTTTTTAAATGTTAAGAATAATTTTAAAGAATTTTAGTCTTC
>NW_004524657.1:12374146-12376939 GCF_000260255.1 Octodon degus
TTCAGGAGTTTGTGATTCATTCATTGTCCAATGCTGAGACTGTGGGTGTGAGTGTGAGACCTCCCCTCCCACGGTGCAGATGGCCCGTATGCAGTATAAGGGAGGGAAAGGGGCTCATTCCTGCTTGCTGCTCCTCCCTTTTTCTCTTGTGCTTTTTCAGTCTTCCTCTGCCATGACTTGTTATGCTCTGCCATGTGCCACTTTGCCTTGAAGCCTGCTGAGTATGGAATGAAACTTCCACAAACTGTGAGCTAAATAAGCCTTTTCTTCCTTAATTGTTAGCATCTAGTACTTTGTCTCAGCAATGAGAGAAAAGTAACCAAGACAACGTAACTTACTGTTGGTGGGACATGTGCACTATATCAATTTCTATTCACATTTTCTCTGTTAAAAATGAGTGACTTACTTTTCAGGTATCATTTGGCCAGTAAGCCTAAGGAAATTGTTTCATCTTTGCTTAAGCACTAGCTTAGGCTTGAAATTCCTTAGTTTTGGCCTGTTTTGCCATTTACGCTATTAAACAAGATTAGTTTACATCAGTGTTTGCATATATATATATATATATATATATACACTATATATATATATATACACAATATATATATAGACAAACAGACAGACAGACAGACAGACAGACAGAGACAGAGAGATTATAATAGTTGAATTAATTATTCCTTTGATTTTTTTTAATTTTACTCATGTGTAGAACTCATTGAAATTTACATTATCTCTAAGTGAAATCTTATTTTTATTTTTTTTGTCATTGTTGTTATTTTTTAAATTATTTCATCTTTTGATACTGGGAATTGAACTCAGGGCCTCATGCTTGCCAGTCAGACCCTGCATCATTGAGCTACATGCCTGTCCCTTTTGTTTGTAGTTCTACTCTAGAATGTAATTCTTATTACCTAAATTTTACCCTGAATTTTCACACATGTTGCCTTGGTCCCAAACATTGGCAGTAAAGGTAGATTCATAATTTGGTGAATACGATCTAGGAATACTTGCATTTTAGATTACATTAGTAATATAATTACTAATGAGGGATGTAGGTTACATAGTAATGCAGTCCTTAATTCAATTCTAAAGAGAAAACTTTCCCACTGACTACCACAAAGGAAAATAATTCAACAACTCAGACCTAAATCAACTGGATAAAACAAATGCTGCTAAAGATTTCCTGGATGTGACACATTTCTGCTTCTGAGCAGAAATTAATGCAGTATTTTCTACAATTTCAAAGTTTCGAATACTACATTTTCCAATTTAGGAATTTAAAAACTAAAAATTGTTCAATGAAATATACACCACATTACAAATATATAAAGAACAAAAGAGCTCAATTTCATAATTGTAGGCCTTCTTTCTTTTCATTCTATATGTAATACTTTTTTAAAGAGATCTATGTACTCAAACGGTGTAAAATACTACCAAGATTAAAAATACCTTAGAGATCAAACAATTTATTTTCATATTTAACAGACGTCAAAATGCAACACAGGGGCTGGAGAGATGGCTCAGTGGTCTAAAGCACCTACTTAGAACAAGCTTGGCAAAGCATTGGGGACCGCGGTTCAATCCCCAGCACCACATGCCAGCCAGCCCGCCCCCTGGTGGGCTGAGCTGGTCACACACCTCTCTCTCTCTCTCTCTCTCTCTCTCTCTCTCTCTCTCTCTCTCTCTCAAATAAATAAAAAAAAAAAAAATGCAACACAGCCAATTACGAATCACACATTGAAGTATCTACTACCAAACTTTATCTTTAGTATTTTCTTCCTTTATATTTTGTTAACCTTGGCTTTTGTGACACCATGTTAATTGATTCTTTTTATAATGTTTATGCTGGGAAACTATGTTAGAAAAAAGGAGTTTAGTTTCACTTATTAAAGATAAATCCAAAGAAATTGTTTTATGAAATAACAACCATGATAAAGCGGGACCTTATTTTCTATCAACACTCGTGTGTGTGTGTGTGTGTGTGTGTGTGTGTGTGTGTGTATTTTAGGTAAGGATTTCCAGTGTGTTCTGAGTCTCACTATTAGATTGGACTCATAGTGATCTGCCTTTCTACAGCCTCCCAAGAGCTTGGATTACAGGTGTGTGCCACCACACCCAGTCTCAATCAACAGCTCAGAGTGCCCCGGGGATGGGGCCCTGTGCCTGCTTTAATCTGCTGAGCTATTTGGCTGGCCCTCTATCAACACTCTTGCCTCTTTGCTGAAGTATCATTTACTCTTCCAACTCTTTGTCCATTGGCTAAGTATAGAAAATGTTACAGAAAATCTGCTTGAGCATTTCATTTCATCTCTCTTTTTTTTCTAATTCTAATGTTTTCATTTTGCATAAGGCAATGTACAATACTTGTAAGAGAATGGAAAGTAATATAAATAAAAACAAAATAAAAAGTAAACTTTTCTGATATTTCAGTTAGCCTTCTCATTGCTGAGGCAAAATATTCAATACTCAAAGTGAAGGGAGGAAAGGTTTACTTAGCTCAAAATTTGTAGAGGTTTCAGTCCATAATAGTTTGTTTTCTGTGAAGCTGAAAGCTTTTGGCTGGCTCCGAAGCAGGGTGGCTTCACAGGAAGAACAGTTCATGGTAGAGAGAAGACAGCAAAAAGAACAAGAGCTTAAACCTTGTCTTTCTGCCCCTAAAGTTTTATTCAGACTGCTGAGATGGGAGTGGTGCCAAGCCAGTCAGTGAGCTTGTAACCACCCACTCTTTTTTTTTTTAATGTTTCAGCTGCTTCCCTTTCTTATTTATTTATTTATTTATTGTGTGTGTGTGTGTGT
>NW_004524657.1:12377039-12381944 GCF_000260255.1 Octodon degus
GTGTGTGTGTGTGTAGCCAGCTCAGCCCACCAGGGGGCGGGGCTGGCTGGCATGTGGTGCTGGGGGATTGAACCGCGGTCCCTGTGCTTTGCTAAGCTTGTGCTAAGTAAGCGCTTTAGACCACGGAGCCATCTCACCAGCCCACCACCCACTCTTCATCCCAGAATCACGGAGTCTGGATGTAGCCACCTCTGAAAGCCCTAATGTTCACAGGAGGCCTTTGGGGACTTCTCGACTAAAATCATGACACTGGGGAACTAAGATATTTCTTCACAGAAAGCAACCTATTTATGTTGAGTAAGATGGTGAGAAATCAGCCCTTGAGAATGTAAAACTCAGATTAACAGTGCTAGAGACAGTGACCCTCAGCCATAAACAAGAAAGAGCAATGCAGACCAGAGGAACGTGTCTCTCAACAAACTGCTAACACTCAGACCCAAAGTTTTGTGCCATACACTGCAAAAATAGGAAATGGACCATCTCGCCTTATTATACACTTGTAAAGAGCAAGATAAATTTTCAAGGGAGAGCTACTCATCTAATTTAGAAGACAATAGTGAGAAAAACATCAGATGACCATAATTTTTGGTTAAATATAAAGTAACATACAGCTCAACAATATTGGAAGAGAGAAAATGATTTCATGTTTAATAATCCAGAGAGTAGTAGAAACTTTCTTTCTATTAAAATCATTTACCCAGATTTTAATTTACTGTCAAAGGGAAAAATAGCAGGTTGTTTAATAGAGTTTAGCTTCTGCTTAAAAGACATCCATCAGGAAAGCCCCCAATGTAACTCAGGATATTGTACCTTTGGAATAAACTTCAAACGTTAAAAATTGGGAAAAGCTCCTGTACAGGTTTTCTTTTCTTAGAAGAAAGAAAATGATGGTTAGAGTACATAGATTTGCTTGGGAATTTGATATTATAATGGTTGGTTTTGTTGGGCATATTTCTGCGAACCCCATCCCTTCCTCCTAACAGTCCCACTGTAGTATAATATCCTCTTGTTTCTGTAAAAGCTAAGGACAGCTTCTAACCAATATAATATAAATAATAGGATATAAATGCTGTGATTATATTGATATATGAGAAATATAATTTCTAAGTTGCTAATGTCAGATATGATAAACTTGTCTCTTTCAAATATATGAGAATGAATTCCAAGGTTAGGACCAGGAAAAGTTTATGGAGAGATGGCTCATGAGAGACAGGAGCGTCCTAAAAGTGGTTTGCCACAGAATTCATATCTCTAAGAATGTCTTGTAAAGAAAAATCACAAAGCAGGCAGTTCAGCAGTAAGACTGCAAGTATAACCACTCAGCTAGCATTACTGCAAGTGAAGCAGGTCACACAACAGGGTACATGGAGCAGACAAAGGTGTTTGGAGGGAGGGATGGGCCTGGATGCTCTGATCATGCTCCTAGGTTTCTATATGGAGTTTACTACACCACATGGTACCGGTAGTATAATCTCAAGCTATTGCTTATCCTTGAAAGGAGCATGTAGGCTGCTCATTGCAACTTTATCCTGGGGTGGGGTCCTCTTTAGATTCACCTCCAGCCACAGTCCTGATGTCTTTATTTTTCTGCTGACTTCTTTTAGATCTCGGTCTCTCTCTGATTATATATTAATTTATATAATAATATTTCAATGTATATGATTTCATCTTGGAATATTCTGCTTCTAGATTTTTAAAAATTTATTTATTTTTAATGTATTTGGTTGTTATAGGGTTTCACCATGCAGCTCGGTGTCCTCGTGATCCTCCTGCTTTTAGCCTCCCCAGCACTAAAATTAAAGGTGTGAGCCACCATGCTCAGCCTGCCGTGGGGTTGGGGCTGGAACAGCATGTAGTGCCAGAGATCAAACTGTGGTCCCTGTGCTAGCTTAAGCTTGTCTAAGCAGGCACTTTATTCTCTGAACTATCTCACTGGCCAGCAAAATTTTAATTTCCCTTTGCAATAAGGACTATCTGACAAATAGATGAATATGTGATTCTGGAAGTTGGAGGATGTATGTCATATGAATTCATGGTTCATGTTCCTTGGAATTCACAGTTGACATTTGAATCAAGGAATGGATTAGATAATCTCAGAAGAAAATTGAGAGAACAGAACCAGGTACACACAAAGAAGATAAAAAGACTACAGGAAGAATGAACACCAAATGATGCCGTTATGAAAATTGTGATTATTCTAAATGTTGCTAAAACATTATCTTTTGTAGCAATTCTAGGATTTCTATATCATTTTTTATGGGCTTCCATTTTCTCCAATTCAATAACAACACCTCTGCCAATTGGCCACATGATTCTGATCGTGTTGGCTATTTTCACACAAGACTGAAGTCTCTACGTCATATTTAAGAAAAGACTATATTTGGTAGCCTCTTAGAGGGAATAGTGAAGCTCCATTTCTGCTGCAAACTTGAATATGCAGTGGACTCTTAGAGTTTAATGTGCCAATCCAGATGTTCCTTTTCAGAGGCTTCAGTTCCATTTCATCTCAGTGAGAGTTCTGACCTCAACAGGGCAGACCACTGCAGTTGAAAATTTAACATTCTTTGAAGTCCTGCTACTCAAAACTTAAGTTTAGGCCCTACCTTCATTGTGCTCTGGCCTCTAGCTGCAGGAGATTAGTAGATCTTTACAAGTCATGCAGGAGGTTTTCTGACTTTCACGTCTAGCCTATAATTATGAATTACCTCCAGCCTCCCATTGTACTTTTCCACAGAGTTCATGAAAGTACTGCAAGCAGAAGTCATCAGGCTACTTCCATCTATTTCTGAATGCATGATGATGCCATACCTCTTAGTGGTTTCCACTTCCATTTATCCCATCCTGGTCCTGTTGGGTATAAATCTACAAACTGCAGTGACATCTGATAGGTGGCTCCCTGTGCTCTGCCATCACTTCCGGGAGCTAAAGTTCTCTTCCCTTCATCAGAGCTGAAGTTCTCTTTGCCATCTAGCTAGTGAAGAATCCAGCATTAATATTTGCACTCTATATTTGCCTTCTATACCTTATTATCAAACAATATTACCTGGTTATCTACCAAGAAAATACTGAGGTATGTTTTCACACTGAAAATATATTGGATCATAAATAAGGAAATAAAGGAAAAGACTTCCTAATAAAGAAAAGGTGGACTCAGGATTGGAGTGAAAGAGATTTTAGCCTGGACAGAGTCATACCACCTTAGAAAACTGGAAAACCTATTCTGCTTTACCTGAATTTGAGGAAAAGGACAGGAAAATATAAATGTAAATGTCTTAGTTACTCTTCTGTCATTGTTGATACAAATACCCAACATGAAGGAAGAAAAGGTTTATTTAGCTCACAGTTACTAGAGGTTTTAGTCCATACTCAGCTAGCTCCAAGGTAGAGTGGCACATGGCAGAGGGCAAACTTTCTTGGTGGCAGCAAAAAGCAGAGAGCCAAAGGGAGGAGCAGCGGCAACAATGGCTACAGGGAGCAAGTCAATCTCTATTATGTTACATTTAGGCTCTCTGCCCAGGTGGGATGTAGCACCCACACCCATAATCCCAGCAGTGCTCAGACCTATAATCCCAGCATTAGATCATGAATTAATCACAAACTGTAAAACTGCACCTCAATGGCTGCATGAGGCTTTAGGGGGACAAACACCCACAAACCATAAGAGTAATAAACCTAGTTGCAGATCTTAGCCTGATCTTAAAAGTGTGTGTTCCTATCCGTTGTGTCCTTGAAAGGCTACCAAGGAAAGCCTTCCATGAGAACATTTCCAGAAGCTAGTGTGAGAATTTTGATATTTACAGACTATATGTATTTTCATAATGTGGCAACTATTTCATCCCATCATACATAGTTTTTAGCAACCATTACTGCAATCATAATTTCCATAATGACATCATTTGGCATTCACACTTCCTGTAGTCTTTATATCTTCATTATGTGTACCTGGTTCTGTTCTCTCAATTTTCTTTCGAGGTTATCTCATTCATTGCCTGATTCAAATGTCAACTGTGAATTCCGAGGAACATGAACCATGAATTCATATGACATACATCCTCCCTCCAGAATCACATATTCATCTATTTGTCAAATAGTCCTTACTGCAAAAGAAAACTAAAATTAAATCTTAAAGAATAAAGAACAAATTCAGATATTTATTTATCCTAATTGAAATCTGTTTTTATATAATTTTATTGAGAATTAAATAGCAATGAGACAGTTTCAAAACTGATTAGTAGGACAGTTTCAATGATTAATACATTGAATATTGTTGTCTTCATAGTGGTTATTCATAGCATAAGATGCAGACATGATATCTTGTCCACAAACACTATTAGTTAATACAAATCTTTCTATTCATTGAATTAAAAGAAAGTAGATGAATATCAATCCTATTTTAAACATATAAATACAAAATGGTCCTTAATTTGTATTCTCATTTTTGTTTAGTTTTGTCAGAGATAGGTATTCCATTGTTATTTAAATATTGCAGGTGTGTGAATTCAGCAAAATAATCCAACATAGTCCAGTAGTCCATAATAGTACTAGGTTTTCCATAGGACTGGCAATGTCAGAAGTTGTTGACTTGAGCCTTTTACAGCTCAGCATATTATTATGGCTTAACTTTTTATACTTCATTTTTATACTTTTCTGCTGGGTGGTTACTACCAAGATAAAGTAAGACCTACAGAACAAGAAATGTAACTTTTGTATCTTACAAGGTAGTCAAATCCCCTTAGAATTTATCCTGAAACCCTGTGTCGCACTTTGCAGATCCTTTGTCAGTGTCAGGCAAGTGGATGAATCACGGCCATTGCTTGACCAATTTGCTCTCTGAGAAAGCCTGAGAGAATGTTTTCTCTCCATGTGACTCTCCTTAGGTGCACTCTACATCATCAATCACTTTCT
>NW_004524657.1:12386265-12387066 GCF_000260255.1 Octodon degus
TCCAGCGGGAGGGGCAAGGCTGAGGAGCAGGGCGCCCACGCCCGACAACACATCACCACTTCTGCTGCTTTAAGAGGAGAATTAAGCTCCACCTTTTGAAGGAAAATGAGTCAAAGAATTTGTGAATGTATTTTAAGAATGAAACACATCTGTTATCTAGCCACAAATTATTTGCATTCCTCTCAGATACAAAATATGCTCACAAAATCTCCCTCAAGCCTCACTCCTTTATAGTATCCGCCTAGAGTGCAGAGTGACAGAACATAGGCCAGCTTCCGGTGCAGAGGTGACAAGGTGTAAGTCCTCAGGATGGTTGCTCTGCCACCTCTGCTTGCAACCTGAGGACCTGGGAATGAAAGAGACAAGTTATAGTATGAATGTTTGAATGCATTGCTATGATCGAGTGTTTATTTTTAGTTTAAGTTTATTGGTACAATTTACTATATATATATAATGATCACATTCATTATAGGGAATGTGTACCTGTATATAATATAAGCTGATTCTTTTTTCTTCATTCTTGTCCCTTGCTTTCAAACCACTTTCTCCTCACTGTTCACAAGGAATTATTTTCATTTCATCCTCCTTTTCTCCTTTTTTCTTTCTCTTCCATCCTTTCCCTCTCTACCTCCTTAGTACTCTGTTCCTTTTAAATAATCTATTTTCATAATATGTATTATAATTTTTTTGTTATTGACATCTTCATTTTCTCACACCAGAGATGTGTGTCTGATTTTTTTTGGAAAAGTTCAATCTTTATTTCATGATAAGATCTGATGAGATACCTATCATTTATATAAT
>NW_004524657.1:12387166-12390039 GCF_000260255.1 Octodon degus
TTACATTGTTTCCTACTTTAGTAACATTAGTTACGTAAGTAACTTTTTATTTGTCTCAATTTTTTTCTGATCTTGTCTTCTTTGGTCATCTTTTCTGTCCTCCAGTAGCAACCATTCTTTCTTTCAGAAATATATATTCAAATAATATACTTCTTTCTAATCACTGATTTAGTTGATATATTTTGCTTTTATTTTTATTGATAAAAGAATTTTCTCATTTTCTATTTGTTTTTTATAACTGTGACATATGTTATCTACAACTGAGCTGATTAAAAACCAAATATTTCACTATTTTACGTATCTTTATTATTGGTGTCTATTTTAATGTGACTAAGCTATTACACTCATAACATTACTTAAAGTGCTGATAATAAAACTCAAGATTACATGCAGGCTATGCAAAGGCTCTACATCTGAATCAGATCTCTTGTTCATTTTCTGTTGTTATATCCTGATTTGATCAAGATTTTTTTGTAACTTTATTCTATTACTATACATACTTAATTTTTTGTCTACCTAATCTACTTGTCACAAGGATAAATGAAATAAAATTGCAAATTATAATTGTGAGTCTGGCTATAGTATTTTGTCTTTCAGTGCTCTCAGCATGCATGCCTTTTTCTATTCATGTATTTATTTTCATTCACTGTGAAGGGCTGTTATAACATGCATAGCTATGTAGGATCGTTACATCTTCTAGGTGAAGTGATCCACCATCATTCTGTATTGACTGTGTTTATTCTTGCTAAAACTCACTTTTCTGGAATCTTTTTAAGACACTAATATGAGCTTCCCGTTTGTGTTGTTAATGATTCTTATTTCTAACTTATTTCTCTCCTGTATCTTTTATTTGTTCACAGTTTAAGTGGGTTTCTCCTAGATATTGTAACGTTGGTTTTTCCATTATTAAAAACAAAGTTTTACAATGTCTACCTGCAATTGCAATGCTTGTGTCATCAAGTTTTATTGTAACTATTAATGGAATTGTAACTATTGATGGAGATGTAAACCTATGCTTTACATTTTTCACCTTTTGCTTGGGAGCCTGTATTAGCTGAATCTTTATAATATGTCTATTTTATCAGTGGTGCTTAAACTATGTCAACTTTATTGCCTTGGAAACAACTCAGGAAATTGGTAAAACACACACCTGGGTGTGTCTGGGTGGGCCATGAGCCTTGACTGCTCTAGCAGGTGCCTCCACCCTCTCTCCGGCAGCGTTCCTCGTTCCTCGCTGTTTCATGGCCACCATGTACCAAGCATTTTCACTCTGCCCTGTCCATCCATTCAGGGATTACTGCCTTGGACTGAACATCTGGAACTATAAGCCTAATTAAACCTCTCTTCCTTTAAATTGAGGGACTACAGTACTGTCTCACCAATAAGAAACCTAGCATATATTATCAACATTAACTAGTTTATCATATTTAATAATATTATTTTAGAGTTACATAAGGTTACCATGTATTTGTAGCTTTTCACAATCATCTGTACCTATTTTTATATCTCTTCACATATAAAATACAAAATTCACAATCGTATACTATCAGGAGCTCTCTCCCACACACTGTACTATTTTATCATATCACATTTTAGGTATATTAGAGACGCATAATAAATTGTGTTTTAGACAATCAATTATTTTTCTAACAAATTTTAAATGAAAATATAATTTCTAAGTTTAAATGTTTAACATTTTGATAACTTCCATTTAGTCTATAAATTCATATTTCTGCTCTCCATTTTTGTGTATAGTGATTCTGTTTTTATTTGCATGAAAGAATGTCTTTTATTTTGAAATATGGTTTTATTCTACAAAATTCTAAAATAGTCTTTATCTTTTAAGTAATTTAAAGTTAGTATTCCACTGTCCTCTTAATTGCAGTTTTTGATAAGAATGTTTGATTCACCATATGCAATGTACCTCCTTCTTATTCAAGATCTTCTCATAAGTTTGATGTTTCAGAATATAGAAAATGATGTATCTATGTTTTTTGTTTACATGTTTATTTGATTTGCTTATCTGTATAATTTTCTAATCTAAGTTTTTCTTCACCTATTTTATCTACATTTTTTAACTTCCATTACTGTTGGACGGTTATTTAAGAGTATAAGATTTTCTTAATATGGCAACAATCCCGGGTATACTAAATTGTTTGATATTTTCTGATAATTTAAATTTTGTGAGGGTTTCATTCACTCTTTTATGTTTTTGTGCTTATTTGAATTATTTCTACTAACTTCTAAATAATACTATTTTTCAAAGCAGTGTAGATTATTAAATAAATCATCACAATATTCTTCAATCTATTTTCAAAATTTTTATTTCTATTCAGATGTGGCAACACAGACCCATCAGTCTGGCACTCTGGAAGACTGGTGCAGGAGAACTGCAATTCTGACACAGTCTGTGCAGTTTGCTGACCATGAGAAGCCGTCTCAAAAATAGACAAGTGGTTGTTCTTGTAGCTTGGACAAAAGTGCAGTGAATAATTGCACAAAAACATATTTTCTACTCTTCCTAACATTTTTTCTATAGAATATGTGTCTTATTAAGCTCATTAAATGTTTAACTTACCATTCTGTTTTTAATGCCTTAATTATATTTACATTTAAACCCCTATCTTATAAGGATACAATGTGAATCATCTTTAATGTTAATTTTCTAGAGTATTTTTCCCTATGACAAATGAGCATTTTCTATTTTCTTTTTCACAAGTATTTCCTGATGTTTCACTTAAGTGCTAGACATTGTTCCTACAGGAAAATAGTTCCTACACAACTAATGTTTCTTTCAAGAGGTGGGCTCTGCTCCACTCCTGATTAGCTGGAGGGTGTGATGAGTTAGGTTAACATGTTCCCTTTTTTTTTTT
>NW_004524657.1:12390139-12391283 GCF_000260255.1 Octodon degus
TTTTTTTTGCTGCTGTACTGACATTAAGTTTATTGTAAGATTTCAAACCCTGGGTGTTAGACTCTTGCTAGTTCTCCATGCTTTTATGAGTCCTGAAATGATTTAGTTTTTCAACAACTGCAGACCCCTGAAAATGAGAGATGAGCTCTATCCTGCTAAAGTTTTTCCTTATTTCTAACACTAGACAATAGTTACTATTCGCTCACTGAAAGACTCATGTTGGAAGAGGGACCAGGGTAAGGACTTCTCAGTTCACCTGCAGCTTCAGATTTAGTCAAATCTCGTGGCTCTGAGATTAGCAGTGAGTGAGACACAATGTCCTTGTACTTTAAGGACAGACAACTTCTCTGCAGAGAGCAGGCCCTAGAACACAGGTGCATGCCTTGTCTTTCCACTGCAGGCCTTATATGTCTGCATCTGGGTATAGAATTCATGGTATTAGTTATATTAGTCTCACTGAAGAGTGAAAAGTCATTTTTGTCTCATGCTAATGAAAGGAAAGTATGAGCAGAGAGTGGATTCACTATTGCTCCCTCAGCACCAGTTGACCTTTGCTTTGAGCAGGTTTGGGAAGATTTTCTGTCCTCATCCAGTGGAGACAGATTATGCTTAATATTAGAGAAGAATCTGGTACCTGAGCAAGGTTTGTGCCTATTGCCTCATGGATCCCTTTCAACATTATGGGCTGAAGAAAAGCTCAGGGTGAGAATATGGTTCCCTGGACACCCTTAGCCAACCTCAGGCACCTTCACGTCCTAATGGACAGTACCACTGAGGCATACCTCCCATCTGTTATTTTCTAATAGGCATTGAAAGAAAGGGGGAAAAGAATGTGCCTCTTGATTAGGTACAGGTTTTTTGTTTGTTTGTTTACATGCCTGTTTATTTGGACCTCACAGGTAATTTAAGCCATCTGAGTAGTGCACATTGGACTTGTTAAAATTTTATATTGTATTTTTTCTATCTAGATATATGATTCTCACTTTCTTTTCTAATTTTCTGCTAATGTAAAAATGCTGTAGGTGTCTCCATTGTTCCTCATGTGTGGTTGGTGCTCTCTGGTGCTATCTCTGTCTATCTGGTTGCTTTGCAAGAATAAACCTTAGACTTAAAAATACATGTTCCAGGTTATTTGCTTTTTCTA
>NW_004524657.1:12391383-12397373 GCF_000260255.1 Octodon degus
TATATATATATTAGTGGGCTAGGGAGATGGCTCAGGGCTGGGGAGATGGCTCAGTGGAATAAGTAATAAGTACTTGCCTGGTAAGTGCAAGAGACTGAGTTCAATCCCCAGTTCCACCAAAAAAAAAGTTAGGATAGATATACAGCTACTTTCTCTTAGTTCAATGAGAAGATTTGTACTAACAGTGTTTAGACAAGATATCATGTCTGCATCTTGTACTATGAATGACTACCATGAAGACAACATTATGCCATGTATCAATTATTGAAACTGTCCTACTAACCGGTTTTGAAACTATCTCATTACTATTTCTTTCTCAAGAAAATTAATTAAATAAAAATTTCACAGGATCAGTGGGTAAAGGGGCTGATGCAGGCACTCCGCAGAGCCCTATCTAGGACCCCATGTGGCTTTAAGGGGAAATCTAGTTATAGAATATAGCAAACAGTTAAAAATCTAAAAGCAGGACCTGCCAAATAGCTACATGGATTAAAGCAACTGCTTAGGTAGATGAAGGGTCCTGGAGTTTGAACCCTGGGCCTGCCATATTGGCCTCGCCAAGAGAACAATACAAGGGAGTGCTGAGAGGGCAACTGAGACTGGGCGTGGTGGCGCACACCTGTAATCCCAGACTTGGGAGGCTATGAACAGGAAGATCGCTGAGTCCCATCTGCACAGTGAGACCCTGTACACCCTGTTCTAAATATGAAAAAATAATAAAAAATAAAAGTCACCATGATAGGGACGAGGCTGTGTTACTACCTAAATAGTAAACAATGGTTTTAAGTGCCTGCCTCCTGCTCAAGGTGTCTGTGTAAAGACTGGCAAGTAACAAGTGATATTCTAAAGAGGAAAAGCAGCTCACAGTGCAGTCCTGAAGCAGGTGCATGCATGATTTTCCTAGAAATACCAGATAGCCAATGAGGAAAGTATGGGGGAGGAAAAGATATTAGAAAGGACATTTTCATTCAGATGCCAAAAGTAACAACAAAATAAATATCTTTTTAAAGAATCTTTTCTGGGGCCGGGGAGATGGCTCAGTGGAATCATCCCTTACCTGGCAAGCACAAGGGCCTGAGTTCAATCCCCGGTTCTGCAAAGATAAATAAATAAATAAATAAATAAATAAATAAATAAATCTTTTGTTTCTATATTTGTTTGGTACAGGGTCTTACTAAGCAGCTCGGACTCAAAGTGATCCTCCTGTCTCAACCTCCCCAGCACTGGGATTACAGTACGTACTACCATTTCTGGCCTGGGTGGCGTGCATGGTGTACCTGGGGTTCTGATCCAGCATAGCATGCAGAACTGGGGATTGAATCCCGGTCCTTTTGCTTGCCAGGCAGGCACTTAAATAACTGAGCTCTCTTCCCAGCCCAAAATAAAAATTGCCTTTTTATTTCTTCTGTTTTACTTTATTTTATTTTTATTATAGTTGTATGTAGAACAATTAGGAAAATCAGTGTGAAAGCTATGATGTGGTCCAATGTGATTAACAGAGAGCACATTGACTACTGCATCAAAAGATTATGTATAGAGCTAGGTAAGTGATTAGGATGGTTTAGACCAGGAAGAAAGTAGTCGTTATATTTTGTGTCTAGTTGTCCCCCCAAAACCCCGTATAGTCATGAAGTGGATTTCTAGAGTTTGTGATTAACTCATGATCCACTGGGATTATAGGTATGAGTGCTGCTAGGCTCATGGGTGTGAGTACTACACCCAGCCTCGGGCAGATAGCCTGAATGCAACTTAAGGGAGACAGGCTTGCTCTCTGTTGTCATTGTTGCCAGTACTCCTCCCTTTTGCTCTTTGTTCTTTGTCACCGCCATGAAAGCTTTGCCGTGGAGGCAGCTGAGTATGGACTGAAACCTCCAGTGAACTGTGAGCTAAATAAACCTTTCCTTCCCTAATTTTGAGTGTCAGGTATTTGTCCCAGTAACAAGAGAAGAGGAACTGAGACAGTGGTGAAAATTATAAGGCTTCATATACACTTTGTATCTGTATGTTCAAAATAAAGATAGATACAGAGCTGCATTCTCTTGGATCATTGAATAGAGAGATTTGTTCTAATAGTGTTTGTTAACAGTATCTCATGTTTGCATCTTGTGTAATGAATAACCACTAAGACAACAATATGCAATGCATTAATTAATTAATGAAACTGTGCTAGTAATCGGTTTTGAAACTGTCTCATTGTTATTTGTTTCTCAATAAAATTATTTTAAATAAAAGAAAATAGAGCTAAAGGATGCAAGGAAATTGTATTAATCAACAAATAAAAGATATTTTATCTTATTCTTTTATGCTAAAATGTATTTCAAATTATTATATCCTACATCAGTAAGATAACTATCATAGAGAAATCCAGGCACTTTGCAACATGACTAAAGGTAAAATGCAGATCATAACCACAAAATCATAAACTAACAAATCTGGCTGATCCCAGTGTCAAAACCTATATTATCACAGAATATGTATCTTTCAAAGTAGATCAAAATTGTTAGTTAGATTAAGTTTTGTGTGATTTTGGTACTCAAATAAAAAATAGAACATTTTAAAAATAGGCTACAAAATTTAAAGGGGGATATAAATGAAGGACTATTTTGCAGTGAAAAAATATATATACATATATGTATATAAAAAAGTTAGAATATATACATTGCTAATTTCCCTTAGTTCAATGAGAAGAAAGATTTGTACTAATAGTGTTTAGACAAGAGACAAGATAACATGTCTGCATCTTGTAGTATGAATAACTACTATGAAGACATGCAAATATAAGTTATATGAAGAAGTGACCCAAATGTCCAGGCTTCTGCTCCTACAATACTGCCTTCTGTTCCCCAGCATGTGTCCTTGGCTTAGTGAGTAGAACCATTTGATTATCTGAAGAGGAACTAAGGCCTGATTTACAGATGGTTTTTCACATTATGCAGTCACTACCTCAAGGTAGACAGCTTTAAACCTATAGCCCCTGTCTAAGACACCATTGAAGGACAATGGTGAAGGAAAAACAAAGATTCACAGTGTGCAGAACTTTAAGAAGTACATTTGCTCATCCTAGTCATAGATTTTCTAGGAAAAACAAATGGGCATATATGTAACCCTATACCAATTTATGGTCTGCAGCCAATTGTATTGCCAGTCTGGAAAACTGATGACACAGATATTTGAGGAAAAGGTGTGCAGATAGACCTTTCCATATAGGCAAATGATGTAAAGATGTTTGCATCCCATGTAAATGCTCCCCCAAAGGTAACCTCAACAGAAGAAGACTTAATAATCACACCAGCAGGATGATTTTTTGGTGGACAGTGGTCGCCAGTTTTCTCACCCAGCCCCGTCACTGACCAGGGGGTTCATGAGCACACTAACTATAGTGGCAGTGGTGGAGGTTGTGCATGGGCTCAGGAACTGGGTATTATACTTCACAAGGCTCATGTAGCTCTAGCTACCACTGAATGGCAGCATGCCAAGACCATCACTCTTTATCTCACCTACATGTTTTTAATAACTTGTAATTTCTCTCCAGGTTTGCCCTTCAGTATTTTTAATTTCCTTTGGACTGACACATAACATATTTTAAAATATTCATATTAATATCATACCAGGATAGATAGATAGATAGATAGATAGATGAATTTTGTAACAGTTAAATCATGTTAATCATAGTTTAAATTTTTTCTAATATCTTTTGAATTGTAAAAAAGGCTGTAACTTAGCACCCATTAATCAATCTTTTCCATCTGCTTTTTAACCTAATCTCAGCTTCTGGCAAATTTCATTCTACCTTTAGCTTCCAGAAGATCATGGAGGTCAGAGGTGGTTGTACAGTGGTAGAGGCTAGCAGGTATAATAACCTCAGTTTCATTTCCACACCATAAAATCAAAATAAATACATTCTGTTTGACAGCAACATTTTTAGGTTACATATTACATGTACGAAGTATGAATGAGATCATTTAGGATTTATCTTTCTGTGCCTGACCATTTTATTCAAGATAATGACCTGGAGTTTCATTCATGCCTTCTCAAATGACAATGTTTCATTCTTTGATATGACCGGTTTTCCATTGCCATTGTGTACCACACTTACTTTATCCATTCATCAGTTTATAGAGGTAGGTTCTTTTAATGTTTTGGAATAAGAATGTTTGGAATAATAATGATTCCATGGACACAAGTGTGAAAATAGCTTTCTTTGCACATACTGATGTCTTTTCTTTAGATATGGTACATGACATGGGATCAGATTCCTCTTCCATATGGTAGGGTGGTTTGTTGGTTTTTGTAAGAACTACCATACTGTCTTCCACAATGACTGTTGCAAAACTTCTAACTTCTGGAACAAGACAACGATGCCCTACTCACCAGTTTTATTTGGCATAGTGTGCAAGTCTTACCCTGAGTGCTTAAGGAAGAGAAAGAAACAAAGGATATTTAATCTGGAAGAACATAAATCAATTTGTTATTTTCTTCAGATGACATAGTCTTGCATCAAAAAAATCTCAAATCCCAAAAAGACTATAGAAACTAATAAATAAATTCAGAAGAGGTATAAGATATATGATTAATATGCAGAAACAGTAACAGTGCTATATTTTGATGGAAACTTAACTGAAAGAAAAATGTACAGAGCAATATCATTTATAGTAGTAATAAAATACCTGGGAATAAAATTTGCCAAAGAGTTGAGAAACCTACATAATGAACATTATAAACACTGATGAGAGAAGTTCAAAATAACACAAAAAGGGGAAAGCATCCAAGATGATCACGTGGAAGCATCAGCACTGCTAAAATGTTCATGCTGCGCAATGTTATTACAGATTCAATAAAATCTCTTCAAAATAACAGAAATATTGTTCCAAGAATTAAAAAGAGACAATCCTAAACTTTATTGGAACACTGCCAACAACAACAAAAACTTTAATATTCTGAGTCATCTTGGCCAAGAACAAAGCAAGAGATAAAATTACCTGATTTCAATACACAACTGAAGAGCTGTAGCACTCAAATCAATTTTGTATTGTCATAAATTAAGACATATAGAAATGGAACAAAATAGAGAATCTAAACGTAAATCTATTGAACTGTAGTGAACCAAATTTAAAGGAAGATGAAAAATGTATGTATACTAAAGACTGTATTTTCAATAAATGGTCCCAGGAATATAGACTCCATGTGCAGTGGCATGAACCTACACAACTCTCTCTCTCAATAATTATAAAATCAACTCAAAGTACATTAAAGCCTTCATTGTAACACCTAAAATTATGAAAGTACTAGAAGAAAATATAGGATGAATTTTTTTAAGACAAGGAACTCTTTATTTAATCTGTGAAAGAATGAAAGATACAAAATTAGGGCAATTTAATTTCATATGTCCAAAGCCTTAAGAAAACTAAAACATGCCAGCCACGCTTGCCTCATACCTGTAATCCTAGTTCTCAAGAGGCTGAGAGAGGAGGATTGTTGCATGTCTGAGGTCAGCCTGGGCTCCACAGTGAGTGTAAGGCCAGCCTCAACTACAGAGTGAGACCCTGTTTCAAGCAAGTTACAGAAAGAAAACCAAAACCAAAACACACAGTCGTGTGAGAGTATGTTCACTTGTGATGCAGCATTTCAACTTCTGGGAAGGTTAAGTGCACACAGGCCAAGGGTGGAGCACAGGGCAGCCGTTCCTCACCGAGAGTAGTAGAACAGTCTTGAGTTCAGCGGGGCACTGCTAGGCTGAGAAATGCATGGGAGCAGGCGAGGCAGGTAAGCACAGATGCAGCACAGTGCTTCCCAGGACCGTGTCTCAGAAGCCACACATTGACCGGCGCTGAGAAAAGACAAGACGGGGACTCCTTCTTCGTC
The DNA here is from genome assembly GCF_000260255.1 of Octodon degus. Lineage (NCBI taxonomy): Eukaryota > Metazoa > Chordata > Mammalia > Rodentia > Octodontidae > Octodon > Octodon degus. The sequence goes on from NW_004524657.1 coordinate 12,397,246, forward strand.
TTTAGACTTCTTTATTCTCTGGCCTTCCTCCTCTCTGGGCTTCCTCCTCTCTGGCCTTCCTCCTCCCCCTCTCCTAAACCCCCTTCTATATCCCCCCCCCGGACCTATCAGAGGGAGCCAAGTATATC
>NW_004524657.1:12405698-12408873 GCF_000260255.1 Octodon degus
GTGCTGGGGGATTGAACCGCGGTCCCTGTGCTTTGCTAAGCTTGTTCTAAGTAGGTGCTTTAGACCACTGAGCCATCTCACCAGCCCCAAGATTTCGATAAGGTTTTACAATCTCACTGCATGACTGAAACAATTTTTCTTAAGTAATAATAACTACATTTATTGAGAAAACCGAAGACACATGAACAGTATTGTTTTCTGTGAATTATTCACATTTAATCAGCAAACAAGCCCTTTGAGAATTTGCTTTATGGCCTCATATGAGGAAATCATGACTTGCCCCTGAGCACAGCAGTGCAGTGTGGAAAAGAGAACTCAAGTAGCTTGACTTCAGCCCTCTACTCTAATCACTCAGCAATAGCAGCCCCCGCTTAATATCTATTATTTTTCTAAGGAGTAGACTAAGCTTTCAGCTTTCTTTTGTAGGCCATGCCGGAGCCTAAAGCACAGATATCTGAAATATATAATCACTGTGGATCTTTCAACTAAGGTTCCATAAATATCTGCGCACAGTCCCGGTTCTCAGTTATGAAAATAACCTTTGCTCAGGATTTTGTATTCTTCCTTTTAATGGGAGCCCTGCCTCAAGCTTCAGGTTTGTGCCAGATGGTCGTAAATTGAAAATCAAATAAAAGAGAAATAAAATACCCTTAACCTTCTGCTTCCAGGCAACACGTACCCAATAAAAACAATAGAAAGCAGATTAATTGTGAAAATTAATAGACTATTTGCCAGCTAGTGTATTAATAGAAGAAAAATTTGACAGAAAGTTATGTGACAGTAAGTAGTGAGTGTCTTTGATTTATAAAGTAAGGAATAGGAACTGTAAACAACTGTGTAATTTTTGAAATAGATTCCTATTATTGAAGAATTTAAATCAACAAATTGTAGCAACTCATTGGTTCCCAAGGTTAACTGGAGGTGATAATATTGAAAGGGGAATTTTACTGGGCCATAAAAGTGTGTCAAATCATTAGATTCTCTTTTTAACCTGCTGTTCAGCCCTGTCAGCTTACCCTTTCTAACATCTGAGAATGTAGCAGAGAAGGGGAAGAATCAATCTTTAAAAATGACAACAAAATGGATGTGTCTTTATTCCTCTTGCAAATATTCTCCCCTGTTATGTGAAAGTGGAGTCATTCTTGAAAAAAAGAAAGGGAAATAGAAAAACCTGCTGGAAGAGCTTCTTTTTTCTTCACTATTCACCTTTGTCTGTCTCCCTTGTCATATTTCTTTGTCATTTGTTACTTGTTCCATCAGATTTCCTTACCTTTTTTGATCTTCCCCATTCCTCTTAGCAATACTTTTTTCATCTCCCTTCACAAACTGTACCATATTTCATATTCTTTTTCTTTTCGCTGTGACACTAATTCATTTCTAAATGCAGTAATATGAAATTGAAATTGTATTTCCTTCTATTCTGAGTGAAATAACCCAAAGTCAGTAACTGGAGACAGATGAAACAGTGGCTTTGTAAGAGATCCCTGACCAATAAAACACCTGGTGTCTGGGTTTACATGTATGTTTGTGTATGTATTGTGTGGTGTGCTATCTGTATCTCTGTGTGTTTCTCTGCATGAGTGTATCTGTGTGAAACTGACTGTGTGTGTGCGCATGTGTGCTGCATGTATGTGTCTTGTGAATATATATGGTGGTACATAATCAATCTGTAAATAATTCATCTCAGACTTGTGAAAATAGTAAGTGGCTTGGTCTTGAGATATTTTATGTAGGTTTGTGGATTTATTCAGAAAACATGCTTGTCTTCACTAAAGACTAGTGTAGCAAAAAGTATAAAAAGGAATAGCTAGACCTAAAAAAGTAAATCATTACTAATAAGCCATACATCATATTGAATGCTTTTATAACTGCAACCACAACTTTTACTAGTAAACTAGGGTAAGAACAAGAACCAAATCCCAGGGGGCCAGCAGTCTAAAGCTCCTGCTTAAGCAAGCTTAGGCAAAGTGCAGAGACTGTGATTCAATACCTGGTACCACATGATACACCAACCCCACCCCCAGGAAGGGCTGAAAGGGCCACAAAAGAAAAAAGAACCAAATCCCCAAGTTTCCTCATATATGTAAATGTATAGCGTACATTCTCAAGGATAAATAATTTGTTTCACATTGTTTGTCTCCCACCTTGGGGTTATAGCAAGACTGTGGAAGCTTCAATATTTTCAAGATGTCTAGTTAAACCACTTAACTACTATAAAAAACAAAGATTTTTTATAAGTAAGAATCTTTATGAGTAAGATTACTCACTGGATTGAAGATAGTGAAGTTCCAGTGAGAAAGTCTGATTGGTCTTCATATTGAAGACATCTATTAATTAGATATTAATAGTGTCAGTCAGGTATGCAGGCAAGCCTGTGGTTTTATTGTATATACTTTAAAATATTTTAAGGTTATTTATGTACTATATTAATCTGTAAGCAGTAATAACAGGAAGATTCATTTTCTAAATTAAAATTTAAGAGATGAAAAATGCCTACTGCAATCATTATTTCAAAGAAAACTAATAAACAGATTTTTGGGAGACTGTAGTAGATATTAAATAATTCATTTTTAAATATTAAATCCTTTCTTGGTTGCCTCAAATGTCCATATATTGAAGCTATTCACTGTACCTTTTTCTAAGAACAGTTTCACATATTTGACTTTCTGAGGCAAACAAATGATGAGAAACGTAAGTAAAGGAAATGAGGATGATTTCTGATACTGTTCTTGGGAGAAATTTTATGTGTGCAGGGCACCAGCCAAATAGCTCAGCAGATTAAAGCACTTGCAAGCAAGCACAGGGGCTGGAGCTTCGATCCCTGGGCCTGCAGTGCCGGCCCTGTCCCTGAAGCACACTGAGACAGCAATTGAGACTGGGCATGTTGTCGTGTGCCTGTAACTCTACCTCTTGGGAGGCTGTAAACAGGCAGATCACTATAAGTCCAATCTAGTAGTGAGACCCTGAACACCCTGTAGACCTTTCCCTCAAAAAAAAAAAAAAAAAAATTCTCTTCAAACCTCCACACTGCAACAATGTTCAGTTAAAGCAAATAGTAAAACTAGTTCTGCTGATGTATTAGTCTGCTGTTGTGCTGATAGTGCTGTGTAACAACTTTAAATTCAGAGTAGTTTGTGATGTTAATGGGCCTTAGTCACGGGCCTGTGTGTGGCTG
>NW_004524657.1:12408973-12413284 GCF_000260255.1 Octodon degus
TACAATATTTTTAAACATAAAAAATTTTTAGACATTTTGGTCCTAATTACTTAATCTTTTCTAGTTTGTTCATATTTGCAATACATAATATTTGCATTCCTTGTGTGAAGTTGATACAGTACATAATACATCTTAGTTCCTTTCAAAATGCAATTTAGGGCTGGGGAGATAGCTCAGCAGTCCACACACTTGTCTGGCAAGATCTAGGTCTCTAGTTCAGTCCCTGGTATCACTTGCCATCGCAGCTCAGGACCCCAGGGGTGTGTACTGGCCCAGAACTGGGTGTGGTCGCACATGTCTATAATCCCAGCACCAGGGAGGCTGAGACAGGAGGATCACTATGAGTCCAAACTGTGTAGTGAGATCCTGTATGAAATAAATAAATAAATAAATATTTTTTAAAAATACAATTTAGACTTTAACAAGATGTAGGAGTCTACATAAATGTATGCCATAACAGTTTATCTCACTGCATTAATTTGTAGTTATACATAAGTTGACTAGGTACATCTTCCATTAAGTATCCCATGTACTAATTTTAGAAATTGAATTGTTTCATGTTTTCACTATGATAAGGAAAGATGTTCACGTGCTGAAAGCACTTCAGGATGCATTCAAGAAGTGGCAGTGTAATGTGAGCACATTTACAAAATTTAATATTTATTTTAAAAATATTATCTTCAAAATAAATAAAATTAACTTTAGTATTATAAATTTGCTCTTATACAACATCCTGGAAATTTGTTTGTACATATTTTTCTCAATCTGTGTCTGACTCTGAATAGTAATATTTTATGGAATAAGCTGCATGTAAACTAACTGAAATTAATTAATGAAATTATCATCTATTACATTAACACTTGGCTGTTTTGTTCAAATTTTCCCCACCTAGTAACAAGTCAGCTTTATGTGCATATACCAGGAGAGACAGAACACACCGCCCGCCGGACATGCTGCTCTCTAACAATGTGCATCCTGCTGGGGGTGTCCTCTCTGCAGCCCTTGCCTAGTGCTTTGGAGATGAGCAACAGTGACTCATAGGTAAATACATACAGTGAGAGTCTAGTGTTTTGTATTCTTTCTCTCTCTCTCTTTTTTCTTTTTTTGTTTTGCTTTGCTTTGTCTACTTTCAGATGAATGATTTTAACCACTAGTAATGCTTAGTCACTTTTTCAAATATATATGGATGCAGTATTATAGGAAGCCTTTTAACATTAAAGAGTAAAATTAGCAAAAAAAGAGTAAAATTAGCATTCACATAGTTGCTAATTATCATGACGTACGTATTTTCTTCAATCTACTGATATAAATAGTTATTAAATCACACACTAAGACAAATTTTAATTTAGCATGATTTTAAAATCTGAATATTTTCAATCTGTTTATTTTTAAAATATTTATATTTTTATTAATATTTGTATTTAGCCTCTTCCTCTGGGTCTCTCTGTCTCTATTTGTCTCTCTCTGTTTCTCTGTCTCTGTCTGTCTGTCTGTCTGTCTGTCTCTCTCTCTCTCTCTCTCTCTCTCTCTCTCTCTTCCTCTGTTCTGTTTTCTTTGAGAAATGCATGAAAAAATCAGAGAATAAGAATAAAGTGTAAACAAAAAGAATAAAGTGTTAGTACAAGTTAATCGAGCTTTAAAATTTTTTGGACTGCTTTAAGTGATAGTGCACCACATTTTTATGTATAATAGAGAAAATAATTTAGAGAAGAGGGTATAAATGCAATGAATTAAATAACAATTGAATTATTTAGTAGCATAACTAATTTACATTTAGTTTAGTAAAAAAATATAAGCTTTTATTTATATGGGCCTACTTATTTCTGTAGAATATCTATGATTGACTCTATTTCATCTTTCTTCATTTCCATCCTGAAACTTAAATGTTTTCTGACAAGTTATTCATTCAATATGTAGTTATCTCTAAAAGCAAACTTTAGGACAGGTAGCTTCCTAGGGACTTGAAATAAAACAGTAAACAAAACAACTTAATCTTCGTAGACTCATGGAGCTTACAGACTAGTGGAAAGAAACAGGCAATAAGCAAACATCTGAAATCTACAGTGTATCACGTGGTGATAAAGTCTATGAGAAAAAATTCAATCAGGAAATCATGGGAGATAGTGAAGAACAGAGTACAAAGGGTAATAGTATTCTCAAATGCAGCTGTACTGTTGAGGTGTTGTTTGTATAAAAACCTGAAGGAGACAGGAAGGAAATGGGTCATGCAGAGATCTGGCTGTCCTAAATTTTGCAGCTTAAGAAGAATCAAGGCAGAATCAAGGAAGTTATCGCTCCCCTGGCCCACTGGCTGGAATGCCAAGCGTTGAAATAGAACGTGTGGTTGAGAGATAAGAATGGGCCATCAAGGCTAAATTCCCATAAATAAATTACTGTAATACCTTAAGCTTTTATTCTTACGATGATGGGAATCTACAAGAAGTTTGAGAGGAATGAAAATATTGATCTTATATTTTTGAGCTGTCACTGTGTCGATGCTCCCTTGAGAGTAGACCATAGTTGGGGAAGACTAGAAGTTGACATGGTGACAAAGTCTGGTGTTCTTTTTGCGGTATTTCCATGCTTAGAATTTAGCTCTCTTGCCAAACGCTGCCTTATGTTGCTACTTATTCAGAGCTGCATAAAATCGTTTTCCACAGTGTGTCACATGGTGCTCTGTGTTTTCTTCTGTATGATAACAGATAAAAGAAGGTAGGGCTTCCTACCTTCAAGGAAGCCTGATAGCCAAAGGTGAGTGGCAAGGCAACTACACAAAAGATACCTTGATGTTTTATCAGCTTCAAGTAAGTACTATAGCATCCATGTACAGGGAACAAAGTTGTTAAGGCTACTTTGTAGAGAATAAAATGAAGCTGTTGAAAACCAGAAGTCAAAAATGTTCCAAGATCATTATTATTTTTCTCCTTAAACTATGATCATTTTTTTTTCACAGACAAAAGTATTGCTTCTATTTCCATCATTAGTTCCTCACTATTTTTGTTTCACTTTTAGCTTCCAGACCTTCTTCTCTGGAAAGAATTAGGATGTAGAATCATCCAAGCTGCTGAGTTGAGCTCTGAAGTTCTTCACAGCAAGTGAGCCATGGAGGATGAGTGTTGACCGGTGCTGTCAACTCCTGAGCATTCAGGGTGCTTTAGCTTTGCTGCTTTCATTAAACCTGGAGAAAGAAAAGTGTTTGGGCTGTTGGAAAATTATTCATGCAGCTGAAGGAAAGAGAAGGCACGTGAAGAAACAAAGTTAGTTGCAACTCTCAAGCATTGCAAGAACCCTCGTTGGAAGGCAGGATGACCTATATAAAAAAAATTAAAATCACAGAACACTGAGTATTTCAAGATTTTTAAGTAGATTTTACGAAAGCAACTTTTTTCAGTGTTTCTTAATTGTAATACTTTTTAAAAATAATTTTATTGAGAAAAAAGTAAAAATGAGATAATTTCAAAACAAGTCAGCAATACAGTTACTATGATTAATACACTACATATTGTTGTCTTTGTAGTAGCTATTTCTAGTACAAGATGCAGACATGATATCTTGTCTAAACACTATTAGTTCAAAACTTTCTTCTCATTGAACTAAGAGAGAATATATATATATATATATATATATATATATTTTTGCCACTACAAAATGGTCCTTCATTTACATCCCCTTTTTTGTTTACTTTTGTCAGAGATATGTATTCCATTGCCATTCATATATTGTAGGTGCATGAATTCAGCAGAGTTATCCAATATAGTCCAGTAGACTATAATAGTAGTGGATTATCCGTAGGACTGTCAATGTCAGAAGTTGTTGACTTGAGTCTTTTACAGCTCAGCATATTAATATGGCTTTACTTTTTATACCTTGCTTTTATACTTTTCTGCTGGATGGTCAAGACCAAGATAAAGCAAGACAAAAAATGCCACTATTGTATCTGACAAGGCCAGTCAAATCCCCTCTGGATCCACCCCTAAACCCTGTGCAGCAGTCTGTAGATCCCTTCTCAGCATCAGCCATGTGGATGAGCCATGGCCGTTGCTTGACCAACCTGCTCTCCAAGAAAACCTGAGAGAACATTCTCACTCCAGGGGACTCTCCCTAGGCACACCCTACATTGTTAATCACTTTCCTCTTTTTTCTACTACTTTTTTATTCTCTTTCCCCCCACATTCTGTATGGATTTATTTTTTTATTGTTTTGCATTTGTAAAGCCATTCTTTTTTTCCATAATTTTATTGAGAAACAAATAGCAATGAGACAGTTTCAAACCAAATTGGTAGGACAGTTTCAATAATTAACACATTGCAT
>NW_004524657.1:12413509-12422753 GCF_000260255.1 Octodon degus
CAGCTCAAAATAACACCATCGCTTTACTTCTTATACTTTGTTTTTATACTTTTCTGCTGGATGGTTAAGACCAAGGTAAAGCAGGACCTATGCAATAAGAGTTGTAGCTTTTGGGTCTGATAAGGTCAGTGAAATCCCCTCAGAATTTATCCTGAGATCCTGTACCTCAGATTGTAGAACTTTTGTCAGTGTCAGCCATGTGGATGGGTCGCGGCCACTACTTGGCCAATGTGCTTTCTGTGAAAGTCTGAGAGAATGTTTTCTCTCCATGTGACTCTCCTTAGGCACACTCTACATCATGGATCTCTTTCCTCTTTGTCCCCATAATCTCCTTGATCAGAAAATTTGGGACACTACTGAGTTACATGTTTGTACGGATTTAAAGTTGCATATCAAAAGTTGATGGAAATTACCTGATCCATGTTATGCCTAAGGTGTTTGATATTCAGACAGATACTGATTTGAATCTCAACAGCCTATGTTCTAGGGTAATAGCATCTTTGGGCTTCTCTTCTGGAGGGTTAACAACTTAAATTGACAGACCAAAATGTTGGAGAAAAGGAGGGGCTACAGGGATAGCCAACATTTTGGCCCTAGCCCTTCAGGGCCAGTGAGGATTCAGGACAAGGTGGAGCCTGTGATGTGACATCCTGTAGCCCAGTGGTGTCCCAAATTTTCTGATTTGGAGATGAAATGGCGATGAAAGCAACTTTGAACATGTCCCTTGTAATGAGTTCTGTGTTTTGGTATTGGGAAATAAAGAGAATGTTAAATTAACTCCATCGATAAAGTGGAGTTAATTATAATTCACTGAGTTTTGTAGGATATAAAAAGCAAACACGGAAATAATAGGTGCTCAATAAATGTTACATGATTGACATTATTATCACTTTTATATGTTATGTCACTGCTTCAAGCAATTTACAGTCTTTTTAAATTTAACAGCTAAAAGTCTTGAGGGAAGTACATTTGATAAAATCAGTCACCTCTGTAAAGCTTATATTAAGAAGATATGAGTAATTGGATACAATGTGCAAAGAATTATGCAGAAGATTTCACTGTAGGCTAAGTTGTAAGAAAAAGGAGAGTATCAGAACTGAGGTAGAACAGATACAGTTCAGGGAAAATAGCTGCTCATAAGACAGAGTAACATATGTAAAACTGGAAATGCTGCCATGAATTTGAGTGTTTCTTAAAAGAGGAAAGTGATAAAATTACATGTTATAATTAAATGATAATTTTAATATCATCTGCTTTAATTCAATTATGGAGCACACCAAAGGCTATATGGATGACTTCAAATGTAACTGAAAGATTAAAGCTTCCATTGTAAGCTTTCAAAGAGAACTCACAAGATGTAATTAGTCCTTACTTAATAATAGAGCAGCAGAGTGTGTAAGGGATGTGTTGTCTGAGTGAGAAACTCTGGAACTATTTCAATACAATTGTTTCCAGATATGAAAAGCCAAAGCTAGGACGAAGGCAGAGCCTAAAGTTAGAAGGTTCTCCCCAAATTCCCTACAGACCTTAATGACTGATTAGATCCAGAGAGGAGAGAACAAGACAGACAGCAATGCTTGTGACAGTCTCCAAATCTGAGACAATGTAGATAGACACTTATAAAATGTGAAGTTGCTGGAAGAAGATGAAGAGAAGATAAAAAACATTTTTCATGACAGCCTTTCCTATTATATCCTGAAAATTGTGAAAAGCTAATTGAGTATAATTATAATCCATGATCATAGAAAAAATTTGTACATTAACATAAGTAAATATTTAAAAATAATAAACACATTCAAAATACTTCTCTACTTCTTTCTTGACCTAATACTTATGCATTAAAAAGTCATCACTAAAAATTGTTTTATATATAAATTTCTATGCTCAGTGTTGCTTTCCGTGACTTAAAACTTAAAATACCCAGTTTTAGATGTGGTTCCTCTGATAATTCATGCATCATATTTCTTAAAGTTTACTTATGCACAACCTATTAGTATTAGATTCAAATATCATGCATCACAAATGACTACAACATTAGAAACCTGCAAGTCTTTCCTGGCTTTTCCACCTTTCTCTCGCACCTCACACCTGATCACTTACTGGTGGCATAAATGGCAGTGTGTCCACTGAGGTCCTTGCCTCTTTTGCTGTATTCATGCTTTTCACTGATTTACCTGATAATTGCTTGACTCCTCTCTAATACATTTTTCACACAGCACTCCAAGTTGAACTTAATATCACACAAAATAAAGTCAAGTAAAATGCTTGCTAAAAGCACGTCAGTAATTTTTCCTACATTGTAACTCCTAGCTGCCTTACCTGTACTCAGTCCTAAAGAGTAAAATCATATACTTCTGATTTTTTATTTTTTTCATAGTTTTATTGAGAAACAAATAGCAATGAGACAGTTTCAAATCAAATTGGTAGGACAGTATCAAAAATTAACACATTGCATACATTCTTCCTAGTGGTTAATTGCTGTATAAGATGCGGATATGATATCTTATTCTTCTAATTTATTTATAACATTTTCTCAAACTTGAACCTAGGATGTGCATATGTTATTTGTCATATACAGTGATATCATGGTTCATGAATGCTTCTGTTTACAAATAATTCAGTTCACAAACAAAAGCACTCATAAAACTTTTACTGGATGGGGAGATGGCTCAGTAGGATAAGTGCTTCCCTGGCAAGTGCATGGGTCTGAGTTCAATCCCCAGTTCCACAAAAAAAAAACAAAAAGCATAAAGCTTTTGCTTCTGTAAACAAACTCTGCATTGAGTGACAAACAGAATGATCACCATCTGCCTCACACAGTCAATTTCTCCAAAACTGCAAAAATAATTAAGTTCATAAACCAAGCTACTGCTGTATATATAATGTGACTAATCAATAATAAATGCAAAATTATAACAGATGAACTGATGAAATGAAAAAAATAAAGCACATCTTGACATATTAATTGAAAGTGCACAAATGTTAAAATCTAAAAGCACCTAAATTTCAAATTAACTTTAATTGAACAAAGGATATATGTACTATGTGAAAGAAAAGCTCATATAAACTGCTTCATAATGTATATAAAGTGTTTTTTGTTTTGTTTTGTTCTGTTTTTTCTTGTGGTACCAGGGATTGAACTCAGGACCTTGAGCTTGCCAGGCAGGCGCTTATTCTACTGAGCTATCTCCCCAGCCCCATAAAGTGTTTTAAGACTAATCATTCTTTCATCTCTAAATACTTAAGGAATAATTCTACTAAGTACTTGGGGTGGAATACAAGTTATATAAAAGCTATTTGGAAAATTGTAGTCTTACAATGATTCTTTTTATTTATTGGCTGTGTTCTCCACTGAGGACTGAAATAACTGAATTTGTTATTTTTTTTCTGAAGAGTATTATTTCCTGTAGAATTTTTATTTGTTTTTGGAAAGGTGGAAGTGAATGGAGTATAGCACTTTTAGTGCTTTGTACTAAATATATTTAACTAATTATGTTCTCTAATTCTTGAGCTTGGTATTTACAATTTCCCTTGAAATGGATACATCTGCTCTGGGAAGGTAGTGCCCATAATCAAATTTATTAGATGTGTATATAATTAAAGTTAACAGTGCTTGAGTAGGTTCTTGAGGGCTCTTCAGTGGACAGAAGACCTGAGCTTTTCAGGCATAGGCTTCATAAAATCAGTCTTTGTTGCTCAGATATTTTCTGTACCTTATTTTTCAATGGGGGATACATTTATAACATGATACCATGTAATTATAACTACTTAGGCACATTGCTTTTCTATTGTCATGATATACAGTTTTAAGATCTCTTAATTTCCCAAATTATTACTAATGAAACTAGAAAAAAGTAATATTTTAATTTCTAAAGTGATATACAATATATTCAGGTCATTACTTTAATAGTGAGTAATGCCACAAAAATATTAAAAATTAAAAACTTAACTTTGAACATACACAGAAGTATCTAAAATTCACTTAAATTTGTTTTAATCCTATTTTGTACAGTTCAGGATGAAAGTCTTCTATTTCATGCTGTGAAATGTGTAAGGGTTTCCCTATGCTCATATGACCCCTTTGCTTCCCAAATGTAGCTGTGAAATTTCAATCCTCATTGTGCGACATTGCTAGGAAAAATTAACTTCACAATTTTCAGTCCCATTCCACACCTCTCCATCATTTTTATGGCTAGGTAACTAACTACTTGAAAGCATTTTTCACACTGAACCTTTTGGGTGTGCCTCAGATATGCATTTTCCACTGTACCTGGGTCCTGTGTGAGCCAGGGAATAATATCTACATGCTTATAGCACATTTTAGAAAAAGTAAACTTTCTCAAATTCAGGGAAATTCTGAGAGTCTATTAATAACTATATCTGTCTAATGAGTCTATATTTGACCACCAAATACTTCTACATGCGGTATAGATGGCAGGGACTCCTGTATCATCTCTCATGTAGCACAGTTCCTGCCACTTGTACTTCTCCTCCATTTGGTCAGAAAGGCATTATTTATAACCACCATTTTTTGAATCTTTTTATTTTTCCTGATATATTTCATGTATTTGTTTCTGTGTTCTTGTAGGTGTAGGGGTTTAAAATAATATACTGCGGTACATGTGTCATCAGAGAAAATAATACGTAGGGAGCACAGTATGTGCCACATTTTTGTGCATGGATTGGGCTTCATTACTCACTTGAAGCACAATCCTTAAATCAGTGATTCTCAGCTGTGGAATTTGACTCCACCACTGAGTACATGGGACTCTCCAGAGTTGATGCTTAGAAAGGCATGCTGTAATACAATTTCTCTGGGCTTCACAGAAAAACCTTTGCCATCACAATATTTTCTTGCATTTCTTCAAATTTTTCACTTGACTATTTTACAGTCTTAAGAACATACTAAGAAACTATATCTATGATACATATTTAAATTTGCATTTGTGTTTGCATAGCTATGTGTATGTGGGTCCTGGTTGCTTTTCTCTTGTTGGTGGGATAAATACCTGACATACAAAATGAAGGAAGGAAAGGTTTATTTGGCTCACAGTTACTAGAGGTTTCAGTCCATACTCGGCTGGCTCCAAGTCAGACTGGCACAAGGCAGAGGGCAGCAGTTCATGGTGGCGGAAGGCAGCAAGAACAGCAAGGGCAAAAGAAAGGAGTAACAGCAATAATGGCTGCAGAGAGCAAGTCTGTCTCCCTTAAGTTACATTCAGGTTATTTGCCCCGGGCTGGGTACAGCATTCACACCCATAAGCCCAGTGCGTCATGAATTAATCACAAACTCTAGAAATCTGCCCCATGACTATATAAGGCTTTAGGGGGACAACTAGACACAAACCATAACAACGTGCATTTGTATATGTTTGTATATCTTCATATTTGTCTTTAAATACAAAGTGGTTATGGGGCTGGCAAGATAGCTCAGTCGTCTAAAGTGCCTGCTTAGGCAAGCCTACGCAGGTGCAGGGGACTGAGTTTCAATCCCAGGCTCCACATGCTGCACCTTCACCACCCTCAGAATGGGCTGAGCTGGCCAAAAAAAAAGAATTTAAAAAAGTGATTATGCGACCTAAGATAATTTCTTATTTTAAAAAGTAGTTTTTTTAAACATCTACATGTTAACAGAATTTTACAAGATTACAGGGGCAAAAATGGATGACCTAATTGTGGTGGAAAGAATAATACAAAAATTCTAAATTTTAATATAAAAATATTCTCAACTCTTCCTTACTTTATCTTCAAACCATTTCTAAAACTAAAGGGACAAACAGCAGCTATACCTCTTTATTCATTAGGAATAGAACAAATTTGGCCTCCGGCAGAAGTTCTAATTAAGAGACTGAATCTAGAGCAGGTAACATTTAGGCCCCGCACCATATATTTACACTAGCTACTAAAAACTCAGGCTGATGATGGCAGTGATTCTTAAAATCAGTTTGTAATATATATCTTCAGTGTCAAGGATATTGTCTGGCCCATGATATATAGTCAATAAATATTTGTAAGATGAATATATGCATTTTGCTTGCTCAATATGAAATATGACAATATGGGTATGAAATAAAATGCAGAAATATAGGATTATGTACGTCCTTTATTTTACTCATATGCACAGAATCTATAAAAGCTAACCTAAACTTTTTGCTTTAATTATTCAAATTAAATATGAAAAACATTTCTTCAAATGTGTTTGATTTTTTGTATGCAAATCTGACTGATATTCCTTAAAAATACTCACCACTGGTAAAGCTTTGGTATCATTACTCTAAGCCTTTCTCTGCACTTGGAATCAATGTGACTAATACAATACATATTTCAGACAGTGTATCAGATTATAAACAATTTCATATGATTTGAGGAGAATGATGTCATGTTAAGTGTTTTATAATTTATGTTTTTATCTCTTCTTTGTTTTTCCCTCCTCAATATAATGTACTAAGGATCCATCATTGCTTGTTTATGAGGTGCATGCCTCATTTTTTAAAATGTATGTGGTATGCATGTGAGCCTGTTCTTATAGTATTTCCAATACAGATTCATAGTGATATCATCTTCTACATTAAAGCATTGCAACAATGAATTTAAGGAATATAATTTTATACAACTTTATACACATTAAATTACTACGAAATATTCTTAAAATTGTAATTATTATTTCTGATGTATATGCATTTTGATTCTTAACTGTACGGTCAAATTGTCCTCCAAAGAAGATATGCTTTTTTCATTGCTCATTGTATGAATCATAGTTTCCCCACCTTTAATCTAAGCCTAGATTGCGGCGACATTGGGAATGATCTCATTGTTAAATGATAAAGCTGAACATTTATTTGAATTTTTTAATATCTATGATGATTTTAAAACTGATCATTCATGACCATTGTCCACCATCATTTCAAGGATTAGCATTCTGTGGAGACTTTGTATATTTTCAAATAGGTGCTTACTTTTTCTGAAGTTCACCATATAGCCTCTATATGATATTGAATGAAGAAATAAGTACTTGAGAATCAATTTTTTTTCTATCACTTCATTATTTTATTTCATTGATATTTTTCATTGAATGATGTTTTCTAAACTAATTTTTCATTCATGGTTTAAAGAAGAAGCAGCTTTATTTTTATAAACTATCTTCATAGATTTTAGGTATTGAGGATACAAAGCCTTATAAAATGAATTGAGTCATCTCTACTAACTCTCAGTGATAAATTACATAATGTGGAATTGGTCTGCCAGTAGGTGGTTCTGTGAAACTTAAAATTGCCCCTTTTTGCTTGTTTGTTTGCTTGCTTGTTTTAATGTAACTGATGTGTTTCTGTAGAGAACAGAAAGTTTTTTTTAATTTTATTTATTTGTGTGTGTGTGTGTGTGTGTGTGTGTGTGTGGCCAGCTCAGCCCACCAGGGGGCGGGGCTGGCTGGCATGTGGTGCTGGGGGATTGAACCATGGTCCCTGTGCTTTGCTAAGCTTGTTCTAAGTAGGTGCTTTAGACCACTGAGCCATCTCACCAGCCCAGAACAGAAAGTTTTAATACATGATTTCATTTTAAAATTTTAACTATTAAATTTTCATAATATATATATATATATATATATATATATATTACATTGATTTCTCAAAATAAGGTACATATAAATACATTGATTTTCTGTATTTAACTTGTTTTTTCTTTTTGCAGTACCGGAGATTGAACTCATTACCCTGAGCTTGTCAAGAAGGCGCTTATTCTGCTGAGCTATCACCCCAACCCTTGTATTTAACTTTATTACAAGATTTTGCATAGTACATTCTACCTTCATTCCTAGCTTACTCTGCGTAGTCTTGAATCGTTTTACACAGCGCTGTATTATTTCATGGGAAGGACAAAATCAGTATAGCCATTTCTGTATCAGTAATTCTTCTTCTTCTTTTTTTTTTTTTTTTGCTTTGGTTTTGTCTTTTTATGCCATCATAGCCAAATATTCTCGAACATGTAACAATTCCAAATGAGATACTTAATTGTGAAGGAAGTATTTCCCGGAGTGGGAGTCTTGGGCTGATCAGATAAGCTCTAGTCTTTGTTTAAAAAATATTGCAGAATGCTTTCCAAAACAGATGTAACATTTTACTTTCAACCAAGTGCATATGGTAATATGCTTTTTCCCACATCATTTTCTATATGTATTTAAACTTTTTTCAAAGAATATAAATAAATATTTTATTGTTACTTTCATATGCATAATGCATCTTTTTAATGTTCTTGACAGTTTGCTCGATATTCATGTTCTGCCTGATTTTACATTGACGTGCCTACTTATAGATGGCACGCTGTCATTTTAATGTATGAAAATCATCTTTATGTCACTTTTTTACATGGCTTAAGAAGTCTATTATTTTTATTGACTTCATGGTATGGTTTGCCATACAAAGGATTTTTAGTTTATAATGTCAAATGTAGCTGTTTTTGTTTTTTTTTTTCTTTTGAGATCTTTGTGTTTTTAGTATTCTGTAACATAAAGGATGCATCACCACTCTGTTTTCTATTATAGTGCATCTGGAACTGATTTTGTAAATGGTTTAAACGCTGCTACAATTTTACAGTCTTTCAGTGCATAGCTTGTATTATTTTTTCTAAATAAGCTATCCTTTTTCCGGTGCATTGAAATATCACATCCATCATATGCTACAATCCCATCTTAGAAGGTCTATTTTTGGACATCGTGGTTCTCCATTCAGTAGCCGTATGGATGAGTCCAATTCCCCATTGCTGAGTCCCACTGCCTGACAGCCACAGCTTGCAGCGGGAAAAGCTTAATTTAATTTATGATTTGAGGAGATTCAATACCTGACAGACAGGCAGCAAGGTGGACATTTCATGGCAGAAGGACATGGTAAAATAAAGCTTTCAGATAACGGCAGCTGGGAAACGGTAGGGGAATTGTGCTAAGGCCTCTATGTAGCACCTGACACTGCTTTGTTAGGGAAACAGAAGCTGCTTCACTGGCCTGCGAGGTGTTTCCTTAAGCGGTGAAGCTGACAGTCAGGTTTAACAGTCACAAGCTATGTTCTGTCAATGTAACACCCCAAATGCCTCCTTAAACCATCTCTGATCTCCAAATAAAGACAGTAACAAGTTTATAATTCAACTAACAGTGGCCAGGGAGATGGCTCAGTAGAATAAGCGCTTGCCTGGCAAGCACAAGGGCCTGAGTTCAATCCTTGGTTCTGCCAAACAAATAATAATAATGCTGTTTATA
>NW_004524657.1:12422989-12451813 GCF_000260255.1 Octodon degus
TTGTTTTGTTTTATATTTATACAACTATGTTCAATTGCAAAAAATAAACAGTGCTTACACTTCTTTCTAATTCATGTTACTGGGGAGATATCTCAGCATCTTGTATAAGCACCTGTCTGGCAAGCACCTGTCCTGAGTTCGATCCCCTAACCCCGCAAAAAAATTAATTCATGTTCCCCTTAAGGATTTCACTTGCTTATCTGTATTGCCTTTAACCACAAACAAATATAGTCAAACACAATCCAGTACTTGGATAAGTTCTGAGAAATGCACCCTTAGCAATTTTGTCATGATGAAAGCCTTGTAGCATATATACACTTACTAAGATGACTATGATATCACTAGGTGATGTGATCTTAGGGGACTGTATCGGTACATGCTATCATTGACTAAAATATCTTTATTTGGCAAATATTGAATTATACCAACGTGATAGCAATCAACACTCTTATCCTGTTACTGACTATAGTCGGATTACCTTTATTATTTTATCCATAAAGTACATTGTTGATTTTGAGAAATATATAGAATGTATATATAGTATAATATATAATGCATAATGTATATCATTCATAACATATGATTATTATATATAAGCAAATAGCTATTAATTTTAATTTCAGTATTTCATAACTAACCAATGTGAACTTTTTCCAATGAGTTTTCAATATCCCTAAAGGCAAGCACATCAATTTTTTTCTCCTTCACTTAACTCATAAAAGTAGAAATTGATGATTTTTTTCCTGTCAATTAACTCTTGTTTTTCTGAGTGAATTTTATATGATCATGTTGTATTTTAACTTTTTGTTTTGACTGTCAGTAGTGAAACAGTTTGGCAAGTAATTGCTTCACCAGTTTTTAATAGAATGATTATTTTCTTCACATTTTAAATATTGTATATCCACGCTCTTCCTTTTCTTTAAGCTGTTTAGAATAGTTTTTCTATTTTGGTGGGCTCAATTAATAAAATAGATATTCAACTCTTTGGTTTCCAATTTTTACTTGTTTTTTGATTCAAGTGTTTCTCTATTTTATCAAAAACTTTGTTAATTCTTCATCTCCAAAAAGAAACAATTGTTTTTTTTTTCCCTGTTAAGTCCTTTATCTGTCTTCTTTTCTTTTCACTTTTAATTTATTTTTTTTAACTTCTCTTGTTGGTCCTGTCATGGGGCATGTGATCCTATGTATTATGAGTGATATTCAATACTGATAGGTGTAAGGTAAAATAATTTGGGCGGCAAGACTTACAACCAGGGAAGTAGCGAACTGCCCTGCCCTGTCGTCTCTGCTTTCACAGCACGCATGAGCATAACTGAGTCAAGTCTCTGGGAAACAAGGTTTCAGCCTTCTAAACACTGAACTGAGAGTGCTCAAAGTTCACACAGGAGACCGTGCAACCTTGACGTGTATGGCTGACCCTAGAAAGACTGGAGAACCGGTAGTTTCTCTAAGTTACAAAAATAGAACAGGAAATCTCCAGGCCAAAGTTGTTACTGATAATTCTACGTTCCGAGGGCCATGATTTCAAAGCACGGTCCTGGTGAGGGGAGTAGCCTGGCATAGCTGGATCGCACACATCAACCAACTGACCCAGCCCTCCGCTCACCCACCAACAAGAGGAAGTAATGAGAATGTGGTGTCCTCCAAACTTGTCTGCATCAGTTACACTACAGCCAGAGAGAGCAGTAATATGCTCTTAGCATTTGTTTATTCTTTTCTTGGTATCCTAACATATAGCTAAATTCCATACACTTAAAAAGGTTTTTCTTCTTCCTGGGGTATAGGATATGATATGTACCCAGAAAATCTGTCTATTTATGTCCAAGAGTAAATGAAAGATAAATTCATTCTTTTCTTTTCTTTTCTTTTTTCCATAATTTATTGATAAACAAATAGCAATGAGACAGTTTCAAATCAAATTGGTAGGACAGTTTCAATAATTAACACATTACATACATTCTTCCTAGTGGTTAATTGCTGTACAAGATGCGGACATGATATCCTATTTACAAACACCATTAGAACAAATCCCTCTATTCATTAAGAGAATGTAACTATATATCTATCCTAACCACTTTGAATACACAGATACAAAATGGACATTCATCTGTATCCCCTTTTTTGTTTAGTTCCACTATTCGAGTATTATAGGTGTGTTAACTCAGCAAAATATTCTAAAATAGTCCAGTAGCCCATAATAGTATTGGATCTTCCGCTTGACTGGCAATGTCATTTTTATACCATAGTCTGTTTAATCTACTGTTAGTTTGATTTTTAAATAAAATATATTGCTATCTTGTTTGATCCTCTATTGTTAATAATTTTCATATTCTTTTGGGAATTTCAATTCCTAATATTATGAAGATTTATCTCAACCCTCTGTCCTACTTAATGATTTTCATCTTGATGAGTTTTTCTCAATTTCTGGGAAAGTATTCCTGTCAGTGGATTGGGGATGACACAGTGCAACCTTTTCAGTGAGCCCTTGTTAGAATTTTTTCCAAAGGTTTTTGGAGTGGAACTCAAATCATGTCATCTTTTGCATAAATTTTTGTCTCTCAGAAATATAATACTGCACTTCTCTGTCTCCGTATTTGCTTATTAAGACCATTTAGGGATTGTGTCATTTTTAAAATTACAGAAAAACAAAATTTTCTGTTATATTTTTGTTCCTTTTTATTTTTACTTTTAGAAATGTAATGCAATTTTATTTTTATTTATTAGTTTGCTTTACAATCTTGAGACCCCACACTTTTTGGGACAAACCAGCTTCCCTTTCATCGTGTTTGTCCCAACACTGAGCCGCTCTTTCTGTACTGGCCCTGCTGCTGGTGGCTGGCAGGGCAGTCAGTCCCCTCGCAATATCCCAAGGCTCACGGAAATGCTTTGCTACTGAATGCCCACTGAACAGCTTCTGTAGAATACTTCCCCACCCACCAGTTGAGCTCCTGTTTTTGAACGAGTTTAGGTGACATCACAAATATACGAAGTGCCATAGAGTCCGTAATTCACAATAAAAAAAATGTTTCTGTAGTTGACTCTGTAAGTACTAAGACTTGTAGTTATTGAACATATGAGAATCCTTTATCACTATACTAACAGAAAATGTGTCTGGGACTTGTTTCATGCAATAAATTATAAAGGATACCTTCCCTGGTCTGAATGTTCCAGTAACCTTAAGGAGAGCCCCAGGCATGACTTCCCTTATGCTTTTCATTTTACCTATGTTCACTCCATGGTGGAATGTTGTTTTAAATCAACATCAGCAGCAAATTTTGAATAAACAAGAGTTACATATTTTAAATCTAGTAAAATTAATGAAGTTTCAAGAAAGATTTGGCTTATTAAAAATGTTACAGAGAAAGCCACTGAATTTCTTAAACAACTAGAAAACCAAGGTTAAATGTTATGCAGCTAGCTGTTCCCAAGACCATACAAATTTTTCAGTGAAGACTTTCCTAATAGATATCATCACTTATCTGGCTAATATCACTCACATTTGCTTTAAAAGCTGCTCCCAGGTGCAGTATGACAGTGCAAGTGAATGGTTTGTATATGGAGGCACCGCTAGCTCCACTGTCCAAATGGATTTCCATGTTCTGCAGATTCAATTTCCAGGGGAAGGGTGACCTTACTGAGAACCTAAAGTATAGTCTCATTCTGTTGAGTAATACAAAATTTCAAAATGTCACACTTGTAATTTCTTAGTGGGAGACTACTACTGCTTCACGTTACAATTCTTAGCAACAGACTGCATTCATGAACATGTCTCCCCCAATGAGAAAGAATGGAAAATGACAAATAATTTATATCTCTTTTGTTAATTTTAATTCCTTAAGGGAAACATGAGCTTTGTCTATATGATCATTATATTTGGAATTCGGAACGGCACTGAAAGAAAATCATGTGTGCGTATTGGTTTTTTATGCTGTACAGTTATGAGTTTTACACTTCAAGAACAGTTAAGACAGTATGAAATTATAAATAATTTTTAAATTCTGCTGGATTGTAAGAACTCAAAAATCAAAGTAAGTTTTGAAAATAATTTTACATACTTATGATTTAACTGTAAAGTAAATCATGCAATTACTTACATTTTCATGTGGTATATAATTAGCACAAAACAATTGGAAAAAACAAAAAATGTAAAATGCTTTGCTTGTATAAAAAATGTTACACATAAAAGGAAATTTAAGAGTAAAATACTTTGTTAATTTTTAACAAGGTAAATATTTTCATAATTAATTCTTCCCTATATTTTTTCTAAATAACCTTTCTAATTTTATTTTCTAAATAATATTTATATTTTGAAAACCTTAATTTAAAAGAATGAAAAGTGATTATATCTTAAAATGTACAATAAATATAATGAGTTTTGGTACAAATACAAATGGGCACCATTTCTTGCTTTATGGTTTTATTTAGTGAATCAATAACTGATTTCAGGAATACAGCTTATCTATAGTCACTCTACATTGACGTTAGGCTTAATTATGTTCTTCTGGGTATACAGTGGCATCTTCCAGGAATGACTCTCTTTTCTGTCACCTCCAGCCCTCACTCACATTCTTCAGATTCAGATGCTGGGAGGGCCTCACCAAATGTCATTTCCAACAGTAGTGTCATATACTGATTATTATAGAATATTATTTCCATCTTTTTACATTGTTCCATTAGCATTAAAAATTATGAAACAAATAGTCCTCATCAGAAGCAGATTAAGCAGAATGGAAAGGGTCAGAAGTTTAATTAAACTACATTACAAAAATGTGATGACTTTTATTATAGATGAAGAAATACTTTATTCCACACAAGAGAAATCACAGACTAGGTAGCAGTTTATATTTTAAAGATTTCATTGCATGAGTTTATGTGTGTATGTACACAACCATACCGCACTTGTATTTTCACCACTGCGAAGGATGCCCTTATTTTCAGAAAGTTTACCCCTAAGATTTAGAGCACTACTTGCATTCCACATTAGACTGAAATGCAAGTAAGTTGGTGTGTGTGTGTGTGTGTGTGTGTGTGTGTGTGTGTGTGTGGTTAAGTGACAGGTAACAGATTTGAAATCATACAGTTAGGTAATGGGATATTTTGTCAACACAGCCCAGTCATAAATTATATATTTATGTTATGTAAGTCCAAACATTTTTGATAAGTCACAAATGTTCAAGTACTTAATACAGAAAAATTTATTTGCAATGAGTGTAGGAGCCTATTAGAGCTTTGTGCCTTATTTGTTACTCTGGATTAAAAATATCTGCTTCTGCAAAAAAAATGATAAAACATATTATTTAGTAATTATTATTTTATATACATGTGATCTAGATCTAGACACATGCGCTTAAATTTATGAAGCAAACTTTGTAACTTTGCAGATTGTTATACTTTAATAACTTATCTAACATTATTTTGATCATGAGTACTTAAATTATCAAAGATGGGCTGGAGGAATAGCTTGGAGGTATAAGCATCTGCCTGGCAAGCTCCAGGACCCGGGTTTGATCCCTGGTACTGCATGCCATGTTGGGCCCAGAATCCCAGCCACAGAAACCGGGCATCATGGTGCATTCTTGTAATCCCAGTACTGCGGAGGCTGAGACAAGAGGATCACTACCAGTCCAAGATGTGTAGCAAGATGCTGTACCAAATAAATACATAAATTAAAGATTTTTAAAATAAAAATTTAAATGATCAAATAGATCAGTAACTAGATAGCAGTTTCTTATGTGAATCTAGAACATCCCTCTTTAGTTTATATATAATGAATATTTATGGCAAACAGTGACTCATTATTAAATGATTTTCCTTTCTGCAAATATTATAGTCATCCGTAAGCCATAAAACCAACAATCATTATTGGTTCACAATTAACACCCACTTGAGCACAGGTATTCCGGTATATCCCTAAGTACACAAAAGTAGACATTAACATGTGCAATCATGAATCACAAGGTAGAGAATTAACCTTTCTTCAGTCTCTCTAATAGCTGCAAAAAGTCTTGGTTGTAAATACATAAAAAAAGCATTTGACTCTTTATGAAATAATCAGGTGAGTGTATTGAATTGTGGTAAGATAGGCTTAAATAGTTTTAAATATAGTGAAAGTTCAGAAGCACATTTAAAAGACACATTGTAAAAACATTGTTTTGTCCCTCTGTGCTTTTATAGACAGGGCAGCAAACAAACTGAATGAAGAGTATCTGAAATCCTGTCTCATATCCTAATCTTATTCCTTGTACGAGGTTAGAAAACTACACTTCTTTACTCATCAAATAACAGAAGGCTTATATTATTAAATTCAGAGACACTTAATTACTTTTATCAAATACATCATGCAATGAAAACATTCTAAGGAAAAGTAAAAACAAAAAGCTTTGCAAGAGCAGATGTAACCCTAAGGTGGCCTCCAAGATCAAGTGATAGAGGCAGGCTGACGCGGCCCGTCCTCAGAAGAGCTGGTGCTTGGTGGAGGCTCCGCAGCCGCCTTACTGCAACTCCTCATCATTTTTTCCCAAGTGTCCTCAGCCTCATTCTACACTGTGTCCTGCAGATAAGGAGATCAGTACTGTCTGACATCTTAGTAAAATCTGCCATATCTCAGTGACTTGAAGGACAGCTTGCTTGTCCTATGATTGTTCTTTACATTGACCTTGAATCGTCCTTCATCTCAAAGACTGAAAAATTTCGAAGCTAATATATGGGGAGAAATGTGTGACCTCATTATCTTTAAAATCTTAATATTTGACATACATAGAGTGCTCATCGAATGCCTGCTTGGGTACATTTGACGCACTATGATACTTAGAGAAGTACAAGAAATGATCACTATACTTTTTTATAAATGTATTCTGACATCTGATAAACAGTAGTGAAGTTTGTAAAAAAAATGCATGTGTAAGTAATAGCTAACAGTTCTACTGTAATTTTCTAAGAATTATACACAATATGTGTAATGAAATGACAAACATCAGTTTTGAATCTTGGAAGTGGTTAAATGCAGATCAAACTAACAAAAATAAAATTTTTAAATGAATGAGTATTACTTATTCTATGCAGAGACTAAGAATATATGTGCATATCTATAAAAGAATTTTGAAAAACTGAACTTGAGGAAAACTGTACTACTCAAAATTGTTAGAATGTTTTCTGTAAATGGAAACCAGCAGGGCAAATGTGTGTGTTCCTGACAATAGTCTCTTTACAGCTCTAGTTTCTTGAATCTTAAATCCTCGTACGCATTCATAAACATCTTTCTTCATAAATAGTTAGCCCTACATTCATACCAAAACACATTATAAGGGGAATTTTTATTGGGTATTATTTGTTCCTTATGTTTTTGAGAATTTCTAAAAATATCAATCATTTTAAAGTTGGTTAATGTAACCAACCAACAGAAAATCAGGATAATGCAGACTGATCAATAGTCCTACTTTGTTTTTTGTTTGCTTGTATTTAGGACAGGGTTTACAGGGTCTCACTGAGTGGATCAGACTCATAGTGATCTTCCTGTTTACAGCCTCCCAAGTAATGGGATTACAGGCCCAATCTCAATCACCATCTCAGCACATGCGGAGGGCGGGGCAGGTGTGGCAGGCCTGGGATAGAACTCCTGGCCCCTGTGTCTGCCTGAGAAGATGCTTTAATCTGCTGAGCTATTTGACCAGCCCTCCTACTTTGTCTTTTTTGTTTGTTTGTTTATTTTGTGGAAATGGGGATTGAACTCAGGCCCTTGCACTTGCCAGGGAAGCTCTTAGTCTGCTGAGCCATCTCCCCAGCCCCCCTCCTTCTTTATTTTACTGTGTAAGAACTAAGTCATGTATAATGGTACTAACACTAATTGTTGTAAGAAGAATTGGTATCATTTTATTATACATATGGATAGCAAATACAGCCAGTATCTAATACACAGACCATTCAAGGATTGCCAGGCATTATCACCAGTGTTCTGAAAAAATAATTATTAGAAGTAGAAATTACAGCACAGGTTTATCTGAAAACTAATCTGTTAATGTGTGTGAAACACAAATACGCACTTAGATAATCATATACTAAAGCAGATATTTATCAATGCCTCTCTTCCTTTCTACAATGATGTTGCTTGCAATCATCATTAGACACTATAAACGGGTTTCTTTTCTCCTTATTAATGTCATCATGTGTCAACTGGTCATTATATGAACAAAATGATACACTTGAAAAAACAGTAATCAAGTTATGTAGGCTCTTGAAAAGTGTAAATCTACCTGATTAATGGAGGGCTCAATGTAAGAGTACAGAATTTTTAGTATAATTCATACAATTGGCTAATGGATGGGGTCATTACTTTTCTGGTATGTATATCTTATTTTATTCAAAGTTAGGATACAATTGATTAACGGGGTTGGGAAGAAATCCCATAAGTTAGAGCATAACTTTGTCATGCAATTTCTAAATGATCCTTTTTATATCTACAGTCTTACATCACAGACTTTGACAAAAGAAAAAAAAATATGAGGTAGAATGGAAGAAAAAAAGGAGGCAAAGGGAAAGAGGAGAAAAGAAATACCATCATTTGTTTTGACATAGAAATGTCAGTGTAAAGAGCTAGTATCTACTCTTAATCAAGATTTTATTTGTTTTATTTTTTGGTTGGGTACTTCTAAAATTGATCATTTGTTATATTTCTCATTTATTTTCTTAATGTTCCTTTGTGTGGACTGATTTATGGGAAATTACATACTTGATACAAACTATATTGTTTAAACAGAATCTGTTACATATTTAAAGTAGTCTCATTATGAACATTAATTTTAATGAAAGATATCAGCAGTAAAATTTATGATTTGTCTTCTATAAAAGAATAAACTATAGAAAGCTTTTAGAATTCTTTACACAACACGGATGAGTAGGCTGAACTTAGGCCTTACCACATGTCTGAAGAATCATCTAGAGTCAAACCAGTTATGAAAATAATGGACAAAGCAAGTGTCTTTATAGTCCACATATAATCATTGAATAAAATGATAAATACATAATTTAGAAAAATGCATAGAATAAGTATTAATTCTTTCCTTCAGATATGAATCAGCTGTGAGTTGGCATTTGTTAAGAAATCTAGACAGCATTTAGATCTCTAAATATTTCTATCTTGCAAGCGATGATTAGGCAAACATTCTCTTTATCAATCTTCATTAAATTCCTAAAATCATAAAATGGAATGGGACTTATGTCCCTTTAATCAAAATAAGTACAACTTTCTAAGTTATATAACCATGGAAACTGTTTGGGGCTTCCCTGAAATAAGGTGCAAAAACGGTTCCATTCAGTATAACAAAGGAAACATATTTTAGAATTAATTTGCAAATTGCATTCTAAAAATAAATGATTAAGTTACCTAAGAAGCTATGATTGAGTGAAGCATGATTATTCATGCCTGCAATCCCAAACTTCTTACACATCTAAACCTGGTTTGTGTGTGTGTGTGTGTGTGTGTGTGTGTATCAGTACATTGTAGTCTCTGTAATCTCTGTACTACTCTGAAATTATAACATCCTGAGAAAAATAAAAATAAAACAAAATCATCATGCCTTGACCGGTGCTGAGAAAAGACAAGACGGGGACTCCTTCTTTGTCTTTAGACTTCTTTATTCTCTGGCCTTCCTCCTCTCTGGGCTTCCTCCTCTCTGGCCTTCCTCCTCCCCCTCTCCTAACCCCCCTTCTTATATCCCCCCCCCGGACCTATCAGAGGGAGCCAAGTATATCGTCCGACACAGGCAATAGGCCAACAGCCAGTTGCCTCGCAGGGCTGTGCGAACCAATCAAATCTTGCCAGCAAAGACCAGGGCTATACAGGAAACAAAACTCGTAGCAGAAGCTCCAGCGGGAGGGGCAAGGCTGAGGAGCAGGGCACCCGCGCCCGACAATTCTTATGTATTAGAAACATTTTTAAAAAAATTTTTTGTTGTTACAGGGTCTCACTATGCAGCTTGAACTCGTGGTAATCCTCCTACTTTCAGCCTCTCCTGTGCTGTGATTACAGGCGTGAGCTGCCATGCCCAGACTCTGGCTGGCTCAGCCCACCCTGGGGGGCGGGGGATGGCAGGGGTGGCTTGTGGTACACAGAGGTGGGGCGTCGAAGAGCAGTCCCTGCTCTTGCCTAAGCTTGTCTAAGCAGGTGCTTTAGCCTGCTGAGCTACCTTGCTGGCCCTAGGAACTTAAATTTGGATAGTTAAAATGTAATATAATTTAATGAATTATAGATATAAATAATTCACAGAATAGTTTCAGACCAGTTAATCAATATCAGTATCAAATTGACATTGACTTATCCTTTGTAATATAAGATAATTTTCTTTCATAGTAACAGATGTCAAATACTTCAGCAATGGCAACAGGCATGTGGGAAGTATAGTGTGAGATTCACTTCCAACTATAATTTTGACAAGGGTAGGTTTTTCTTTTAATGTTTATATGTACTTGAATCGTAAGTATTAATAATTAGAAGAACAAGTTGGTTTTCAGCATTCATGTGGTCAATTTAATACTATATTTGATACATTTTATACCTTTTAACTGAGTGCCTAAAATGACTCAACTATTCTAAGCTGGCACTGGACAGATGGTAATGCGCAAGAGCAATGTGTCCAGATTTTTGAGTCACACAAGACAAATATCTCTGTAAGGATAGTATTTATAAAAAGCCAATGAGTCAATGCAAAGAAATATATAACTTGGGCTTTGGGGTTTAACTACGAGTTAGGATAATCACACATCAGTTTAAATGAAGGGTGTTGACACTCCCCTCTAAAATAAAAGTGAATCTAATATATCATACTCAGTAGAAGAAAAATATCAGCAGTTATCTTACAAATAAAAAAAAAAACTAGTAACAACACAAGCGTGGTTCTCAAGCCTTTAAGACAAATTGTAGCTTGACTGACTATTTTAATGCATCAATAACTAAAGCATTATTTGAAAGGAGATAATTAGTCTTGACAATAAGAGAAGTACTTGGGAAGCCACCAGAATTTGCACCTAAATAATTCTTCTGATCCAAAAGAAAGACTCTATTATTAAACAATGAATGTTTCCTCCTCATTAAAATTAGGAGCCAAAGGCATTAAAGATGGGTGGCTTTATACCATGCACATTATACCAAGACCTGAATGTAATTTACCTTCCAATAGGATTTGCTTCCCAAAAAGATGATTTCACATTGTTAATCTTACCATGTGTATGATGGTTTGAGTTCTCATTTACAATTTGATGTTGGCATTCTGATTTCCTACATTAGCTTTTCTGCCATTAGTAAACACCAGTCTGACTTTGAAACCATCCTATTTTCTGTTTGCTTGTTTGTTTTGCATTTTGTGCACTGTCTCACTACGAAGCTCAGACTCTTAGTGATCCTCCTGTTTTCAAGCCTCTCTGTACTGGGATTACAGGCATGCACCACCATGCCCAAGCTTGGTTTGGCTCAGCAAGTCTGGGATGGGACTAATGTGCCACGTGGTAATCAGAGATCAGATCCGGTCCTTGCACTTGCCTAAGCAGGCTTTTAGTCTGCTGAGCTATTTTTCTGGCCCTACTATTCTCTAAATGTTGAAGAAAGAAAATTTAACAAGTTGGATCATAAAAATTTTGTTGAAGGAATAAATGCACTCAGTCAAAGTACATGGGACACCATCAGCTGACCACAGACCACAGTCCAATTTGATGGTTAATTACTAGCCATGCATGGCATTATTACTTTTTGTTCATTTCCTGTGATTTTAGGTTTCTGAGTGAGAAACAGGCATACAACTGTTCTCTATGCACTTGAGTTACATTTGAAGGTACATATGCCTACATTATACCCAGGATGCTATATTACACAAATCTTAACACTAGGATGTGGGCATCTATCATTTTGCAGACGTTTCAGCATGCTAGTTAACATTTTCTAAAATGTAACAGACTGGTAGACATGAACACAGGCAGATCTTATGAGTAGAGGATTCAGAAAAGAGACTATAAGAAGTGATAGTATGGCATATAGTGTATCTTAGGATTTAATGAAATGAAATTATTTTAATAAATCATTCAAGACAACTCCATTTAATAAAATCTATCCCGAATGAAGCTGATACAAAAAGCTGACTTTTTCTAAAGGTGTTTGTCATCTAATTCTTCACTTCTAGCTCTCTCTCATGTGAATTTTTACTTTTCCTAGGTTTCTTTAAGTCAGAGAAAAATAAAGGGAACATTATTCCTTTAAAACACACCAATAATAATAATAAAGTCCAAGGAGGAAAGTTGTCTCCTCTTTAGCATTTCTTTTGAATATTCTTTCCAACTATCTTTTTCAAAATCATTTTTATTTATCTCTTTCATTAGCAGTCAAATTATCATGGTGGGAATTTGTCCTCATAATCTTCAGCTGAAAATTCTAGGAGGGCAGCTGTTGTCATTGTCTGACATCTTGTGTTTATCATGACCGCACCAGCAGAATGTTAACTGAACTAGAAATACCAAGCAGCTCTGCCTGCCAATCAGCGCCTCCCTGGGCATTGCAGTGGGGAGAGGGCAGAGTACAGAGCAGAGAGGTCTAATTAAGAACAGTTGCAATGGCATTCTCCCAGCGATTACTAAAGGAATGTTAAGACCAGGAGAGATGTCATATTTTTGACCCACAGTACTAGAAGTGGTTTTACTAATAGTTCTAACAAATTGCATGTTGATTAAAAGTGCAGTGTTTTCCCACCCATTTTTAATCAGTAAATAAATCCAAATCATATACTTCCAAAGAATGCATTGGAAACAGTGATTTTTTTTTTAATTAGCAGGTTTTGTCTGTTTGCTTTTGCAGTACTAGGGATTGCATCAAGGGCCTTGCATATCACATAGAAGTGCTCTACTGCTGAAATACACCCCAGCCATGATAGGGATTATTTCTGTGTTCTTAAATTCCTTTTATGGCCACACAACAATGTTCATTGGATACTTTTAAAATGCAGATCCCTAATAGCTATATAGGGTTCCAGTTTCTAAGAAGTTGAAAATGAATGAGCCAGCAGAGGCAAACACAGCATTTTACTCATAGGATGACATTTCTACAATGAAATAAAGAGATCTGGACAGTTTACAGCACCCAAGGTCATTCTGGCTGCCTCATCACTGATGATGGCTGACTAACATCTCCGGCTTCCCCAGCCAGCCGTTAAGACTCAAATAAGCCCGGTGCAGTTGACTTTTTCTTCAGATGTATTAGCTACTGAGTAACACAATGAAAATTAATTAGAACACTAGGCACAATAATACACAATGTTATCACTGAGAACTTCAAAGTCTCACACATGTTGAGCCAATAAAGCAGAACTGGCTCAGGATTAGCCTGTTTGTGTTTTGGAGTTATTTTCCAAAGTCATTATGCTGAAGAGGCTGATTCAGTCCTGGTGATCTCTGATTTCTTGTGAATAGTTATTAGCAGTGTCGTCTAAACTGTCCCCAGGGATTTCACATGCCATACTGAGACTTTTATTTTATCTTTTGTGTTTTCAAGTAATTTACCAAACAAAATGAAACTGCTAAAAGCCTCATAATTTCCAAATTAGTGCTTGGTGTCTAAAGATGTTATCTTTCCACATTAATTTTCTATGAAAAATTATTTTTCCATAACCATTTTTGAAACATATAATATCATAAAATTTTATTTTTCTATCTGCCAACATACTATAAAAGGTGTAATAATATATTTAGATTGTAGTTATGAATTCAATACCTGAAAAATAATCTCTAGACATCTCGGCCAAATCTAAAACTCTCTTCACCCTGTTTGGATAAAGCTTAGTTTAACAGATTCTATGAAGTTTCCAAGGATTATTAAGGTTCCTAAATACAACTACACATGGTAAAATCCTGATGTACGAAATGTGGCAGCTCTAATCCTGGCCTCCAGGAACAGTATTATAAAGAGCTTCCAGTGTTATTTTCCATAATAAGGCCCACTGGTTGGCAGAACCCCTGCAAGCTCTGTAAACAGCATCACATCTGTTCCCTAAGAGGCAAAATGCTGTCTCAGTTGAGGTGTTTATTCTCTTTACAAGCAGCTTCTGTGAAGGAGCAAGGTCTGGAGCTGGCTACAAGGAATTATCTTTTAATGGGCTGCATATTCATGCTGCAGGAGAAATGTGAGCGATGACAGGGTGAACTGTGAGTTACGATACCTGAAGACGAGCTTTCTTTTCATAACGGCACAATCATAGCGAATGCAATATTACCAACCTTATTTGTATGTCAAGTATGAAGACGAGAAAGCTGAAGTCCTCAGCAGGAAACAGCAATTTAAAAGTTTATTCATTAGCTTCTTTAAATAAGAGAATTAGCCTCAACTTAGAATGAAACGAAATGCTTTTGTAGTTTACAAGAATAGTTCAATTTCACATCTTGTTTTTGACAAGATAATATTAATAATAACAATGTTGGAAGCATTTACATCTATCACCTTAATACTCCTCAGTTCCCAAATTCAATTTCCAGTCACTTCTTGAACATGTGGAGGTTTCCCCAGAGTTTCAAAGGTCAGCAGGTCTAAATCCCAAATTCTTTTCTTTTAGCCCCAACATTGTATTTATGCTTCACTCCCACATCTTCATTGCTTCTAACTGTTCTTGTTTTTGTAAAACATTACATATTATTTTAACAAATATTGTTCTCTCAATGATCAAAGTAGAAAGAAATACATTCACCTATAATCCCTCTCCAGTAAATTATATTCATATCCAGGCCTACCTGCCTGGTCAAGAGCTCATTTTCTGTTTTACATTCATGGAAAAAAACCCACTGTATTACTTTTCTGAAGAAGTTTCTCTCTTTTGAAGTCTATTATGAACAACACAGTTAGGTTCCTGGTTCTCTACTCAAATACTGTACCACTTAACATACAAAACAGAGCCTTTAACTTGTCAACAGGTTTCGACCCCTACCAAGTATCCAAATCAGCATGGACTGTTGAACAAATGTGAAGGTGGAGAAATTCATTCCGTTGCCTAGTCGGTGCCAGAGATTACACTGTGCTCCGGAATATAGTGTGAGCTAAAATGAAGTATCTCGTCTCCTTACAAATGTAGGAGAAGCCAATCTGTGTGTGTGTGTGTGTGTGTGTGTGTGTGTGTGTGTGTGTCCTTCCTCCATTCTTTCCGAGCTGAGTCACTGAACACATGACTTCTCTGTATGTCTCAGTGGCTTCATCTATAAAATGATGACCAGAATATTGGGGATAATTTACCTAGTAAGGTTAGTGTGACAATTAAGCAGCCAATATATATCATATTCACTATCTAGGGTATTTATTTGGGGGATACTCAGTGACGGTAAATACAATTCATTTCTAGTCTCTCTGAACATACATATTCCCCTGAGAGAACCTGCACTTCCCTGGGCATGCAACCTAGTGGGACATTATTTAGCTTGGAAGCCCACGTCAGTTGTCTATAGGTGCAGTTTCCACGACAGACAGTTTCTTTTTCTTTCATTTCTACGTCTCCATTTCAGATGTTCTGCCCGTTCTTGCTATAACTCTTTCTTATTATTATTGTGACTGGGACACATTTCACCATAATCACCACAGTGATTTATTAAAGCCTCACAATGACCTAGGCCTAACATCTAGTAAATCTTCATAAAGAACATCCATTGTTACTCTCACTTATGAAGTGAGAAAACTGAACTTGATGGACTATTCAGATGAGCAGTAAGTAGACTGTAGCACACTCAATACCCCTTAATATTTTAATCAAGGTCTAAACCCCCACCTCCTTGACTCTAAAACACCTACTCTTAGCCTGTGTATTATGAGTCTTAACACCATGTTGTCAAAAGCATACACTGCATTTTGTTAATCTGTATTAAAATTCCAAGTCCTTTATTTGGCTTTCTATGTACATAAGGTGTTAAATACATATTACTAAATGAATAAAGGTCTCAGTGGAAAATGAAGCTTTACTTAAAGAATGAAAATTCAGAAGAAGGCAAGAGAAAGGTGAACTATCAGATTTTCTCTGTGCATCAGCCTCTCTAGACAGGAGAGGCAAGAAAGAAATGGAGGAAAAAAAGAGCTACTGACCATGATGAAGATGATTAAAGGGAGTACAGAGCAGCTGTCAAAGCAAATATCAGGCAACATTCATAACTTTATCGCTCACCATGAGGCTGTCTCAAATATTTCCAAGAAAACAGGATTCTTGCTGTTGCACAGATTAAGTGAAACTAATAAGTACAGATTTAATTTTTTTCTACATACCTTGAGTTGCAGAAGTAAAAACATAAAATAAAACAGAAGACTCTAAACGAATGGAAAACACATGACTCAGAGGAAAATATTATTGCATTCTTGGTAGTTCAATTTAGGGCAGAGTTGATAAGAAACAAGATCTGTCCTATTCACCATCTATTATCTAAGTTGTTTGAATAGTCAGATAATATCCTCAGATTATCTGATGCCTGCCCAAAAATAACTGTTGTGAGACTTACCAGCAAAAAGCTCCCACACTCCCAAGAATGGATTTTGTAAGCTTTTCAACCTATCCAGTAAACTGAAAAGTTGATCTGTAATTCTACATAGATAAAAATTTGAAATCATATGGTAATTGTTTTTGTAAAAAATAAATCGTCATTTATAATAATTTATATTTTAAGTGGTAGCAATTCTGTGTGAAAGGTTTCTGTGCATTGATCAAGTTCGCTGTACGATTTCTTGATGACAGAGCTGGTAAATCTATTTATTTACTCAGGTACACATTCTTTTTACTGAAAATTATTTTTGGAGTGTTTTGTGACATCTGCCTGTGCTTATATGTACACAGCAGGAGCCACAAAGGAAACCATAGACTTAATTGTTTGTCGGGCAACAGGGATAAAAATGTTTAATTATATATCATATTAGAGGTGTGAAACACCAAATCCCATTGTTCTCAGTCTCCACTAACATTTGTTTGTGTAATAAATAGAAAAGAGAACAACGAAGGAAAAATAAAGCAAGGTATATAATGGGGGACTTTGAAAGCTGAATCAGCTAAGAGTAAAATGAAACGATGCAGGAGATAAAGACAGACTAGAAGACCCAGACGCTGGCTTCTGCCATGCTAGAAACAGTAGAGCAGAATCAAACTACAGTATGTGTACATTTTATCTTCATCTGACATATCAATTTAAATGTCCTGCTGACCAGAGGAGCCTAACATAAATTTTCAAAATGGATCTGCTTTGTGTCCAAGCTAAGCTTCTATCAGACCATCGATAATAGTTCAGCTGTTCTACAAAAGCATTCACAGTGTGAATCTTTGGGTCCTTCTTGTTGTGAGTACCTCTGCACTCCTTGGGCCTGGCACAGAGCAGGGGCTGGGTGAATATTTATTCAATGGCTAAATGATGGATGAATTAGAACAGTAGTATTCATTTCAAAAATGGTATTTGTGTGTAGCTTTGGTAGGATTGCCATGTTTATCATTGCATGTTCATGGAACAAGTTAAATGTTTAAATGTTAGGAAACATTTAAATGTTAGGAAGCATTTATTCTTAGCCATTGGGTTTTCCAAGTCCAAATCTCCTGAGACAGAAGCTATATGTTTATCCCCATGAGAAAGAATTTTCTGATTCTTATAAAATGTAACTACATAGGAAAGTTGTATATCTACTGTACAATCATTCCTCAACATTTTCACATGGCAGTTAGTATGCTTCTTGGAATTCATTTTATGATCCTCAATCCCATTCTCCACATAGCACTCTTTTTAGTGCTCAAAATAAGAAGAAAAAATAGATTTATATGAGGTAGAATTGCAATGTGTTGAAAGAAATCATCAATTACTTCATAAATCTCTATTTCATTTTCTTATTGTTTAAAACCCAGAGATTGGGGCCAGGGAGATGGCTCAGTAGAATAAATGCTTACCTGGCAAACACAAGGGCCTGAGTTCAATCCCGGGTTCCACAAAAAACAAAAGAAAAGAAAGAAACAAACAACAACAACAAAACAGATTTAAGTAAACTGTGATCTATTCTGACTGGTTAATGTTTAAGGATTTCCATTTAAAACAATTTTCTCTAATTGAATAAGATAGACTTTTTAACATACACATGAATTTATTTTATGAATGACATACCTTTCAATTCATATTTTTATAAAAGATATATCAGGGGAAAGTAAATTGAGTTTTATCTGATAGTGAAATTATCATTTAACTTTAGATTTAAAATGAAATTTGATTTTATAATAAAATTTATTTTAAAAAACAGATTTGCATTGTTAATAGTTTTCTCTTACTTTCTTGGTTATACAATTTTTATAGTTTCAAACATTTAACACATTTGTGTAAGGCGGGGGTGAAATAAAAATGCTTGTTTCTTTTTTTTTTTTCTGTATTTTAGGGAAGGGTCTACAGGGTGTTCAGGGTCTCACTACTAGATTGGACTCAGTGATTCTACTGTTTACAGCCTCCCAAGTGCTGGGATTACAGGAGTGCGCCACCACGCCCAGGCTCAATAGCCATCTCAGCGCTTCAGGGGCGGGGCCAACAGGGCAGGCAGGGGATCTAACCCTGGCTGCTGCATCTGCCTCAGCAGGCGATTTAATCCTCTAAGTTATTTGTTGGCTTTTATTTTTTAATCACAGGAAATGTGTAGAATTGAGTGTGGAGGGAATAAGCGAAGAGAAGTCAGGGAGATCTGCTATCATGGAATGGGTGAGACTTAATCATGCAGGCTCTTCCAAGCCATTGTGATGGTGTCTCTACTGACTCAGACAGAAAGCCATAAGAAGCGGAACCATGACATGTTTTAGGGTGATGAATTGATTGGCGTGTAGAGAATAGCTTAGGAGGTCAACTAAGGAACCAGAGTGACCAGCCAGCAGGTGATGACATCACGAACAGATGGTAATGATTTAAACTAGGATATTTGTGTGATGTAAGGAATTAGTAATGTGTGAGATGCATTTCTTTTCAAACTGGATGTGTTGGCTCATGCCTGTAATCCCAGCTCACAGGAGGCTGAAACAGCAGGACTGCCAAGAGTTTGAGGTCATTCTCCACTACATCAAGGATTCAAGGCCATCCTACACAGCCCAGGGAAACCTTATGTCACAATAAATAAAATTAAATTAAAAGTGATTTAAAAGCTACTGTCTTTGCAAATGACTAAATATATCAGAAAAAGAGCAGGAATAAAAATGGGAAACTTGGGCCGACCAAATAACTCAGTGTATTAAAGTGCTTGCAAGCAGGCGTAGGGGACCACCTTACCAGCCCCGCCTCTGCCCCCGCCCCTGGGGTGAGCTGAGACTGCAACTGAGGCTGGTCTGTAGTCCCAGCTCTTGGGAGGCTGTAAACAGGAAGATCACTATGAGTCTGATCTAGTACTGAGATCCTGAACACCTTGTAGACCCTTTCCTAAAATATGGGGGGGGGATTTGTTTCAAGCACAAAAAAAAATTAATAAATTATATCTTAAAAATGTATGAGGTGATAAGTATAAACCAGATGCATCTTATATTTTGAGATATAGCATGTTTCATCAGTTTTCCTTATAATAATTACAGAAAATGATTAATCAGAAAGCTACATAGTGTATATGTCTGCACTAAATTCTTTTTCAATATATTGTTAATTTACCTGAAATATTTAAATTCAAAGAACAATTTATTTCCAAATAATATCTTATATGATCTCACTGAGATTCTTCTCAAAAGACGATTTCCTTCTGTAGACTTAGGCCAATCTTGATCTAACAGTGCTATGTTTTATGTCTCAAAAAAAGAAAATCACTTTCCTCTTTGGCCCCATAATCTTCTTGATCAGAAAATTTGGGACACTACCGAGGTACATGACGTTACAGTACAAGTTCTCATATGTCCTGAGTCTTAATTGACCTTAGAAGGCTGGGGCCAAAATGTTGGCTTTCCTTGTATCCCTCCTTTTTCTCTAATTTTTGTCTGCAAACTTAGGTTGTTAACCATCCAGAAGAAAAGCCTTATTGTTATTATCAAACGATTTGGGCTATCAATCTTAACCTCACTATCTCACTGCATTTCAAACATCTTAGGCATAATAAGGAACAGGTATTTTTCATCAAGTATTGATATGTTGAACTTTAACTCCCTATAGAATATGATAAAAAACATTTAAAAATTAGATTATATTTTAAAAAATAGGATAAAGAATTCTATGCTTCTCATGTTTGCACATAAGTCCAAAAATCTCACCATACACAACCTTGAAGCAGGACAGTCCCACAATATTCCTTTTCCTGTCTCTTGCTTTCCTTCACCACCGCCTTCTTCTTGAACATCCATCTACCCGAGAGACATCTTAGCAGTAAATGGCATGTCATGACAAGCCGCCCATATTCAGAATACCACAATGACAGGCACTCCCATCATGAAACAACTGTTACAAATTACCATCTGCAGTGCAGTAGCTTAGTTCCCAGGTGGGAGAAGATACTCTCTCAGGCTTTCACAGAGAGCACATTGGCCAAGCATTGGCCGTGACTCATCCACATGGCTGCACTGATAAAGGTTCTACAATCTGAGGTACAGGATCTCAGGACAAATCCTGAGGGCATTTCACTGACCTTCTCAGACCAAAAAGCTACAACTCTTGTTGCATAGGTCCTGCTTTACCTTGGTCTTAACCATCCAGCAGAAAAGTATGAAGACAAAGTTATAAGAAATAAAGCCATGCTGTTAAGTTGAGCTGTGGGGGACTCAGGTCAATAATTTCTGACATTGCCAGTTAAACAGAAGACCCAATGCTATTATGGGCTACTGGACTCTTTTAGACTATTTTGCTGAGTTTACACACCTATAATATTCAATAACGGAACTTAGAAAAAATGGGGTATACAGATGAATGTCCATTTTGTATCTGTGTATTCAAAGTGGTTGGGATAGATATATAGTTACATTCTGTTAATGAATAGAATGATTTGTTCTAATGGTGTTTGTAAATAGGATCACAAGTCCGCATCTTGTACAGCAATTAACCACTAAGAAGAACATATGCAGTGTATTATTTGTTGAAAAATAAAAAAAATAAATAAAAATAAAAAAAAGAAAATAATGCTACATTAGAAGCACCTTTTCTTCATCCACACAATAAAACAAGAATTTAGGGAATAATGGGCAAAAACAAATTCTTCTAACCTTTTAAATATCAATAAGGACTTTCAAACTATTTTCATTTTTAGCTATAGAGGCACTGATATTCCTAATTCCTTTTTCTCTTTCTTTTAGAATAACAAAAGACATAATAGTAACTATGTGGATCATTTTTATTTACCTCTTTCCAGTTATGAAAATATTGTGTATTTATTTTTAAAATCAGTTAGAACTGCATGAGAATGCCCCTTCTGTTCAGGTGGTGAAACATGCCTAAAGCTATAGGATATGGGGGTTTTTAGATATACTTTTCTAAAGAGGAAATAGTAAGGCAAAAATGGCCTGCCTGAAGTTGCAGTTTATAGATTGGAAAAGTTACAGACAATTCAAAGTTGGAGCTACTTAGGGCAAATTACTTGCAATCAAGTTACAGCTAAATGAGCTTCTTGATGAGGAAGCAAAATTTATCTTGTGTCAAACCAGAGAAACACTAAAGAATTTGAAAGGTGAGTAAAATGTTAGTATGACTAGATCCAGATAGGTTGATAAGAGAAGGTATGAAGGCATTTAAAATGCTGCTCTTGAAGTCCACAGAAACATATCCAGACACAAGCCACCATATACAACAGATCCCAAAACAATTGTGTGATTAAACACTTTCAGCCCTGATTTACATTTCACACACACAGCCCATCTCCTCACAAAGGCACTTCGCTTCAGCTCAGTCACAGAATCTGTAATTTCCCTTTTCAATGTATAATTTACTATCTGCATTTTATTTGAAAATGAAGAATTGTTTTAACTCTAAACCATTGTGTTTTCGATTTTCTTTTTCTTCTCTCTAAATTATCCCTTGGCAGCTCTTGGAGTTGATTTGGAAATGGTGTATTTGATAATGAATTCAGAGCTTACACAAAGCACAAAAGCCATATGAAACCTTAAATGTAAAATATTAATTTCTTTCTTGCTTGCTCCATGTACAGTTTTGCATTCAAGGCTCTGCACCAATTTTACTGAAAGCAGAATATTGTCTACATATATGACTTTCAGGACTTTGTAAATTTGAAAAGGCATCGATAGCTGGGCTATCCTTCATCCCATTTCTGTTGCATTGGAATGTTAGGCATAACAAGGTGGACAAAAGAGAGGCATAATAGTGATCCTCTTTGGTAGTCAGCCAGTACAAGCATAAGCAGAAATACATCAGGGGATTCTTGCCAATATTTCCCCTTATCTTGATTCCTTTCTCCTTTCATGCCTTGAGTTCTGCATGAACAGTACTTGAAAAAAAAAATTAACAGCCTTGTGTGGAAAACATGAAAAGGGCTTTCTCCTTCAAATGATCCCTTAAGGTGGTAAAACCTAAACTTCAAAAATGGAAGAAGCATGAAATAGGGATGTGATTCTAACGCCAGCATAGTCTTATACCAATTGAAAGACAACATTGTTAACATTTCCCTTACTATGTTTTCTATTTTAAAACAGGCCATAAAAATCCCCAGATACCCACAATGGCAAATAAACTTCTACCTGATGTGGTTTTGTGTTTTTTTCTACATCCTCGATTTAGCAAATATTAAATGCAAAATACTCTATAGGACACTCTGAGAAGGTTAACACTTGAAAACTGTCTCTTTTTTTTCTTTTAGTGAGTTGTAAATTTTTACTATAATATTTAAAACATTTTTGAAAGTTGTCATGATACAGTGAAAGTTACCAAAGGAATCTTTAGCAACTGAAGTCAGGCAAATTGAAATGGATAGAATTTCCAAATTCTCAGTAATTTAGATCAATGAGGAGAAAGAAAAATAAAGCATATATTCACAGGATAATGTTCTTTGTTAAGTATGCTATGAACTCTGTATAATTATCCCTAATTGGGAGTAAGAGTGGTGATTTTTACCTTAACTGTACCCTCTGAGGCAAGTTTCATGGAGTAAACCACCTTTAAAGATTACTGAGCAGTGTCTTGTGAAGCAATTTTTAACCAATAAAAACTATAGAGTTATGCTTGGAGGGTCAAATGTGACATGACCCTCACATTTGAGCAGCTAAATAATCCACTAAAGCGAAGTCTTACTAAAGTCCAGAACTAATGTTTGACCTGGATTCCCTTCCAAGTGTCATTTTTGTCTATTGTGGAAATACAAACCAGATCAGACTACCCTTCTGAAAAGTGTTCCTAGTCTATAAAACTAAAAGGTTGATGTGAGCATACTTCCTAGCACAACTATAGTTTTTCTTGGTTAAAAATTGCTTCGGCCTCAGGCCTGCCATGCCAGCCCAGCCACCGGGGCACACTGAAGCAGTGATTGAGACTGGATGTGGTGACACACGCCTGTAATCCCAGCACTTGTGAGGCTATAAATAGGAGAATCACTACGAGTCCAAACAAGTAGTGAGACCCTGAACACCCTGAGAACCCTTCCCTAAAATACAAGGGAAAAAATTGCTTCAGTTAGATAAAACAAACTTTTTTAAAAAATTAAGGAAAACTCTGTGCTCCTTTTACAAAACTGAAGGCTGCATCTAGCACTGAGTAGTGAGTGCTATCGCTAGCCCCTGGGCTCCTGAGATAAAAGCTGCAGACAATATGACCTGTGAGCCGTCTGATAAATTGCTTCTGTCTTCTATGCTGTTAAAGTCCTTAGAAGTTATGGTAAATTACTTATTTCACCCAGCATTTTACTCCATTACTACATCATGTCAAAACATATCTATCCTTCTCCCCCACTGTGCTGCTGTAACACACTTCTTTGGGGAAATAACCATGCCATTTAACATATACCCCTTCAGCAACACTGAATAAAACTCTCACCACAATGTATTCTATAAACGATTGTAGAATAAATCTCTGTAAACATTATTCCTTTCCACAGTTCCTCTTAGTTTAATATCCATAGTCATACAGGCCTCTATTCTCTTAATTCTCAAATTTGTGACATTCATCCCAGACCATATTATATACTCTAACTTTAATATCCTATCTTAAATTTTCAGACATTTATACCTTGTACCTTGCAAACTCCTTTTTATCTCTCACAGCTCATTATCACTGCCTCTTGGATCACTTAGAGTAAGATCTGAGCTCCTTCTAACTAGAGAATAACCTCTGTTACATTTTCTAAAAGATTACATAGTTTGCCATTTCTTCTTATGGATCTATGCAGATTTAATCTCTTTAAACAAATAAAAACTACATTGTCACTCTGTATTCTTCAGGTTGGCCACAAAATTCACCTGCTGTTTCGCCCAAGTTCTCTTCACTAGAAAGATGAAAATGTTTGCACTCACAGGTCTGAGAGCTGATGCTGACCTGTGCCTCTCATTCATTAAACAGGCTTTGTTACACATTGTCAGTCTTAGGAGGGTACTGTAAGTGTCAAGAACAAAACTGTGAGACATCTGAGACGAAGGATCCAGAATCCACACACAGTCATTCTGTCACATTCTAATAATTAAAGCAAGTTAAGAAGGCAAGCTAACTCAAGTGGGTGGGGAGACAGAACCTCTTTCTTGTTGGAACCAGAAGAAACATCACAATACTAAGGGGGAATGGATACAAGAATCCATGATTCA
Source organism: Octodon degus (assembly GCF_000260255.1). Classification (NCBI taxonomy): domain Eukaryota; kingdom Metazoa; phylum Chordata; class Mammalia; order Rodentia; family Octodontidae; genus Octodon; species Octodon degus. The sequence goes on from NW_004524657.1 coordinate 12,447,688, forward strand.
TTGGTGGTCATCTTATAATTCCACCTCAATATGTAATTTTTTTTACTTAATTTACCATTAGATTATCAGTGTACTTGAGCAGGAGTAATGCATTTATTATGTCCCATTTTTAACATTTAGGTCTTTACATGTTGAATCATGAATAAATATTTGTTTGAATGAAAATTGAATGGACAAATCAATGAATAAGTGTATAATAAAAAAAGGCTTTACCAAATTTTAAATGTCAGAATTTAATTTCATCCACTACAATGTGATATTTGACTCCTTGCCTTCTTGAAAATCAGAAAATAGGCAAATGGAAGATGTATGAATTGTTTTATATCATTAAGTAATTATACTGGATGTGGAATTCAGGCAATCAGTATTCTATCACTGCTGTAACAAAGGAGCACCAAACACAAATTAGTACATACGTTTCTAGCTCACAATTTTATCAGCCAGAATTCTAGTGTGGCTTCATTTCATTTTCTTGGTTGTTTTAAACACCAATTCCTTTAGTTGTAGAATGGATGTCTACCTTTCTTGGGGACACGAGTCATCTCTACCTCGTGCAGACTGTCCGCCAGCCTTCTCGCTTACCCTGCTGCACGTCCACAGCAGCAACAGCACACACAGCCTCCTTCACGCTCTTATTTCTCTAACTTTCTCTTAAGTCCCAGGGAAGAGAATGCTTTGTTTTAGGACTCATGGATACAGTGGTCCCATGTGCGTAGTCAGTCCTACCTACTTTATGCATCTTAAGTCAGTTGATTATTTTTACTTTCCTCGGTACATTCTTTTTTACCGTGTACTAGAACCAATTTGCAACATGGCACCACAAGTGAAAGTTTCAAAGGTTAGAACTCTGTCAAGTATAGGTATTCAATAGTAATAAAGTTTTGGTAGGCAAAGACATGATTTGGATAAAATAAAACCTTACATATGGAGTGAATTTGGATTGGAATGTAGAGCCTGGAATTTCTTGGCTATGTAATTATGGCTATTTAATTTTACCTAAATTAACTTCAATATTTTTTTATTCTGAAAAGTTGATATTTATGACTCCTATATCAATATTATTTTTAATATTATCATACATAGTATGTACATATATAACAGCAAAAATATTTTCAAATGTTGCATGCAAAGTATTATGAATGGATTTAAAAAGAGCAAAAATTAAACACACAAAATGCATACATTAAAGTTATTTATTCATTCATGTTTTTTTTTTTTTTTTTTCTAAAAACACGAGGCTTGGATTTTGGAGAAATTAATCTAATGCATTTCAGCATTTTAAGAAAGAACCTTTCTCAGGTGTATGAAATTTAGAAATAAGAATTTAGGAAATGCTAATTCCAGATTCCAGAGAATTGGATTGAGCCACAGATCAAATATTGAAAAGCTATTGGTTTGGCTGGCTTGGCTACTGGCATCACCTAGGCAGTAAGCAGAGGTTAAAAAAAAAAAAAGATGAAGTTAAATGGCAAAATTTTGTGGTTCAGCGAATGTGGGAAATGGAAGAGGAGGGGAAGAGAGAAAGGTACAAGGAGTTAAGACAGAGGAAGGATGTAGAGTCCTTTAAGGTAAGAACAAAACTGTTTTCAGAAATAAGAAGTGACTAAAATTTTGGGTTAAATGCTATTTAAAGACCGAGTAAGCTGAAATCTGTGTGTATTTTTAACCCACTTTCAATTACTTTTATTTTATTTTTGTAGCATTATTTATTTATTTATTTATTTTATTTATTTGCTTTCTTTTTTTCTCCATAATTTTATTGAGAAACAAATATCAATGAGACAGTTTCAAACCAAATTGGTAGGACAGTTTCAATAATTAACACACTGCATACATTCTTCCCAGTGGTTAATTGCTGTACAAGATGTGGACATGATATCCTATTTACAAACACCATTAGAACAAATCCCTCTATTCATTAAGAGAATGTAACTATATATCTATCCTAACCACTTTGAATACACAGATACAAAACAGACATTCATCTGTAACCCCTTTTTTTGTTTAGTTCCGTTATTTGAATTTTATAGGTGTGTAAACTCAGCAAAATATTCTAAAAGAGTCTAGTAGTTCATAATAGTATTGGGTCTTCCGCTTCACTGGCAATGTCAAAAACTGTTAACCTGAGTCCCCTACAGCTCAACATAACAGCATGGCTTTACTTCTTATACTTTGTTTTTATACTTTTCTGCTGGGTGGTTAAGACCAAGATAAAGCAAGACCTATGCAACAAGAGTTGCAGCTTTTGGGTCTGATAAGGTCAGTGAAATCCCCTCAGGATTTATCCTGAAATCCTGTACCTCAGATTGTAGCTCCATTGTCAGTGTTAGCCATGTGGATGAATCATGGCCATTTCTTGGCCTGTGCTCTCTGTGAAAACCTGAGAGAATGTTTTCTCTCCATGTGACTCTCTTTAGGCACACTCTACATCACTGATCACTTTCCTCTTTGGCCCCATAATCTCTTTGATGAGAAAGTTTGGGAAACTACTGAGTTACGTGACATTACAGTACAAGTTCTCATATGTCCTGAGTCTTACTTGACTTTGATATTTGATATTCAGACAGATAGTTAAGTTAAGTTTAACAGTCTAGGTTGTATGGTAATAACAATAAACTTCTCTTCTGGAGAGTTAACAACCTAAGTTTGCAGACCAAAATTAGAGAAAAAGGAGGGCCACAAGGAAAGCCCACATTTTGGCCCTAGCCTTCCAAAGTCAACTACTTTTAGATAATGGAGTTATTTCACTGAAGGGAAGTTCGAGAGCAATCTGTTCTAAGAAAGCAGGCACTGTGTTAGCACATAGTCAAAGAGTGAAAGTACACTTGAAACTTTATACAAAAGTAGTCTGATTCAAAAATGAAAGTGGTAGCTGAATGTTTGTGTGTATTATGTTCTTATGTTTATTTTATTCCATAGAGTTCTGAAAATAAAGGGGTAAAATCAGCTCCCCAAGGTTCCACTCCAAAGTAACCACTGATTTCCTAAGTGCAACCTCATAACAATGCTACTTACTCCAAGTTGATATTTTCCAGGAAAAGGGAGGAAACTTTGAAACCTATTTATTACACTTAATAAGCTACCCTGTGTGAGAACAATGTGTCGTAGTCCATAATCATTAAATGTTGCCAGTAAATGTATTTGCATTCCAAGTAAAAGTTGTAAATATATCTCAGTCTTCTCTCTGAACCTCATTGAATTTAGATATTTACATAATGACCTAAGTTTTACAGCCATTATGTTACAAGTTGGCTAAGGATTATTTTATGACTTCAAGGAGTAGATACTACAACTCATCATTTTGGAGGTAAGTGCATTTCTTGGGTTCTGCATTTAAATGTTTTTGAGTTTTTTTCCTTTTTACCTAAAAAATCTGTATATGAGTTATAACTAAAATAAATTATAATATTCTAATTCAAGATACTATCTACCACTCTAAGTCTGAAATTGATAGGATATAATTTTGGTTCTATGTTATTTTTATTTCATAAAATGTACAGAAAGAAAATAAATCTTCTTATCTAATAAGAAGCAAGTTATGTTGTGCTATAACTTAGAGCAGTGCATGACAAAAAGATGCAATGTATAGGCTATAGCTGTACTACGCCAAATAGAATTGTAAATGTGTGAAGGCTCTACTAATTTGCAGAGGACAAGGCAGGTACAATACCTACTATCATACAGCCTATACTAAAGAAAAATTACAGTATCTTTCAAAACTATTAATGCTCTTTTTGGCTGTCTATTCTGAAGAATCAAAGTATGGACAATATGACTTACAAAGATATCAAGAGAACAAAGCTGTGTGAAGTATATATTTTTGAGAGAGAGAGAGAGAGAGAGAGAGAGAGAGAGAGAGAGAGAGAGAGACAGACAGACAGAGACAGAGAGACAGACAAGTACAGAGAGAGACAAAAGAGAGATAAGAGAGAAGAGGGGAGGGGATAGGAGGTGATAAGAGGGGAGGAGAGAAAAGAGAGAGGATTTAGCTATTTAGCTGAGGGTGACAAGGTATGCCTGTTATCCAAGTATTCTAGGAGGCTAAGGCAGTACAATCAAAATTTGAGTCCAGCCTTACCAATTTAGTTACCTAGCAAGATTCTGTCTCCAAATTAAGAGGAGGAGG
>NW_004524657.1:12451958-12458259 GCF_000260255.1 Octodon degus
AAGAAGAAGAAGAAGAAGAAGAAAAAAAAAGAAAGAAGAAAGAAAGAAAGAAAGAAAGAAAGAAAGAAAGAAAGAAAGAAAGAAAGAAAGAAAGAATCCAAAAATGTAGCTCAATGTTCAATCCCCACTAGTACTCCTCCAATTAAAAGAAAGAAAAGGAATTTATTTCTTGATCAAGAGAATGAGCACCAAACTACACCTTTTTCTCTTTACTCTTTCTTTTTTCTATTCTTTTCCTTCTTTATTTGATTAAAGATTTTTCTATGAAAAAAATCTGGTTATGTTTAAGGATTATATTTGCTTTAATGAAATAAATGAAAATCTGAGCAAAGGAGACAAATTCTAAAAAATATTCCTATCTGCAAAGTCAGACATTTTCAATGGATAATATGATAATAAACACATAAATTACCTTTTATAACTTCATGAATAAGCTCAATTTGTCCTTTAATAAAATATAGGAGATATTTTTATTAACTATGTGGTGATAAATAACAAGTGGGAAAAATGAAAAACTTGTAAAATGCACATAATAAACAAATACAAACACATTCACATGTGGACACTCTTGCACTTTGATACATGGACATGATTTAAAATGTTCTTGTAAATCTGAAGTTATCAGAATAGAGTGAAATAATATTACACATCCCACTGTTTTTTCTTGGTATCACTGCATTAAAACTCAGAATATGTAACATCTATGTATGCTAATGAGCATGAATACAATATACAACTTGACTTTTAATAAAATTACATGGTATCTTGATAAAATAACAATTTCAAATAATATGGCGCGTTATTTTAAAAATATAAATGTTGGTCATGAATTTAGAAAAAAATTTCAATTGAAAGTGTTTAAAATTGAACTTTGAAATATACTCAAGAAAATACCTGGCATTTGTTACATGGGCAGAAGCTGACTGACACGTAACAATTCGACCACTACAATGAGTAGTTTATCAGGTACATCCTTAGTTTAAATCTCCATCTCCAGGCAGGGCTCTGAATGAAGATGCGTGTCTCTGGGAGTGCTATTTAAGCAACATGTGGAGAACTGGAATCCTAGCGTGAGCGCACAAATGCTGCTCCTTTTGCACCATATTATTTTAATGATTGGAATCTTGGTTTACCCAGAGCTCCACAAACTCCAGGATGAAACATAAACATTAACCCAGGTCAGAATCTCACTATTAAGTGTGTAAAAGTATATTTAAATAGACAAGGAAATATTTCAATAGGTATCAAAATGTTGCTCTGTATTTTTGTTCCAGGAAGATGTTTATACTTTTTTTTCTTACTCACAGTAATCTAAAAATATATTTCCTCTAAATATCCATTTCTGTTTATTTATAATGTGTGTTTGTTGAGTCTTAAATTTCCTGCCAAAGTTTTTGGAGTCATTTATTCTATTCACCAATGTGACTGACTATATCTATCAATTTCTTTTTTCTCTAAATGCTAGTTTGTACCCTAAACAAGCAAACAGCCCATCTAACTTATTGAAATTTTTCTTATTAGAGTTTACTATTAAATAGCTACATAGTTTCCTATGCACTAGGATATGAATTTTAGTTCCTAGATCTTTAGGGCACATATTTTAACAGTGTTTTCATTTTTTTCTCAATTCACAATTACATTTCAAGCATTTGACCACACACCAGAATGAAAATTTGTATTAATTTCTACAACACAGAATATTTCTAATGCAGAAAAACCATTTTGCCAGAACAAATACCTAAGTTTAAGATTATTCTGTATTAGATTGATTCTTACCTGAACTGTAGGTGTTAGTTCCAAAAAGAATTTTTAACATAAATTTTCAGAAACTGGTAAAATTCTTCAGAAAAAATGGGCAAAACTCTCCTTACTAAATTAATTATGTAAATGAGCTGTGGAAAGTTCTGTCTTGTCCTTCTACTGGCCTCATTGTATATTTTGTTCTTCATGTTTAACTGGAATTACTAAAAATAATTTAAGCAGAGTACTTTGCAATTCAAAATTTAATGACAATAGTTTGTACATATATGATATGTCATTCCAAATTATATTGGAAAGCATAGTACAACCCTTTTTCATTTGTATGGATACTAATTTTATCAGAAGACAAAAAATGCAGGGGCTGGTAGGATGGCCCAGTGGTCTAAAGCACCTACTTAGAACAAGCTTAGCAAAGCACAAGGACCATGGTTCAATCCCCCAGCACCACATGCCAGCCAGCCCAGCCCCCTGGTGGGCTGAGCTGGCCACACACACACACACACAAATAAATAAATAAAATTTAAAAAAAAGACAAAAAATGCAATTATATTAGTAGGAAACAAGACACAAAGGAGACTGAAAAGTAAGATTTAGAGAAACTCTTCCTAAATTGACTCTATATTAATTGGAAACACAAGCAAAGAATGACATGACAAATCTTCCAGAAGATTCATGGAATGAAACAAATGTGTCCCAAAAGAAGACACAGATAAACAGCAGATGCTACATCTCCCATCACTTATGTTGTGCTTTATTCCCTTATAAGTAAAACCCAATGATGCTTTAACTCTCAGGTTCTGATGGAACAGTTGATAAGTATGTTGTGTCCTGGATGATTCAGTATGTTGCAAACACATACCTGTTTAGAAGTTGTGGTCAAGCTTTTTAGTACTATACTGTTCTCTTAGTCCATCCCTGAAAATCATGTGTTTCTCTTATTTTAAAAATTAGATCTAATTTTCAGCATTGTCATGGTCTTTTTATATCTACTGTCTCTTAAAAAAAAGCATAAATTCTTCAAAGCAGTTGCATGGAAAAAAAAAGCATATTCAAGAAACAATGTTTTGGATTCTAGGTCAACTATCTCACAGTATTTCCATGACCATATTCAAATCCCTTAAGCTTTCTGCAACCCATGTGAGGTGATTGATATACTGTGTCAATTTGGTGATAAGATGCCCCAGGGGTGGCAGCCCCGCCCCAGGTCATATAGGGGCTGCCCCTCCCTAGAGTACCTCAGCACAAAAAGCATTTATGAAAGAGTTGAGGAAGGCTGCTGCACCTGCAGCCTCCTTGGAGGAGCTTGATCCACACAGCCACGCCACTTTTGAGGTGCTCAGATATTTGCAGTAGCTACCATCACTCTCTCAGAGGTGTTTCGGTCTTTGCAGTCAGCATCAGTGTAGGAGGAAGCGAGAGAGGTATGATAGACGTTGCAGCTGCTGCTCCTCCGCTGCCCTTTGTCGTTTGCTGCCACTATGAACTGCTGCCGTTTGCCTGGGAGCCAGCAGAGTATGGACTGAAACCTCCACTAAGTGTGAGCTAAATAAACCTTTCCTTCCATCACTGTGGATGTTGGTTATGTGTCCCAGCAACGAGAGGAGAACACCCAAGACAACACATTTATAGTATGGAAAATGAAGGAATTAGTGAAAGTTATCTCTAAGGCCTCTTCCGTTTCTGTAATTCTCTGAGCTTTTGTATAGGATTTCCAATGAAGTTACCAACATTAAGATTCCTGTGTGCTCCTTTCAATCTGATCAAGGAATAGAAATGGTGTTATATATGTTCTCTAAAATTTGAATGAATTAATAATAGGTTTTTAAGATTATTTGTAAATATTTGAAGTGATTAGATAATTATTGCTATGAATCAACTCCTTATACTATCAATCTTATTAGAATTAAAGAGATAATGACTGTACATTAAAGAAAAAAGGCATGGGTTCTTATGGTTCACATAACCTCTGTATCTTTTTATCCTGTACACTACCATTTTTTCTATAAGTTTACTTTTGATTGCTTATATACACTACATACCCACCTTAGCCCATAATATGATTCACCAAAACCTACAACTACCAACACTAATTTTCTGGAGCAGAAAAAATTATCATGAGACCATCATTTCTATACTTGAAAGAGCAATGCATGTAAATAAAAACAAAACATATTTCTATTTAAACCTTCAAAATGTACATTAAATCTTTATAAATAATAACACATATAATGCTTATCAAGTTATCCAGGTGGAATGCTATTCATAATGTTTTTGTACTTCTCTTATTTATATCCATGTATTTCCTTAATAAATATTAAATATTATATGCAACATGCTGAGAAAATCATAGAACTATGTGAATCAAGACCCTGGCTTCCTACCTAAAGCATAATATCTGAGATCTATATGTACTAAGGATAACCATTTGAGATTTCATGTATAAAAACTGATGCACTAACTATCAAGATTCTTACCAGGTTTTAATTCCACATGTGAGTAGATCTTACATTATACAGTTTGTACAATAAATTTTATTCTCCTGGAAAGAAAAGAAATAAGTCATAGAGAACATCAGAGAGGTGTGGCAGTTTTCTCATCTTTTTTATTGAGTACATTAAATGGGCCTATTAAGGGTCATTTACTCATCTAATCAAGTTTCCAATATTGGATAGAGAAAAAGCCAAGTAAAAATGTACCTGTGTAAGATGCAGATATTAGTTAAATATCATTTACCATTTTGGAAAATCTATGTGCTTAGCAATCGAAATAATTGTATTGAGTAACTAAGGAAAAGAAAAAGAAAAATTAGAATGACTAATTGAATGGTTTAACCACCTAAAAAGAATTACCATCTTCAAAGAGACAAAGCACATTCCATGATGTCATTACAGGAACCTCCTACATCTATCATGTTCTCATAAATAAGGAAATACAAATAATGGTGTTTTACAATGATTTCTTCTTTGTTATGTTCCAAAACCATTCACCTTAAATTCGATATAGTGGTAGGTTCTCCACAACTTGTCAAAAAAATTTTTTTACAATATCTTCAGTTCATAAGAAACAAGAGGACCGGGGAGATGGCTCAGTGTAATAAGTGCTTCCCTGACAAGCATAAGGGTCTGAGTTTAATCCCTGGTTCCACCAAAAAAAAAAAAAAAAAAAAAAAAAAAAAGAAAGAAAAAAAGAAACAAGAACATGAGAAAAGCTGGAGTTGGCTGAAATAATGTCCATGGAAATAAAAACGTGAAATTTTCTGTAATTTCCTAGATAAGGAAATCATGTATTATAGCAAAATCACAACACAGCATGCAGAGTAAACACATGAGCATGTACTGTGACAACTAAAACTGAGGTGAGGTAGAGAGAAGGAGAAGGAGAGGGTCAGAGATGAAATGAGAAGGGACCTGAAGTCATTTTGAAATTGAAATAATGCTTTTTCCTTTAATTAGCCTAGAGTCAGTAAATGGAAAAGGAGTCGTGGGTCAAAAGGGTAGTCCTGAAGACCCACAAGAACGTGAAAACAAGTACTCCCAGCTTGGAGTATACATAAAATTGAGATTTATATATCAGGGTTTTAGTTTTAAATTATGATTTAAAAATTGGAGCACCTTATTCCATTTTACTTCACAAATGCTTGTAGAGTCAAAGAAATCAGAAATACTTGATAATGTAATGAGCTTATTTTTTCTTTAACATATAATATTTGAGGATTAAAAGGCTGTACATTGAAAGAGTACCTTTCTTATTAATAGGTAATAGTTTAGACAAATAATTTGGATCCTTGGAGGTGTATCCTTCTTTACCCTGTCCTCTGATTACACTCTAAGGGAGAAAGAGCATGCTAGTGTGGTAATGATTGAAATATACAGTACAACAGATATATATTCATCCTTTTATTTATATTTAAGCATATATTATGCAGAATATGAATTATCCATGTAATAAATATGAAGAAAACTGTGATTATATACAGAACTACTTAAAATATAGATAATAGCTTGCAGTATATGCTGCTCTTTAAACATATCATGAGATGCTTCATAATCTTGGGTCAGTGATGAATTTTCTAGCTCTTTAGTCTTTTGACTTTATTGTTGTACCAATATCAAAACTAACTTAAAATTCACTACATAAATATCCTGAAATTCTATATGTAACACATGTATTATATGTGTCTATTAGATATCTGTTATGTCATTCATATTTATATTTAATTTTCTATACTTTTGTACATTATAAACACAGAAGATACTGATACATTAGGGTTGTCTTATGGTTTGTAGAGATCAGCATTTTAATCTGAACTTTTTCTAAAAAGAAAGTGAATTATTAGAGTTTTTGTAACATTTTTATCATGTCAAAAACCAGATATACCAATTAATTTTGTTGAACTTTTACAAATGATAAAGAAATTCAACCTGAACTCACTTAACTCTATTTTCAGAGAGACACAGTTAAGCACTATATGAAAACTTCAAAAATTACTATTTAAGGGAACCGCCATCTTCCAGTAATTTGCCAAAATGACTAACACAAA
>NW_004524657.1:12458884-12490801 GCF_000260255.1 Octodon degus
AGTATTTTCTTGCTGAAAGATACTGCTGAGGTATTGCGCAGGTGTATACCCAAAAATTCAAATATTTATAAAGTATTTATATTGGCTTGAAGATCCTGTAAATCATCATGGGGAAAAGATGTATCAAAATAAATGAAACTCACTTCAGAAACAAACTTAAGTCCATTTCAGTTAAATAAATTGTTTAAAGAAAAAAAATTACTATTTAAAATGTAAGGTGTTTAAAAATATTTTATTTATTTATTTATTTCTTCGTTTGGTACAGGGTCTTGCTATGCAACGTGGACTCACAGTGATCCTCCTTTCTCAGCCTCCCCAGCGCTGGATCAGTTGTTTTTGGTGGCCTTCTCGATGCTAGGCCAACATGGCATGTGGCACTGGAGACTGAACCCAGGTCCTTGTGCTTTCCAGGCGGGCGCTTAGACCACTGAGCTATTTTGCTGGCCCTGTAAGGAATTTCTTTTATTCATTTTAGTGTGGAAGCGATTTATATCAATGTTTAAAAAAAAAGCAATTTTAGAACACAGAATCCTGGTCCCTTTAAATCAGAATGACCCTTTAAATGACACTTCTAACTTTACATAGTCACTCACCCAAATGGATAGTATATTTTCCCAAAGAGTAAATAAACAGCTTTCCCAAAAATCTTGATTGTAAAGCAGATTCTAGAGCCATAAATGATAAGATTACATAAATATTTTATGTAATTAAGTTATTGAAACTCATGTCCTTTACCTTGTTTGTATGTTAAGATAGTAACTTTTAAAAATTCTTTTTATACGTTATAGTGGCAATAAGGATTACATAGCTTTTCAAAGCATAAATGCCATTTCACACATTTACATGCACCCATATAAGGGTATTAAAAAGGGACAATTGTTTTGCATTTCAAATAAGATGCCACTTAAAATGTTTTGCAGATTTAAGAATATAGATGAGCTGAAATACTTCAGGAATATAGTGTCTTATGAAAATATATACAATCAGTACATGTTCGGAAGGGAGGTGTACTTACTAAACAACTATTGGTCTTCCGCATCAATCTTGCCTCCACTTTATATGACAAATTGTAGATGCTGATTTGGGCTTCTGTGGCATATAATGTACAGAAATTTCATCAGCGTCACAGCGGTGTCTCCTTGACCAGGGTACGCATTTCTCTCTTTGCATAACAGTACAGCATTTTCATGTCATTTCTGGACACAACATGGCTGCAGTTCCTTGACTCTTCTTTAATATTAGCGTTGCCAGAGCACAGACATGATTCCTGTTATTCTTAGGTAATGCTTCGCTCTGCATAGGCTAAGGAAAAGACACTCTCTGTAAATGCAAGCAATGGAAAGCAGCAATGTCATTTGGCCAGGTTTGAACCCAGGATGTTGACCCAGCTTTAACCGCCGTGTGTAGTGCCTGCCAGCACTCCCATGTGTGCTTTCTTCCCCTCATCTCAAGCCAGGTGGAGACATCTTAAGTTTAGCAAAACTTACTGGTCAAGGAAACTGCACATAAGTTTCTATGATTAAGAGGATAACACTATATCTCAAATTTTTTTTTGTACCAGAAATCGAACTCGGTACCTTCTGCTTGCCAGGTAGGTGCTTATGTTGCTGAGCTATCTCCCTGGCCCTTCAATCTAAATTGTTAATTGAGAAATCATCACATCAAGGAAAATGCAAAATATTTCACATCAGGAAACAAAAACCTAAAGTGAAAATATGGTACAACATGGGAATGCATCCTTGAATTTATAACAAAGTGAAGAAATAAATACAAAAGGAAGATATTTATGTTGCACATGTGAGATAACACACCAGCTGATGGAAAAATCTGGCTCATAGAGATGATCCATTCTGTCTTTTCTGGTTTGAAAACAATCTAAAACATAAATTGTAGTCACCATTTCAATGCATTGCCTTTCAAAATCACTGTGTTCTGGGCTGATTGTTAAAGTTAGGCATTACTTTAGTCACACTCCTATGCTTTGAAAACAAAATACCCACAAGGTCACTAATTGAGTCTTATGTTTGTAAAAATATGAGATAATAGCTTACTGTGAGCAGAAATAATGAATTTATTAATATATTATAAAATCCCACAACTTCTTTTACATATAAATGGTTATATTGCCTATAATTTTGAGGGCACAAAGCTTAGAGATAATACAGAGTCTTGAAATTCTGAATTATCTGCATCCGCCATTCATTCTTTCTTTTCTTTCCCTCTTTATTTTAGGGACCTCCACTCCTTCTCAGAATTCTCCTGGATAGCAGGAGCTTCTATGATTTCTTCTCTGTTGGACAATAGATTAGGTCTCAGCTAAACTATGCCACAGGGCACTGTGGATTTCCTAAGTTTTGACCCCATGTGGTGTGTCCTCTTGCCACTGTTACAATTAGGGAAAACATGCTGTAAATAGAAACCAAACATATTTCATGTGAATACAACTTAAAAGCTTATGAGCTTATCATGGGAATCAGGAAAACCTTTTCTAAAAAGGGAGACTTCTTAGGGGCCGGGGAGATGTCTCACTAGAATAAGGGCTTCCCTGGCAAACACAAGGGCCTGAGTTCAATCTCCTGTTCTGTCAAAAAAAATAATAAATAAATAAAAAAGGGGAACTTCCCCAGAGACAAAAATAATGAGTGACACATTTCTACTCTTATAAAAGAAGTATATAAAGGCAGAATATGTACTTGGATGAGGTCTTCTTGTATAGTTTTAGAATATGATAGATACATTACAAAAATAAATATTTCAAAAATAATTTGACATTTAAAGTACATTAGAAATTTAACAGGTGTCAGAAATAAGTAACATTTCTTTGGTATCAGAAAACCGATATTTCACTAGAAAACATGCAGTCATTGCCGAGAAACAACAAAAAATTATTAGACATAAACACATGCAATGGTCAAAATTATATGATTATTAAAATTTAATATTAGCACAATCAATAAAACATTAGATATATATATATCTTCTATTAATAGTTCATTGCACATTGAATCTAAAAAAATTCTCAGCTGCAGCAGAGAAGAATAAAACATTGAAAACAATGTGTGTGTGTGTGTGTGTGTGTGTGTGTGTGTGTGTGTGATAGCTTGCATTTTGATTTCCCCCAAAGCCTCAGGTGATCACACAAGGGTTTTCTGGAGATGTCTGGGTCTACACTATGTGATGCTAGGATTGATTCATGGTGCGATGCTAGGAGCAAGAAGTCTCCACGCTGGTCGAATAAAAGGTAAGGGACTGAAAGATGGCTGCTGTGGTCCCCAGATGCGTCTTTGCTAGTTTGCTGCTTTGCTGTCTTATGACCAATATGAATGGCTTTTCCTCTGTGATGCCCCTCTGCCATGCCAATCTGCCTGGGATCCATCCACTATGATTTGGAACATCTAAAGGCTGTAAACTACAATAAACATTTTCTCTGTTAACTTTGCATGTTGAGAATTTTGTCTCAGCAATGAGAAAAGTAACTAAGACAGCATGCACGTGTGATAAAATTATAGGTGTCAGATATATTTAATCAAGTTACCCTAGTAGAATAAAATACATGTGAGAGAAGCAACATTTTTTGCTAGTTAAAACTACAGAAGAGGGCTGGCCTAATAGCTCAGCCCATTAAAGCATCTGCAAGCAGGTGCAGGAGCCAGGGGTTGGATTCCCTGGCCTGCTGTGCTGGCCCCACCCCCGGGGCACACTGAGACAGCAATTGAGACTGGGCATCGTGGTGCACGTCTGTAATCCCAGCTCTTAGGAGGCTGTAAATAGACGGGTCACTACAAGTCCAACCTAATAATGAGACCCTGAACACCCTGTAGACACTTCCCTAAAATACAAAAGAAAAATAAGATTGTACAGAAGATAATAAAAGGCATAAATCCGTATTAAAGAAGATGAACAACAAATACAACAATTACAAGGAACTGTTATAAGAGAGGATCAGAACACACATGGACTAAGTAGTCAATTTAAGATGTCAGAGAACATAAAAAGGAATGTATCTTACTCTCTAGTTGCTAGGACACAAAACCCAACACTCTAACTTCAAGGAATAAAGGTTTATTTCAGCTTAGAGCATGTAAAGTTTTCAGTAGACAGATGGCAGGCCTCAAGGCAGGGTATCCTGATGCAGGACAAGGTAGAGCAAGCTTGTTCAGGGCGCAGCATCAAGAAGCAGAGAGCAAGAGATCAAGGGCGGAGGCCGAAGTCCCTCCAGGACAAGCCCCTGTGATTTACCTACCAACAAGCATCTTCCCTTGTCATCCAGAAGCCTCCACTTGTGACCACATGGGGTTTTGTGAAGACAACTAGATATAAACCAACACAACATGCACTCACAATTGCATGTAGAAAGTGACAGGGGATGACATAAGTCATTTTACTCTTATCAAAATGTTTTATAAAGTAAGCAGAAGCTTGTGGCAATAAACACAAATTGGAAAGAATTATTTGTCCTCATTCAAAATGAGGTTTTTAAATCAATTCATAAAATATATATTCCAACAGAGAACTAAAAAGCACTTCATAGAAGCAAAATGTGTAATCCATGCACTGTAGAAAAAGTTATGCAAGTTAACTCATTCAGAGAAATGAAAGTCCAACTATCCAAAGAAAAGTTTCACTGATTAGCTTCAATTAGCACCAACTATAAGACTTTGAAGTTGTTCCTTGTTGAGATCTAAATTGCCTTTTGAGAGTCTAATCTTTTCTCTAAAGTGAATGAGATAAATAGAATAAAACTCTGTATTGTTAATATTCATTATTAATCTAATTTGATTCTCTGACCACATAGGTGGCATTGAATCTCTTATAGACCATTTTCATTCCTTGAAAGTGCTCTAAAATCTCTATGTACAGCCTACAAATTTACTATAATGAATTTTAAGAAATGATAACCAAAATTATTACTGGTTCTGAAGACAAGATTGCATTGTTTTCTGGGATTTTGCATTCAGCTTTCCAGAGCTAATGTAATTAAAATAGATTTAAACCAATACATTGATGTCCAAAGAAAGATAGTTATTATGATAATTCCTAATATTAATCCCTTTTCTGTGCTATTTTGCCTTTAATTAGAGACATCATGATAAATAGATATAGGTTTTATAAGAGAAAATAGGATAACCAATTATGAGGAATTCTGAATCAGATGGTAGGCCTATTTTTAATTCTTTTTAGGAACCAACACACTCCTATTCATAAAAACTGCGCACACTTCCATGCTTAGCCAGAGTGTGGTAGATTTCACTTTTCTTTACACCGTTACCTGATTATCATTCATCTCTTTGATTACAGCAATTTCAACAAGTGTGTGACAGTAGCTCACTGTGTTTTCATTATTAATTGCTCTCATGATGTTGTTTTTAAGAGTGGATACATTTATTGGCGAATAGGAATAGCTCCTGAGACACAAGAAGGAGGGGTCCCAAATGGTTGCCCATGATGTTGGTTTTGAGTATTTTTTTTGTTTGTTTTCTTGTTAGCAATTTGCATGTCTTCTTTTGAAAAATGTCTATTTGGATCTCTCAACCATTTCTTAGTTGATTATTTGCTTTGTTGTTTATATATACATTAAATCCCAATCAGATATCTAGCTTGCAAATATTTTCTCTCACCTTCTAGGCCACCTTTTCAAACTTTTGATTGTTTCCTTTACTACCCTATGAGCCTGCAATCACAATATCGGGCATGTATTTCAAGGAAATGGTTTGAAGAGATATTTGCACTCCTGCGTTGATTGTAGCATAATTCAAAGTATCCAAGATGTAGAGGTAATCACTGGATGGAAGGATGAAGAAAATGCATTCCATATAAACACTACATTACTGTTCAGCCATGAAAATGAAATCTTGTCATAGGGAGCAACACAAAGGAATTTATACAATATTTTCTTAAGTTATAAGTCAGGCACAGAAAGATAAGTACCACATGATGCCCAAAATATTCATCTTGTAGCAACAGGAGACACAGTCTTGATTACCAGAGCCTGCAGTACATGGAAGACAGGAAGTTTGGGCAAGATTTTTGGTCAAAACATATGTCAAATTTCAATTAGACATACATAATAAATTCAAGAAATCTATTTTACAGCCAACTGAATGAAGTTAATAATATATAGCATTCTTGAAAATTCTTGAGAAAATTGTCTCTTTATTGGAAAAGAGGATCAAACTCAGGAATTTGTGCTCACCAGGGAGTTGCTTATGTCATTGAGTTATCTCCCTGCCCCCTTAAAAATACTGTCAGGTGTTCTTATCACAAGAATGATATCTATATAACATAAGGCATAAGGTAATTATTCACATTAATCATTCCACAATATATACATCAAAGTATGGTGTTGTACACATTATGTAATTGTAATTTAGCTGTTGGGATAAAATTTGAAATGCACAAAAATACTTAAAAAGCATAAACTGAAGTAACAATTATACAAAATTATAACCTACTTGCTTAAACAATGAATCAGACCATTTTATTATCCTTAGTGAAACGGAAAACAATATTTTCAAATAGTTTGAATATACTCATAAATTTATGTGCTTAGAATTAAAAGTATTTGTTAATATCATAAAGTACTATGGTTAGTTCATATTTTTGGGATTACTTCATCATAGTTACAATTATTTTACCAACAGATTTGTTAATGGGTAACAAATAATTCTCTACTAGACTTATTGGTCTTGCCCCAAAAGTACTGAAAGAAAAAAATGTGTGTGTGTGTGTGTGTGTGTGTGTCTGTGTGTGTGTGTGTTAACATTATGTGTGTTATATAACTTAAATGAAACTAATCCAGAAGATAATTGTACTTCTGTGCTGGTAATCCAGAAAAGAGAGATAAGAGGAAACCATATAAGCTATTTACTGACACAATACTCATCTAAGTCAAAACCTGAATTAGAATTATTAGAGTCAACATTCCTCTTTGTTTCTACCATAGTAAAAAAAAAAAGCCTACAAAGTCTAGTTTGGAAGAATAAATAGACTACTTGACAAAAGAAATGCATCTGGTTTATTGCCATTTGATGTTTTCATAAAATTAAAGCTCAAGTGAGATGGCACAATATTTCACCTGATTTGGTTACAAGAAGATTCAAAGGTGGTACTGAAATAATGGGGAGAACAAAACTCCGAGTCTTTAATGGCATTTCACATCCTTCAGTCCCTGGACATCTTGTGTTCTTCACCAATGACATCGGTGAGAATAGCATCAATCAAGAGAAGAATAAGTGGATTACATGCTCAGTTAGTTGCATAAATGAAAAAACATTTATTATTTAAAATTAAGCATACATTGACATTTTGGTATGGTTTCTTAAATATACATACAAGATTCATAAAAATAAACAATAATCTTTGAACAAATCTTAAAAAAAGATATGCAATTAACATTTACATTTATGACAGAAATGGTGGGGTAATAGTATGCATACATATAATCAGAAATACACTGCACAGTGCATTGGATGCAACAAAACGGATGAAATTGCAAAACAAAATTCTGCCAGCAGAAGGGGTATCTTTCTGTCCCTGTCTTATTTTACTTCAAAGGCTATCATCTACTTTCTTCTACACTAATGAAAAGCACGGTTTCCTTCCCATGGCTGAATAGCAATGCATTGTTTATATGAACCACAATTTCTGTGTACATTCATTCATAGGTAAAAATAAAAACAACACACTATAACAGGTGAATAATAATATAAATATTACTTCTTGAATGGACATCACAGAGAAAATATTTTCTTTCTTTTTTTTTTTTTTTTTGGCGGCACTGAGGAGAGGACGGGACAGGACAGGACAGGACAGGAAGTGGAGGTGGAAGTGGAGGGGAGAGGGAGGGGGAAGAAAAGGGGAGGAGCAGAAACAGAAACTCAGGAGGCAAAGAAGCATAGTAGATGAGTAAGATCCTCTGGTCCTCTCTCCTCACAAGCAGCTCTTCTTACACCAAGCTTCCTTTATAAGACTTAAGGAAATCAGTATTGAAACAGTGAAACCCTCATACACAAAAGATTCTCAGCAAACCTAGAACAGAGCGCCATTCAGTGCTGAAATGGGGACAGGCTCCCAGAAAACAAGAGGTCTGCCTTTCAGTTCTGGAAAAGAGAGGGAAATAAAACCAGATTATGAAAACTGCAATAAATAATCTTATCATCAAGAGCTATCAGGAAATGACAACCACATCTAATAATCAAAATAAAATGTCAGAAAGAGTAGACAATGAATGTGGAAGAACTTTCATGCAGATTTTAAAATGGTTTTTCAAAGAAATTCACTGAGCTAAAAAAAAAGAAGAGAGAAGCATCTCAATACTCAAACCAAGAAATTAAAAATACCAAAGCAATTTAAAAGTCAAATGGAAATATTTGAATTGAAAAAAAGTCAAATAAATATGTTGGCAAAAGGCATCAACAGCAGGATAAATCAATCAGAAGAAAGAATTAATGAGATCAAAGACAAGCTATTTGAAAGTCCACAGTTGGAATAAAAAAATAACAAAGTGAATGGTGGAAAGTTATGATATCTATGAGACAGTACTATAACACCAATAATTGGAGATGCTGAGGTTCAAGAATACTTTGCAAATATCAAAGGAGTAGAATGTTTACTCAAAGAACTAATAACGGAAAACCTCCTACACTTAGAAAAGGATACACACATTCATGTTCCAGAAGGTCAAAGGTCATTATTTAATTTAACTCATCCAAGTCTACTCCAACATATTTAATAATCAATGTCTCAAAGATAAAGAAAAAGAGAAAACTCTCAAAGGTACAAGAGAAACAAAAGTAAAGATTTCTCAGTTCATCTGAAATCAGACATAGCAGAAAGAATATATTCTGGGAATGCAATATTTTTGCCATACTGAAAAAAAAATGTCAGCTGTGAGTGCTGTCCCCAGTAGAACTGTATTCTAGAAATGAAAAAGAGAGTAAGGCATTCCTAGACAAAAACAAAACAAACAAAATCACCAAAACAAGAGAATAACCAGAATCACCAAACGAAGCATCACAGATGAAGCTCTTCAAAGAGAAAGAGGTGTTTGAAGGCAGAAGGAAAATAGAGAAAGGTGCAAAATATATTGGCAAGACTGATGAGCTACTCATCAATGTGCCAAAATGGTATGACAGGAAACCAGAATGGAGGCAGGATGTGCAAGTGGGACGTATTAGCAGTGCGTCTTTCCTCTCCTGTGTGTTTGTTTCTATTTTTTATTATCATGCTAAAGTGCCATCGTTTTAAAACAACTTGTTACAATTGAAGGATGATTAAGTCTCATAGTAAACACAAAGCAAAAATCAATTATAAATAAGCAAAAATAATAAAGAAGTAGTCAAAACACACTATTGAATTGTCCAACGATAAAGATGGTAAGAAAGAGAAAAAAATTACCAAAAATAAAAGGAAACAAATTACAAGTTACAAATTGGTTTTATTGGGCCATACCCAGTAATAATTAACTTTCATGGAAATGGGTTATACAGTGCCTGAATGGGTAACAAACAAGGACCAAATTTATGCTGTCTACATAGATCAACTTTAACTTTTAGGACACATACAGAAAGTGAGGGGCTATCCTCTTCGTTCTCCTTTTTCAGAGCACTGTATTTTTCAGTGTGAACGTCTTTTATTTCCTTTGCCATATTGACCCTTTTTTTCCATTTTATGTATTTGGTGCAGGGTCTGACTGTGTAGCTCAGACTCATGCTGATCCTCCTGTTTTCAGCCTCCCCAGCACTGGGATTACAGGCTTGCACCACCATGCCTGGACTCTATTGCTGGCTCCGCATGTCCAGAGGCAGGGCTGGTGCGGCATGTGTTGCCAGGGATCAAACCCTGGTACCTGCGCTTGCCAAAACAGGCATTTAGTTTGCTGAGCTATCTTGCCGGTCCTAGACTGACCCTTAAGTTTTTCATTTTGCAATAATATTATGAAAGGAGTGGTTTCTCTGACTTCTTTATCAGATACATTATTATTTAATAGGAATGTCAGTAATTTGAGTGCTGATTTTATACCCAGTCTTGTCCCTAATATTGATTATGAAATCTAGAAGTATCGGGGCTGGTGAGATGGCTCAGTGGTCTAAAGCACCTACTTAGAACAAGCTTAGCAAAGCAAAGGGACCACGGTTCAATCCCCCAGCACCACATGCCAGCCAGCCCGCCCCCTGGTGGGCTGAGCTGGCCACACACACACACACACACACACACACATAAATAAATAAAAAATTTTAAAAAAATCTAGAAGTATCTTTGTGGAGTTTTGGATGTCCTCATTTGAGTGAGTGAAAATACCCAGGAAAAAAGATAGAAGATAGAAAAGGACAAGGAGAGCCAGCGAGATAGCTCAGCAGACTAAGCGCCTGCTTAGGCAAGCGCAGGAACCAGGGGTCTATCCCTGGTACCACATGCCATGCCAGCCCCACCCCCTAGGCCCACTGGGCCAGCCATGGAGCCAGAGTGTGGTGGCACACACCTGTAATCCCAGCATTAAGGAGGCTCAAAACATGAAGATTACTATAAGTCTGAGCAGTGTAGTGAGACTCTGCACAAAAATAAATAAATAAATAAATAAATAAATAAATAAATAAAATAAAGGACAGTGAGATGGATCTCTTCCAATAGGAAAGTGGTCCAGGAGAACAAGGGTGAGGAGTGAGGAAGGGGGAGGGGAATTGAAAAGAATAAGGATGTGTCATGGACAGGAATCTAATCAGACCCATTAATGTAAATGCTCTATGCCATAACACCCAGCTAAGTAATATCAAAGAGTATGAAAAAGAGGATAGGAAAACTGGAGAACAAGGGGGAGGGCGGCTGAAGAGGAAACTTAAAAAAAAAGAAAGAAATGAGCTGTAAGATCACCTAAGATGACATTAAACTATATGAACTGCAAACACGTACTAATAGAAAAGTAAGAAAAAAGATAGTACAGTTACTGAAATTAGAAATTTCTATTCACTTTGTGCTTTTCAAATAGGAAAATGCAAAAGTTTATTCCCATATACATATGAAAATGCTAAAGATAACATTTAAAGGCAATAAAATGTATGACTTCAAAACTTGTAGAGAAAAAAATGAATTTAAACTTGGTTCAAACAAAGTTAGAAGGAGAGGAAAACATAAACAGTTAGCCAAGAAACAAAATGATAGAAAACATTTACATGTATCAGCAGTAATGGTCAATGTCATGAAATAGTCTACTGTTGAGAAATGTCAGTGCAGAATTTCAAAGTCGTCTCCATGCTCTTCACACTACACATACTTAAAATTTAAGGACATAGGCAGGCAGATGATGAGCCTAATAAGTTATGCCGAGAAGTCATGAAACAAAGGAAAGCACATAGTGTACTGGCATCAGAAAAAGTTAAGTGATAAGACAGAAATGATTACAAAGAATAAAGAAAACCTACAACCATATGTAACGGCTGGAATACCTTATAAAGAAGACAGGTAATGACAACGTTGTAGGAGCCTAACACCGTAGCCTCAAATATATAAAATGAAAGACAGTTTATGAAGTTCTTGTTCCTTCAGAATATGAATTAAGGTACATATATTATTTATCTACTCTACCATTATATTTTATTCTCAACAGCAACCTTCATTACAATAGCAGCAAATATTAACTCTGTGACACCCTGTCTTGAATAGGTACTAAAATAAAGAACAAGCTTAGAACTGATTCACCGTCAGTTAAAACAATTGACCTTGAAGAGAAAGCCACTGATAATCTGACAGTACTCCTGGCAGTTTCTGCCCTCCCATTTTATTAAAAAAGTGGGAAGTGAGTATTTTCTTTTCTAATTTCTGTACCAATTTGCCCAGGCACAGTCTGACACACTGTGATTTACGTTTTACTTTCTGGAGAAATGATGACAGGGAAGGAAATTGAGCTGGCATTGTAGGGCTGTAAAGCTTCGCAGGGCTAGGCGGTGTGCTCCAGTCATCTGCCGGAGGATGGCTCATCTGGCGACGCACAGCCTAAGCGCCAAGCGCCCCGTGACTTCTCACACACCGTGTGCCTTACCGCGAGCAGGTCATGTTCAAGGCTCCCTACTCCGAAATCGGAGCCTCTAACTGATCTATCCCCAGCCCGCTCTCAATGTACTTCTAATAAGAATTTTTTTAAAAGACAGATTTGCTTTACTCCTGCGTTCTCCTTTGCACTTATCTCCAAGACTAGAGTGACAAGTCCTCAGAGGCCCAAAGATCAGCAGCGTTGTGAAGGAACGGAGCGGCAGAGACACAGCCCTCGGGTCACGCGTCTCAGTTCACACGGAAAAAACGTGATGCTTGCATTTGTCTCAAGTTATGCAGCAAAACAAAGCCCTGTGCAACTGGATTGAGCTTTTACAGTGACTTTAATTGTGAGAGTGCCTTTAGCTGGGGAGCTTTATGAAGAAAGAAACTCTAACAATCATCATTCCAAAAAATTCTGTGCTGCACTACAGGGCGCCGCAGGGCTGTGCTTGCTTTCAGAAATACCTGTTTTGTTGAAATTACACGGATGCTCAAGTACGGACCCGGTGGCAACGATTTTCTTGCTCACGGCAGCTTGATTTGGAGATTTCTGGAAGAGGAGAGAATTTCACATTCCTTGAGGTCACTAACTGCAGCGCTCTTCTGACTCTTTTCAGATGGAAAACAGCTGAAGAAATAGCTGGTCCAGCGCGGGCAGTGTGTGGTCTCTCGCCTCGCTGCGTGACCAGCACTTGGTGGCAAGGAGGCCGGTCAGCGATGTGCTGAGGCAGCTGCTGGGCTGAAGGAGACTGCGAGCCGCGCAGTGACGCGAGGCCGGCTCAGAAGACTTTGTGCCCAGCGCAGTGCAGGTAGCCAAGATTTCCTCATTCTTTCTCTCTCTCTCTCTCAAAAAAAAAAAAAAACTCATGGATTTTTTTTTTTTTTTTTTTTTTTTTTCAGAGTGTTCCACTGAAACCTTCCTCCTTATTCTTTCCTGGTCTTGGATGCTCAGCTTTTATTCAATGAATGCTTGAAGTTTATCTCTCCTGTGCCCCTCATTTACCCACTCCTTTGTGATCTCATCTATGCTTCTTTGGGTTTGTGCCAAAGAACTGTTTGAGAAACTTTTCATAGTCTGTTGCCACGCAGAAAGGGACTTTATATCTCCTTGTAAGCACTCTTTCTCTCACTTGCTTCAGATTTCATCCAGGGAATGGGATCCAGCACTGACTAGGTTATACAAAACAACCCCAAGATTCCCAACATCCAATGCTGGCCATGGAGCCCCTTATCCGGGGGCATCTCTGGGGCGACATATGCAGGACTGCCACAATATGCATCTAGTTTCTTGCCAATGGCAATTTTAGTACTAATATCAAAATATGCTTCTAAAAATAAAACTAAAAAAAAAAATACACTTCTAGCTCACTTGCTGGTGCCTCTAAACTCTGTCTTCTGCCCACGAAGAACTCTTTCTCCTCTGCGATGCATATTTGCCATGACACACCCCCTTTCTTCTGTTATTTATTTATTTTTGTGTGTGTGTGTATTTGGTACAGGGTCTATGGGGTCTCACTACACAGATCAAACTCATAGTGATTCTCTTGTTTTAGCCTCCCAAGCACTGGTATTACAGGCACTCACCACCTTGCCCCATCTCAATCACTGTCTCAGCACATCTCGGGGGTGGAGCCAACAAAACCTTTCCTCTTTTAAATTTGGGGGCCAATAATTTTGTCTCACCAATGAGGAAAAGTAACTAAGGCAATATATAATATGATAAAATCAGGTTCTAAATTATAATTCTCAATATAATAATGAAAGAAATATGTTTGATTACATATATTATATAAGTTATATCATCTATGCTTAATCTATATGCTTTATATACATACATATTCAAATATTTGAATATTACTTGAAAAGAATGATAGCAATGAGCCAAGAGATAAGAAAGAGGAATTAAGGATCAGGGAGATAGCTTGACAAT
Source organism: Octodon degus (assembly GCF_000260255.1). Lineage (NCBI taxonomy): Eukaryota > Metazoa > Chordata > Mammalia > Rodentia > Octodontidae > Octodon > Octodon degus. The sequence continues at coordinate 12,472,842 of NW_004524657.1, forward strand.
CTAAGCACCTGCCTGGCAAATGCAGGGACCAGAGTTCAATCCCCAGCATCACATGCTATAGTAGCCCTAAAACCTGGGGTGCCATGCCAACCACTGAAACTGGGCATGGTGGCACATGTCTGTAATCCCAGTACTGGAGAAACTGAGACAGAAGAATCATTACAAGTCCCAGTTATGTGATAAGACTCTGTACCAAATAATTAGATAGATAGGTAGGTAGATAGATTAATAGATAGATAAATAGATAAATGATTTTTAAAAAGAGAAAATTTGCTTTGTCATATTTTGTCATATTTGTTTTGTCATATTTCCACTAACTTATGAAGTTGTATTCTTCTGTTTGAAACAGTGATATTTCTAGTTGTAAATGTGTACTACAAACATTATCATAAATACTAAGAATATTTTTTAAAAGTTAAATGTGTTATGTATATATGCCAATTACCCATGAGGAAAGTAATTACATGTACTAAAACACCCCAAAAGTTAGGGGGAAAAGTTACACTAATATAATAAGAAGAGAAAAAAAGAACTTTATATGAGTTGACTAAGTTAAATCACAAAAAAAGAGGGACGGGGAGATGGCTCAGAGGAATATGCGCTTCCCTGGCAAGCTCAAGGGCCTGAGTTCAATCCCCAGTTCCACAAAAGAAAAACAAGGGCAATAACAACAACCTCTGTTGAATATGATATATGTTAATCTAGCTACCTGCAATATTTTTGAATTCTAATAGTACAACGACACCAGCTAAGGCAAAGATTGTCAGAGAAAATGGAAAACAAGACAGACGTGTTTCCTGGAGGAACTTATTTCAAATAGAAATTCAAATATAAATGAAAATTAAATTTTTCAGAAAGATATACCATATTAATAATAATCAAGAAAAGATGGAATAGCTATACTAATTTCAGGCCAAAAAGGTATCAAGCTAAGAAAAGTTGTCAGAGTTAAAATGAAACATCACAAAATAATAAATACAACTAATATGCCTAAATCATCACAGAAATTACACTTGAGGAAAACTTCTATTAAAAAATGTATCCACTATGCATTCTTAGTCCAATGGTTCGTACATTGTGCCAACTTGAGAAGCTTAGAAGCTTAGGTAAGGGGCTCGACAGGGGTCAGGGGCCTCACTTCCTAAACATGCTGAGCCTGTGCAAGAGCAGGGCTGGGGGTGGTGTAGGCGTGTGGTCTGCTTGCAGTGTAAGGGAGGCTTGCTTTCCCCTCATTTTTGCTCCTGGTGCTTTTTCTGTCTTCTGCCACCTTGAGGCATTGCCTATGTGCCATGCCACCCTGCCATGCCACCCTGCCTTGGAGCCAGATGACATTGAAACCTCCACTAACTGTGAGCTATATAAACCTTTCCTTCCTTAATTTTGGGTGTCAGGTACTTTGTCCCAACAATGAGAGAAAAGCAACCAAGACAACATTTTAACATTTGTCTTTCAAAGACAGATCAAAAAGATAGAAAATCATTAAAGATTTCATCTTAACCACCCCATCAACTAGGTGGAAAGATTTCCATAGACTTTTTTTTTTTTTTTTTTTTGTATTTTTAGGGAAGGCCTACAGGGTGTTCAGGGTCTTACTACTAGATCAAACCCGTAGTGATCCACCAGTTTATAGCCTCCCAAGAGCTGGGATTACAGGCACGTGCCACCATGCTCAGTCTCAATTGCTGTCTCAGGGTGCCCCTAGGGCGGGGCTGGCACATAATCCTGGGAATTGAACCCCCGGCCCCTGAGCCTGCTTTCAGGTGCTTTAATCTGCTGAGCTATTTGACTGGCCTATAGACTTCTTCATGAAAGCGTACAGTACACATTTTTCTCAAGCTCATGTGGATGATTCACCAAGACAAAATACTCCAGGTCAAAAAGCATTCCTTAAGAATGTTAAAAGAGTATGAATTATAATATGTGCTCTCAGATCAAGAAGAGATTAAAGCAAAAATCAGTGATAGTAAGAAGGCTGCAATATTCCAAAACATATGGGCATTGAACAATATACTTCTATATAACTCAATGCAAAGCATAAATACTAGGGAAAACTGATTATATTTTAAATTAAATAAGAAGAAAATATACAATATAAAAATATGTTGGCTGGGCTGAGGAAATAGCTCAACACTCTAAGGTCCTGCCTGGCAAGCACAAAAACCTGGGTTTGATCACTGGTACTGTATGCTGTGCCAGCTTCAGAACCTGACATGGTGCACATGCCTGTAATCCCAGCACTGGGCAAGCTGAAACAAGATATATATATATATATATATATATATATATATATATATATATATGCTGGTTGGCTGGAAGGAAAGCATAAAAGCATAACTTAAGTGAAATCATAGGTCAGAGGAAGAACTCACTGGTAGAGTGAGTGTATTCTTATTATGTCTAAATCCCTAAGTTCAATACCTAGCACCACAAAAAAACAAAACAAAACACACACACAAAAGGAAAGTTTATAGCACTAAATATAGGTATTAAAATAAGAAAGATAAAAATCAACTATCTCCCAACTTAAAAAACTAGAAAAGACCAACAAATTTTATTCAACATAAAATAAGAAAACAAATAATAAAATAAGAAATCAATTAAATTGAGCAAATTGGTGAAGCTAAAATCTTGTTCACTATAAGACAATAGCAATTATATGCTACTTCTTAGGCTGACAAAAAAATAAACAATGTTACATAAAGTACTTACATGGAGAATGGAAAAGGATACATCAATATAGATCCCAGGAAAGTTAAAAATCAACTCAATGAATAATTCAATGCGCAAAATTGACGTAGATCAACTGCTTAGATTGTATAATCTATGAAAACTCACACAAAAATTAGTGGAAAATCTAACTTGGCCTTTTTCTATTAAAGCAGTTCAATCAATAATAAAACATAACTTCCATAATAGGAAGCACCATGTTCAGATGGCTTCCCTAATACTAATACTTCTAGTTCTTTAAAATCGATGGTTCGTAAAGGAGAAACAGAAGTGGTACTTTATAACTCATTCTTTGAAGTCAGCATTATATTGATACTATGCCCCCCACACACACACACACAATTTGCAGGGAAAAATACTACATGAACAACATCACATTAGAATTCTTAATAAAATATTGGAAAAACGATTAAATAATCTATACAAGAAGTATACCTCATGACCCAATATAATTAGCACAGGTAACAATTCCGGATAAATACTTTTAAATCAATTAGATTTTCCATCAAATCAATAGTATAAAGAAGAAAACAATACATTACCATATAAGTGGGTGTCAAAAGTACATTTGACAAAAATCTAACACCCATTATTGTTTAGAATTGATAGCAAACCAAAAATAGAATTTATTCAATTTGACAAATATGGAAACATTTACAAACAACATCTCACTTAATGATGAGAAACTGTTTTTCAAGAAGAGAGAAATAAGGCATAGCACAGTCTTTTAACATTGCTTTTAGCTAATACAAATAGAAAATGAAAAGGAATATAGAGGTGAGTTTGTTTACAAATATAATGACTATTTATTTTGTATTTTAGGGAAGTGTCTACAGGGTGTTCAGATTCTCACTACTAGATTGGACTCATAGTGATCCCCATCTACAGCCTCCCAAGATCTGAGATTACAGCACATGCCACCATACCCAATCTCAATTGGTGACTCAGTGCACCACCCCCCCCCAGGCATGGCAGGCCTGGGAATTGAACCCCTGTCCCCTGCACCTGCTTGCAGGTGCTTTAATCCACTGAGCTATTTGGCCAACCCTTATAATGACCATTTAGATTATCCAAAACAATTGATTTTTTAAATTCCTGATGCGAAGCGATTATAGTAAGTTTCCAAATAGATTTTTAGTGTAAAATAAAGTCAATTTTATTCCTGTACACATAAAATAAGTGAATAGAACTTGAAATTGAAAATGTTGTATATGTGAGCAAAAGAATGAAATACTTGGGCATAAATTATCTTGACTGTCAGTCGGTGTGATTAAGACTCCTCACAGTGTGTACACACTACCTTCAGCACTGGATTAACTGACTGATGATTTGTACAATAGTAGGACTCTGTGGCAGTGGCTCTACTAGGAAGAAGCGCGAATTCTGGCATGACCCTGGGAATGACGTCTGCCCCTGAGCCTCTCCTGTCTGCTCCCCAACTCTGCGCTCTGCCTCCAGATGCTGCCAGTCCAGCAGCCATCCTCTGCTGTGCCCTTCTTCCCCAAGGTTTCTGCTTCAGAGCCAGTTGACCAGTTGTAATGTCTGCAACTATAAGCCAAAAAATCTACTCATGCGAGTTGTAGATGTTAGAGATCTTGTCCCAGCAATGTAAGGGGGATAAGTACACTAAAGAAATGTATACAAGATGTTTGTGAGGGAAGCTACAAAGCTCCCGTAAGAAAAGAAAAGAAAAATCAAATCAGAAACAAATCCATGAAGAGATACTCCATTTGTATGGGTAGGAACACTCAATATCGTCAAGATGTATGTTCTTCCCATGTATTTAGTGTCTTCTTAATCACAATTTCTACAATTTATTTTGGGATATCTTCTGATTTCAATATTTTGTGGAAAGCTAAAAATCAGAATGGGGGACAGGGGATATAGCTCAGCAGCATAAGCACCTGTCTGGCAAGTGCAAGGTCTTGAATTCAATCCCTGGTACTGAAAAAAAAAAAAAAAAAAAAAAAAAAAGCTGTATTATATTAAATAGAAATAAAAGTAGAGAATCAATACTACCCAATTTTAATACTTACCAGAAAGCTAAACAAACCAATGTAGCATTAGTAAAGAAAGACAAAATAGGACAACTGAAACAGAATCACATAAAAATACACTTGTCTGATCTTCAACAAAAGAACAAAGGCAGTAAAAAAGGAGAAAACTTTTTTTTTCAACAAATGTTGCTGGAACAACTTGATAATAAGAAAAATATAAAGAAACAAATTTTATACCCTTGAAGAAAACCAATTCTAAATGGATCAAGACCTAAATGGGCAATACAAAACTATAAAAATTCTACAACATAACACAACAGAATGTCTAGACGGTCTTAACATTGGGAATGACTTTTTAGATGAAACACTAAAGGCATGATACATGAAACAAAGAATAGATCATCTGGAATTCATTAAAAATATTATCTTCTTGAAGTACACTGAAAAAAATGCAAAGCCAATCATTTACGTGGAGAAAGTGTGTGCAGACATATCTCAGAAGAGGCAATACTTTAGAGTATATAATAGAGGTGTTATAATGCAACAATAAAAAAAACAGACACCTTACCAAAGAAGATAATGATAATTAGTGAGATCCATCAAATTAGTAAGTTACAGTAGAAACATCGCATGATCACATCAATGCTTGAGGAAAAGGCATTTGGTATAGTACTTCAGCTAATAAGCCAAATAAGCAGACAGACATATACTGAGTATTATAGCTCTTCAGAAAATTGCAAATGTGACATGAAGATATTATTAATACCTGTTAGAATGGCTACTGTCCAGAACACTGGCAACACCAAATTCTGAGGAGAATGTAGACAAAGAGCTCTCCCTTACTGCTGATCAAAACACACACACAAAAAAATAGATCTTCATTGAATGTCAGTTTCGAGGCTCTCACACAAATAAATGCGATTTTATTTTCCAATGCAGAAATTGTGCCTCATCGCATTTACTCACAATGTTACGCCCTTGCAGAAGCATGCACAATGATAGCTATGACACTTTTACTCATAACTTCCCAAACTTGGGATCAACCGATATTTCTTTCAGTGAGTGAGTGGATAAAAAAAATTGAGTACTCCAGACACAGGATTATTATTCAGTACTGAAAGGAAACAAACTATTAATTCCTGAAGATACATGAAATTGAAATGCCAGTTACTCAGCAAAACAAGTCAGTTGAAACAAACTTCATGGCTCATTATTCCAAACACAAGAAACTGGGGACAGGCAAATGAAGGAGTGGCAAAAACATCGGTGCTTCCAACAGTTAAAGGACAGAAGGAAAAACAGAAAAGAGTTTTAGGGCAGTGAAACCATGTTGTGTGGTAATAAAAGGGAAGATTATATGATTATAAAATTTTCCAAAACCACGAAAAGTACAACATTTCATAAAACCTAATGTGACCTATTGCCTAAGGGTGACAGTGATGTATGAATATAGGATCATTAATTATGGTAAATGCGCAGCTGTGCACGGAGATGTTGATTACAGGAAAAACTACAAAGTAGAACACGAGAAATTTCTACATCTTCTCCTCAGGTTTGTTGCAAGCCTAAAACTGCTTTAAACATAAAAGTCTACTAAAAAATGTATGATATCAGAGAATAGGACTGGGGCCAAAAACACAAATGTTCATTGAGACAGATTTTATTCTATATAAGGAAATGATGAAAACCTCATCAGTTAATACGTTTTTGTATCCTTCAGTCAATCGTATTCTAAATGATTATGTATTTAAGATGCTGTACAAACTTTAAACACTAGATGACAAAGGGTCTTAAACAGCTTTAAAAAATCACTCTGACCCCTGATTTATTAATGCTGGAATATTGTTTAACTAGATTTCAAATCCTATTTTACCTTGATTATATCTTTCAATACTATTCATGTATCATACATTTTTTAATATCCGAGCCGGGGTAATAGATTTCATAAGGAATGTGCTTTAGATGTTTTCCAGGCCCTTACTTGTACAGATTCTGGTTTACTGAATATATTGATAATGGGAAACGTAGATTTTTCTCCTGTAAGTGGTAGTTTCTTTAAGCACCATGCCACGTGTATACAATCATAAAAAAATGACAGATTATGTCCGCAAACACTAGACCAAGACAGAACCAAAGATCTTCAATCAAAATGATCATGAAAAGCAAACTAAAAAGATTCATATTGAACATGAAAGCGTGAGAAGAAGGAAAACCCTAGAAGAATGTCATCAAAGACAAAAGAGTATCAAAGTGAAAGAAGGGATTAGCCTTGAAAAGGGAAAAATTTAACCAAAGGAAGAACTAGAGGCCCCATAAGTAAATGTAGTTTGAATCAAGTGACTGGAGCCTGTCCAAAGGCCCTGGAAGTAGGAGAGCGACTCCAGACAGTGTGTTACACTGAGATTTGCGTTAAAATTAAGCCAGTACCAGAAAAGGTTGGAATTTTAGCAGGAAAAAGTATCTGAAGTGTAACATAGAAAAAGGCAGTTTCCATGAAAACTGGCAACAGGAGTGCCAAGCGCTCGATATACAGGTAACGTGTCACATAGACAAAGAGAAACACAAAAGATTGAAAGGAAAGAGCAGTCAGCAAGCAGAGCAGAGGGAGCGGGTCCTGGGGACAGCAGGAGCAATGACCTTAAGGAGGCGGGAGGACGTTGGAGTGCAGAAGTGCTGCAGGAATTTGCTGAGCTAGCAACAAGTGTTTGTGGAGAAGAATGCAAAGCAAAGCTTGGGAGCAGATTCATCTCTCTGTTGCCTGCAGACACAGGTATACAGAGGTGGACCAACTTGCACCCCAGGCAATTGAATTTTGATTTGTGAATTATCCTGGTTATCAAGCTAAGGCATACAAATACAACTAACTTCCTATTAATCACAGAAGCTTGAATTTTGGAAAGGGTCTTAATTCCTCAGCCAAGTTTAGTGCTACAAATGAATAGCATCTCTTTAGAAATTACTCTAATGTAACAAAATCACTGTTGTAATATAGATATAGATGATATAAATAGATGTAGATATAAATATAGATAGATATAGATATGTAGAGATAGAGATCTTATCATTGCTTTCCACAAAACTGTTTTAAAACAGTAAATTTTTACAAAAGTAAACAGTCTTTCTTTTTAAGCCTTTTCAAAATAGAATATATGTCACTTTCTGGCTACAACTGTAGTGTGAAAGATAGAATGGAAAAATCTAAAAACTGAACACATTTTCATGAATATTTAATCCTCACTAAATATCACATGTAATAACAGTAACATGCAGAATAAGACAATGCTGCACTGGTGATTTTAATATTATTGGTAAAATTGTGTAAAAACACATGTTTGCACTCACGGACAGAAAAGTAATAGATAAAACATATGGTAGGGAACAATTAGCAGGATGAAAAAAAAACCTAAACCAGGCATAGTGGCCCGTGCCTATAATCCCAGCTACTCAGGAGGCTGAGCCAGGAGGATTGCCAGGAGGTCAAGGCCACTCTTGGCTACATGGTGGGTTCAAGGCCAGCCTGGACTACATAGTTAAACCTTGTCTCAAAAACGAACAAAACAAAGCAAAATGGTTAAGTGACTAACCTCAGAAATTGCCCTGTCTGGAATTTAGGCAGGAAAAAAAGTACAAGTTTAGAGAGACATATATGAAGGATTTTACTAAGTTTCAACTTATATGAATAATATGCTGAAAACAATATAAATGTCAATCAGAGAAGATGCATAAATCATGATATATTTATAAATAGAATATAATGCTGCATCTCAAATGATGCCTTTTAAGTAAAATATGTAACTATCATAGTATTATGTCTTTAGTATATTTTGAAGAATTTATATTCTAGGGGCTGGGGAGATAGATAGCTCAGTAGAATAAGTGCTTGTCAGGCAAGTGCAAAGGCCTGAATTCAATCCTTGTTCTGTCAAAAAAAGAAAAAAATAGAATCTATATTCTACAAAATATGTATTTATAAATTAATTTATTCTCCTGATTTAAGATATAATATCACTATACATATGCAAAGGACAAGTGTGGTACACAACAAATGGATGCAGAGTACACCTTTAACCATTTTGTAAACTTTTATAGTAATTGTCACTTTAGTCATAAGAAAAATTGTTGTCTGCAATCTATAAAATATGAAAATGTCATCAGAGCTTGGTTAGTTTTGACAGAAAAGGGTAACAAGCACAGAACACTTTGTACCAATGCTAAAATGGATGCACAAGACTACTATGATCTTCTTGTATAGCAGGGGGTGAGGGCTGGAGTCATACGGAGCACAGCCCATGGGGAACAGGGACCGCGTTGTTGAACAGGCAGTGCTGGTGTCCTGGATCAGTGATGACCTGGGTGCGCATGGATTCCATCTGAACCCTGCTGCAATAAATGCGTAGAACTAAATCCACAAAATCTCTGTCAGGATCTATTAGTATTCTTACTCATGCAAATCTTAAAAACACATGCCAGATGTTGAGATGAGTTAAATATGCTACTAGGTGCCCTTCTATAAATTGTTCAGATATTTACTTTTGTGGCTGATGACCATCACTCCGTATTACCCTTGTTCTACCTGCTATTACCATCATTAACTTCTCAAATACTATAATGAACTGTTAAAGTGAAATAATTCCTGCTGTGGCAACTGGTCGTGGCTGCACATACACAGTATGAAATAAATTTTGTTTAGTGAACCTGTGACTTATAAATGACCTCAGAAATCATGGCTATCTGTTTTCTTCCACTCAAATATTAGAGATAAATATCCTCATTTACTTAAGATAAAAAGAAAAAAATAAAGAACACTTATAAAACAATTTATTTTCAAACTGGTTAAAATAAATCTCATTAAGTTGTGAAATTATTCCCTCCTTCCTTGAGATTCCCTTATAGAATTTGATCTCAATTTTCAAAAAGAGTTTTGTTATTAGCAATTATACAAGTCAGTACAGATTATTGGTAAATAGGTGCATGTATCTGCACAGGATGGAGGCAATTATGGCTTTTCTGCTTTTAGGTAGAACCTACTTTTCCTGTACATTTAAGTGGAAGAAATATTGTGGGTTTTTTAACATAAGAAAAAAGAAAAATAATGAATATCACTGAAAATAATCAATACCAGATTTTATAAACTTCAGGACACTGAATTTATAGGACAGGGAAAACATTGGAAATTAACACAACCACCACAGATTAAGTTGAGTATTAACAATTTAGAATCCAGATCAGAGGAATAAGAAATAATAAGATGTGAGGTCATAGTACTACTTAAGCTGAATTGAAAGAACCCTTCGGACTCCAATCCTAGTTTCTGGGGCCACAGGTAAAAATAATCATCTGAGGTGACACTTTTTCCCCTTTACACCTTACCTATCACACAGGACTTCCTTGTATAAGCAAATGGTCTTTCTCATCATTCATCGTTAATCTTTTACATATTCTTTACTTAATATGTAAAATCTACATAGTTTTGTTCTCCATCTCATTATCAACAGGTTAAAGAATATAAGTAATACTTGGGAGGTATTATAAGACATGAAGTTATGTCTATAAGAGATAAAATTATCATCAACCTTAGATTTTCAGCATCTACTTGTAGGCACGAGGCATAGCTAAAAGCTGAACATTCAAAAGGAAAATATAAATAAAATTTTTAACTTTGAAAAGGAATTAAATAGTACTCCCTCTGTGTCCTTGTGTGGGGTGGTGACAGGGGCACATGTGGGTGCATTAGTGTGCAAATGTGTGTGTCATTTGTCCTTGTGGCCCCTATAATTTGAGTGACCATAGTAAGGACATCGGAAGATTGTCATAGGAAAAAAATCATAGCATGTTCAAATAAGGAACAGATGCTGTATTTATGACGTTGTGTCTTTTGCTCACAGTATTTCCTTTTGCCTCATCTGGGGTTATTATTAATTATTAATTAATTATTAATATTAATTATTGTTAATTATACAATAATTAATATAAGTAAATTTTCATTCAATGAGAAAGCTGTCAGTCTCTCATAATTTTGAACCTCAAATACTCTTGATCACCAAAAGGTGATGTTCTGACCTTGCAAAAACACCATTTAACACATAAAATGATCCTGAGAAGAAGCTTTACTATATCTTTTCTTTAGGACAAGGAACATTTAAAAGACCTTGCTGTTGAGGTAACTTCTCTCATGAGAGAAGCTGGATGAAACACAACAAAATACATGAAAATTTGTAAATATTCTGTAAATATTAGAAACGAACAAAATCAGAATACAATGCTACATTACTACTCTGGCCAATGTAAGTAAGGAGCCAGTGGGCTAGATTACCTAATTCAAATTAAATTTGATTCATGAGGAATTAAGAAGATGTGACCATTTGAGATCATCAGCTCAATCTATATTTTTCTATTACATAGACGAAGATTTGGTCCAGAAACTTTAAGCCTTTACTTTAAGATGTAACTTTGGTAGCCAAAAAAATGGTGCTACCTAGAATTTAAATCAAGCTCCTCAAGCTTTTATGTCATGAAGAATTGCACGAGGCCAGCTCCTCTTCCTACGCCAAAGCTACGTAATTTCAGTCATCCAGCAGGTGGAGTTAGGTCACCTAATCTCCATCAAGTTGCAAAGAAAATGCTGAGAGGATGCTGTGGAAGTAGAAGAGCCTGACCTACGCAGATAAAAATGCCAATGATCCAAGAGCACTTAAATTATTCGTTTTCCTCTTATATTGATTGAAGAATCTATGATAATTTTTATTAATACTAATATGTTTTGAGGCTATTCAAGTAAGCCTCTGTCTGCTCTGCCGGAGTACAGATAGGAAATAATAGAATGATTGCTTGTCTCTACTTAATCCAGTATCTTTTCTATTTTGGCAAAGGTCTATTCCATATATTTGCTGAGATAATCATGTCACCCTAGCTCCAGGGAATATACAAATAAACAAGAGGCCATAATAACTTGTAAGGCAAAAACAAATCATCTGATTTTTGTACCCCATGCTGGGGAAGTGGAAAATGTTTTCTAAAGTATAATCCTTTATGAGGTACATTAAGGTACCTCAATACTTAAATCTTACTCCTAAGCATGCAGAGCTAGGGATTAGAGATGGGAAACAGTGATGAGGAAGGAGAAAATTAATAACATGCTACAGAAATTAATTTTGCACATATATACATTTCTATATATTTGAATTATGTCAAGAATATTTGGTCACTAATTGCAGCTTCAGTATCATTCCTTCTTTAATATACAGCATTCTATGCATATAGTCAGAAAATCAGAGTGCTCTCAGACTGGTGAGACTAGAAGTTCATGTTTCAGAGCTCATCTAAAGAAAATAACCTGGACAAACATGGTGAGTAGGACAATAAAATCATCTGGAAGAAAGACAAATGGTGAAGACACCCCCAGTAAAGTATGGTATTAACTGCAAAAGTTATAAAAAGTGAAAAACCTACAAGCTTTGCCATGAGTTGGGAAGCAAAGACAAATGTCGACCCCCAACCCTTTAAAAGATTTGGGAAAAAAGATGTGAGAGATGATTTGATCATGTTCTTTTGCATTTTAACCTGTATGCAGAGGGAAAACTTATGCACAAAAAATCTTATACTTGTAACAAGGCAAAGAAAAGGATATAGAATGAATATAACCAAACTGAAAGAGATATATTTATTTATAGTTAATAGTTTAAATAGAATCAAACAAGAGACCCCATGAGTGTGCTTTTCAGCAGACTGTTCTGAAACTATGGAATAGTCTTTTTTCCCCATTCTCCCTTTTATTAGACAACTTCTTTGCTTTTAACAAGAAAACTATTCAAAAGAACTATTGCTTTATTCCACTGTCCATTAGCTAGTGAGAACATCTCCAGGGCCCTTCTGAGGCCTTACTCAGTCACCGTGTACACATATTTGATGGCTTTCACTCTTAGTGAACTTTCATAACGCTTTTAGCTGAGGAACATTATAGTCACAAAATTTATTTATGTCAAGTAAGTAAATAGATTAACATGAACATATACCTTGCCAACCACACTAAAGGATATTCACAGACATTCTTCAAAAATATATGGAAAATAAAGAATCATTTTGATGAAATTATGAGTTTAATTAAATAAAATGTAAGTATTGATAAACCAGTGGAAGATTACAACATTTGGAATTGCATTTTCTCGGCCCGTTTTATGTTTCCCTGTCTGAGTAACATACACTAAGCCATTTGTGGTGAAAAGACCAAGCTATACCATACCAGCTAGAATAATGACAGCCTTCTTGCTAGAGCCTCTCATGGCAGAAAGCAGAAGAATTGAGAGAAGGAGAGATAGAAAATGTGCGTGTGTGTGTGTGTGTGTGTGTGTGTGTGTGTGTGTGTGTTTGAAAGAGAATGACAGAGACAGAGGCAGAGAGACAGAACCAACATCACTTTCCTAGCCATCTCACTCCAACAACAGTGTTATACCACTCACAAGGGTACAGTCCTCATCTCTAACTAACTCAAAGTTCTCACTTCTGAGCACAACTTACTGGGGACTGAGTTACTAACACATGAAGTTTGAGTGGCACATTTAAACCAAGGTCAGGAAGCTATATATTAAATTCTTTAAATGAAAACTGGCCAATGAGGAAAATGGGAAAGCAGGACTAAGCTGTGCACAGTTTTCCTTGTGTTCCAGGGCAGTGTCTTCAATCCACAGGTGTGGTCTCCGTGGTCTGTTCATACATGAACTTCTGGCTGCCGTCCAGATTACTAATAAGCTGCACCTGTCAGACACCAAAGCCTTCCATTTCCCCTTGAGAGAGAGCAAGGAAGAATGTTTTGATTCTTTTATTCTTTTATGAGTCTCAATTTAAAATGTTTGTTTTATCCACACAGAGGCCCAGACTTCTTTCAGAGAACAAACTCATTACCAGTGTCAGAACTTGCAGAACCTGCTGCTGGGTCTGGAACACACGCAAACCTACCTATCAGCTTCCACCCCCTCTGCACACCCACCTACTTTCAACCTGCTTCTAATATATACCCAACACTTTCACCGAGATTTGGCGGGGACTTTCTTTCTGCACTGGTGCAGTTCAAACACAGAAGAACAACAAACAAAGAATCTTTATTTCCCACACAGAACTGCCAGAGGAAAAAAGTACTGCCCCACTGGGCACACCCTAAAATGGGTAAACAAGGCAGAAACAGGAGAACAAATTGCTGTTCAAAAGCACATCTTCTCTGCCACACAGAAACTTTAGTCTCTTACTGAGTAGGATTTTTTTTCTTATTGTAACATTTCTGTTGTCAGGAAGTTTTCCCATGGCATTCTGAAGAATCCTCTGGTCAGACATCAGAGATGAGATGCTCTAGGGTATAAACAATAAGAGAAACAATGGGAAAAGCATAAATGAAGCTCTTCACTTCTATGTTTAATGTATGGTCTCAAAAAACCTATCTATGGTTTCAAAGAGAACAGATATCCAATCCCAAATGAAACGGTAGTAGTAGGGTTTATTCTTACAGCCCTGGGACAGGGTTGATCTGTGTATTTTTTTCTTACATTTCTTTTTTCTGGTGATCTCATCATATAAAAGCTCTCTAGCTTTTGACAAGTGTTCTCAATTCAACTGGATCGCAGCTTCAGGCAAATTCATCTGTCTTAGACACTGAAGACCTTTCTGGGTCTTATCTTCAGTGAAAATGCTGCCAGGGTGGTGGCACCTCATCAACTTTCCGGCCGTGGGCCTTCAAGCCTTTGCCTTTGGCCTTACTCTCATTTGATCAGGTGAGTCTTTCTGCCAGATTTTCCTCTTCTATTTTCTCCTTATGAGTGGATCAAGCAATGAGACATGCAATTATCTCTCCAGCAGACAACCTCAGTAATTATAAAAGCACTTTAAAAGATTTAAACAATATCTTTCATCTAGAGAAGGAAAAGTCCCAAGAACTTTACAAATTATGTCAGAGCTTGCATTTATGTATCATGTGAAATGAGTGGAAAGCTGTCATTACTGTTATTGCAGCTATGAAATTAATCTGCGCCACATAGCCTCCATTGAAAAATCAGGATACACAAATGACTTTAGGCTGGAGATTTAAATGCAAAGTGTGACTCATATTAGAGGCAAGGCTTACATTAATTTCCAGGCACAGAAAGCATGCTTATGCATTGTTTGGCCATTTCTGGACAAAGAAGTTATTTTAGAAAACACCAGATTTTTTTTTTAATGAAAATTATTTAGTAAAAGTCACATGTAGGACACAATTTAAAAGAAAGGGAGGATAGATTTACCTTTGAAAATGTCAAAGAAAATATAGTTAATTATTTTTATCAACATTTTTTGTTTGTATGGTAAGAGGGATTTAATCTGGGATTTTCTCATTGACCTACACCTTTAATCAAGCATGGAGATTCACAGCAGTAATCCTAGCACTTGGAGGCTGAGACACTTGGATTGAAGACAGTTCAAGGCCAGCCTGGATTTCAGAATGAGTTGAGGCCAGCTTGAAGTACACAGAGAGGCCCTGACACAAAACAAACTAAGAAACAAACTGAGCTACATTCCCACCCCTTTCGTATTAATTGCTTTGAATTTTAAACCAGGGTCTCACTAAATTGCTAAATTGCCTCCAAAGAGCTATAATTTACAACTTCCTGGAGTACTAGGTATATAGAGGTGTGACACCACACTCAACACTACCACTGAATTTCAGAAAGAAGTGGTCCTACTAGAACCCTAGGAAAGGCTTCCTAGCAACTAAAGATTCCCATTTAGTTGAAGAGTGATTGTGTCACTACTGAATGTGATTGGCAAAGTTAAACTGAATGAATTTTCAAAACAAAATTTTGATAAGTAGACTGAAAAAAATACAAAACTGTAGGAAGGTAGAGAAAAAGAAAGCCTGAACAAAATAAAGATAAATGAGAATTAATCCAGCCACAGAAACATCTATATATTCTACAATCTATAAAATTCAGTCAGAAATCTGTGCACTGTTCTATGAAATTATTTCATTTACCTATAAACATTTTAAGTGCAATGACAACTTCATTAAATATAATTTTCTACTTCTCAGTAACAGGAAAATACAGCTATGGTTGAGTATCGTTGCAAACATTACTGCACTCTGCTTCAAAATGGTAAGTTATCAAAGAAATGAGGATTTTTTAAATAGGCACATTTAATTATTGATTGGGAATAGCTGTTTTCAAAAAAATCAAACATTTCTTTTCACTTCAAACACTAAAAATATAAGATTATGTAATTTAAAGTACTAAAGAGAAGAAAATTATTAATATTATCGACTGCAGCTATGAATGTGTTTGCCGAGTATCACCTTCTTTTCATTTTTAAGTCTGTCAGATTCTGTTCTTTTGAGTTGCTCACTTAAAATTCACAGTCTCCTGCCATCTCAGATTCTTATTTTGCTCAAAGAGACTTCTATTTCCCTAGTGGCTAAATAAAATCTTATTTGTCCCATCTAATGAAAGGTCCTCATACCCCAATCCTTAAGCTACAAGAAAAGAATAATGAACATTAGTTCGGAGGACTACATTTTTCAGTACAACAGTTCTTTTAGGAAAGAAAAAGAAAATGAGTCATTTCTTCCCTGTACTTCTTTTTTTTTTTTTTTTTTTTTTTTCTGTGCTGCTGATCAAAGAACTGAGAGCCTCAAAATGCCTTGAGTAGAGTGGACTGATGGTGAAGAATTATTCATACTTTTGCTTTAGTTATAAGACTCTGGATTTGAAATTGTTTAGGAATATTAATACTAATAACTTTTTATGTCTGAAAGATTGTTAATGAATTTCTAGAAAGCAGCAAGGCAGCAAATTTATCAACCTGTCAATAGTTTGTACAGTATCAAAGGGAGAAAGAAAGACAAGGGTCTATAAAGGAATTTCCTCCCAGAACAAAATATATTCCTTCTAGATTTCAAAATTAACATTTCCAAAGTTGTACACAAAGTGCATTTATTACACACATTATGCTTGTACATCGTTTTTTCCCCCCAGAAACTTTGGCTTTACCCCAAACTAGCAGTTTTTGCTTAGTTCACAGCTACAAGTCTTGGCTGCGATACACAGCATGATGGCCTTTCCAGTAGGGAAGCTAACTATCAACACAGCACAATGATGCCTACCTTCTGTTCAAGGAAGTTAAAGGCTAGCAAAGGGGTGAGCCATGATGATGTCTTCAGGCCATCAGTTTATTCCTTACAAGTATTCTTCAATTCTAGCATGACTCATGTCCTTTCAAGGGGTGGAGATCTTTGCAGGAAATAGGTAAAACACACCTCCTTTGTAACAAAATCACTTTCTTCCATGAAATCCACTACAGTAACACAGAAACAGAGTTTTAGAAACATTTCCTACAGCTCAGCATGATCATTTGAGTTCCCTTATGTAACCACGTGGAAGAGGATGCTATGGGAACTGCTCTTAATTTTTCTCAGCTAAATATTTTTAATTACAAGGTAATGAAATTATGAACACGATAAAGTAACAACCAAATAATTTACTGAGTTTTTACACTAGCTTAGTAAATTCAAAAATTAACTAGCTCAGAATTAATACACAAAGTGATACTGCAAAATTACATACATACATACATACATACACATTTATAAATGTTTAGCTAGCTAGCATTATAACATGGGTAGATTTCAAAAATGGATAGATTAGATAGTTTAGATAGGTAGATAGGCAGGCAGGCAGACTGATAGAACTTCAAGTGAAGTCAACAATACATGGAAGACTTTATAACAACTTAATTATGTCAATAACAGTAAAGGTATTTCTCAAGCCATCAGTTGATAAAAAGTAGGAATTATATCAAGTTTTATATCAAATATCCTTGTTTTTATTTTCTATAAATTGTTCCTTCAGTCAGCTTTGCTTTAACAAATTTAGCAAAGTTCTAAGATCTATAAGCATTCCTACAGCAATTCTTGGTAAAAACTCTTCGATCACATAAGTGCTGTTTTTTGCTCCTTCATCCAATTCAACCTCTATCTCCCATTCATTTTTTCCTATTGCTTATTCTTGATTACCAGATCACCACTTTGTTTTAAAGTTTATGATGAGATCCCCATTCTATGCATGTCCTAACATCCTGTGACAGGTAAACTATAAATGTAGTCTATTCTAAAACAATTTTAAAAGACTAAAATAATCACCTGATTAAATTAAACGGAAAAGAAATTGTAATGGATTATCTGTTTTCTCATCTGTTGGCATAGTTAGAATTAATGAAATAACT
>NW_004524657.1:12490901-12515220 GCF_000260255.1 Octodon degus
TTTTTTACTTTGGAAATATTGTAACAGGTCAATTTCCATGTACCAAATGAGTTTATGAATTAAAGAACTGAAGAAACTAAAGGAAAATCAACAACTGAAAACAAATCTTTTAGGTAACTATACTTTTCCTGGTTCTTTTGCTCTGCTATTTTAAAACATTGTAGGCGTGTGTTTGATTAACAAATTGCAGCAGATCAAAGACTATTATACTTGAGTAATTCCACTTAATTGGCCACCTTTCAAGAAGAGTGCTGGCTGTTCTTCTGTGTAAGCTTCAAAGTTGTTCTCCTGAATTTTGAAGTAACTAGTAGACCATGAATGTACTCTACAGTGTAAGCTTTACTGCTCAGAGCAAGAAGATAGCTTGAAATATAAGGATTAAATTTGATCTGAAGGCAGGAAAATGAAAGTATGATGTTTACTGCAGATGTGAGTGACCATAGTAATTGGCTATGTGAATGAAGAGCTATAAAGCCAAATGCAAAAACAGACATAAGACGCAGCATCTCAGATATTTAGAAAAATATGCACTCACTTCTTTTAATTTTATCTCTATGTTTGTTTAATCTCTGAAGATTCACCTTACTTAGTCCTATACATTAGCAGGGAGGAATATACAAATGCTGAAATACTCATTGTAAGATTCATTGATGCTACATGTGACCATTTACTTTAGATCTCAGAACTGAGTTTTTAATGTAAAAAAAAAAAGTACATAGACTTGTATGAAACCTATAAATAGAAGCTGGTATTTCTACATACTGTGTGTCTTGGGCAATTTAGTAAACTTCTGAAATTTACGTTGCATCATCTCTAATATAGAAATAAAGTGATACTGCCTGCTTCACAGGATTGTATTAGGAATACATTTGACAATCATGCAGTCTTATATTCAACAAATATTTATTGTATATCAAGTTTATTCAAAGAACTCTTGTAGGAATTGTGAGTACAGTGAGAATAACAAGCTCTTTATAATTCTAGAATTCACATCTTTGTGGATGACACTATATAATCATAAATATAAAGAAATAAAATACGCATAATAGCAACTCTGGTAGTCATAAAAGGCAAAGATTTGAATCAAGCAGTATTTACTCGAGGAAATATCAGGAAAAGCCTTCAGCATGTAGGAAAATGTGTTCACATGGAGAAATGAGATGACATAGGTTTTTGTCAAGTAAGTTAGCATTGTAGGCCATCCAGGCACTGTGTGCCAGTAAAGAGTGCTGTATTTCATGCCTAACTAACCTGGGATTTGTGGGAGCTGGGATATGTCTTTTATCAACTTCCATTGAAATTGGGAAATGAGGGGGTGGAAGGTTAGATGATTAGTCTGATAATTATGATCCGTTTTGTCCATGGAAGAAACAGCTCAGAAGAATAGAGAAAAGGATAGAGAAAAACAGATGATGTTCTACAAGCGGAAAACACTTTAGATAGAAGGAATAGGTGAATTTTACATGAAGTAGCGATATTAGAGAAACTCCTTGAAGGAAGAGGTGACCAAGGAACACATTTTTAAAGGACCTTTGGAAAAATAAAAGGAGAAAATTTTAAGGTCTTAACATGAGACTATACTTGATGTATTTGTGAGAACACCATACAAACTGTTATGAAATAAATATACCTGAAGCTAAAAATAAGGTTTAGAAAATAATAGGAAACAGATGAGTGCTGTGGGATTCATAGCTAATAGAAAGATTCTGATAGATTTTTAAATGATAAAGCTGTCTTATATTTTTAAAAGATGATTTTGTCTAATAATGTATATGGGTGTGCCATCAGGAAGTTAGGAGGACCTCAAAACCAATTAGGATATTCTTGTATATTGTAGCGCAGGTGTTCTCAAGCTTTTAAAAAATTAATCTCTTAAAAACCATTGAGAATTCTGGAAAGGTTTTTATTTTATTTTATTTTATTTTATTTTTTGTAAAGCAGGTTTTATCTACCTACCACATGAGAGATCTAAAATTAAAAAAAAAAACAACCTTAAAATCCTTGATTAAAACTCATGGGGTATAAAATTTATGCATTTGTGGTATACAGTTTGATGTTCTTTGAAAATTTGTAGCTACATAGTCATTACACACATGAAATAAATTTAATTTTAAAATAGAGGTTGAGTACCCCAAGTCCTGGTAATCAGAAATTTTTCTTAAGACGTTTTTCCGGTACTTTGAATGTTAATGTAGGCATAGTAGGATATTTTGTAGTTCAATATGAAATTCATTTGTTTTTTTATCAACTTACTACATTTTCTAATGTAAATTTTATGTATTTAGTGCAGGGTCTACAGGGTCTCACTACACAGATTGGACTCAAAGTGATCCTTCGGTTTTCAGCCTCCCAAGTGCTGGGATTATAGAAGCATGCCACCACACCCAGTCTCAAGAGCCATCTCTTCTGGGACGGGGCCAGCACAGTGGGTGGAGCCAGCATGGTGGGCAAGCTGAGCTGGCCAGAGTCCGGGCATGGTAGCTCATGCCTGTAACCCCAGCACTGGGGAGGCTGAAAGCAGGAGAATCACTAATGAGTCTGAGGTGTATAGTGAGACCCTGCAGCAATTTCTTAAATACATTTTTTTTAAAAAAAGGAAAACTTCATTGAGTCGTATGGTAACACTCTGTTTATGAACTGAGAGCAGAATTGCTTTGTCATATTGTAACTATATATTTAACACTTGAAAAAATGTCAGATCTCTTCTGTTTTCCATCAAAACATTTAAATGTTTTACAAATAAAGTTTATAAACACAAATTCTATGAATTATGAGAGTAATGCTGCTATGTTGTTGTATAGCCTCTGGGAAACTCTACTACACTACTGTATGAGAACAAGATTTATTAAAGAAAATAACATCTAATATCCTATTACAATTATGAGAGTAATATGTTAAAAATGTAGTAATTTGCTTACATGTAGGGTCGTTGGCATGATCGAGAACTAAAATTATTTAAGAAGTAGAAACAGTATGTTTGTATTTCAAGAAGTGACAAAAGGTACACAGAATTCCTACATGTTAGGTAGGTAGATGGCCTTCAGAATACTTCGGGAGACTTGATATGTAAGTTTAACATCCATCTGGATATATTTATGGATACAATTCATGGGCTAAAAACAGTATCATCTAGGGGATGAGTATAGACTGAAAAAATAAAGGTCTACAAGTTTAGTCTTATAGTGCAAAAACTTAGGATATAATCAAGACCTACCCACAGCAAGTGAAAAACAATAACCCATAAAGCTGGAGAAAAACTAAGTGAATATATCATCTTAGAAACTAATGCAATAAAATTATTCAAAGAAAATGATTTCTTCTTAAGTGTTACTGAAAAATTTAATATAAAAATTGTCCATGGGTCCTCTATTGCCAAAGGCAGATTGTGAATAATCTTGTGTGGATTCAAAGAAGTGGCAGTAAAAGCTGGACTGGGGTGATTTCAAAAGAAAATGAAATATAAGAATTTGGAGACATTTTCCTGAAGTTTTGTTTCAGGGCAAAGCAAAGAAGTAAAGTGTAACCAGCAAGGAGATTCATGGTTAAGTCTGTTTGGTAGTCTTGTGTATGTTTGTTTAATTACGGAGATTATTTCATGATTTTATAATGAACGACATGGTAGAATATGGAGGCAATAACTGATACCAAATTGAGACACAGGCTGTTACTAGAGTCAGTCCTTGAAAATAAAAGAAACAGGTAAAAACTTCAGATGGGCACAGAGTATAAGATAGCAGTTCTGATGAATGTAAAAAGCATCTGTAAGGTACAGGTGGAAGGATGTGTTAAAAACCTGATTCAAGAAGATATAAAATGTGTGGGGGGGGGGTGGAAGAGTGTACTCAGGAAATACAGTGAGTTTACAATCAACCAAAGTGGTCAAGCTCAGTGCCTGCAACTGTGCAAGGCTCAATATTGGAGAGTAGTTTCTTTTCATCTTTACCTAAAACTGTGGGGATTTTTCAGACCTTTCTGGTATGTATCTCTCATTCATATTAGACATGTTGGCATCCACATGCTTCAGGCCTTTGCTTTCATAATCCTTTAAAGGCTTCTACTCTTGTTTATTCACCTACTGAATTCATGTCCAAATCCCTCCACAGATAACTTCCTGTCATCTAAACAGGCATAACTTGTTCTTGCCTCAGGAATTTGCGCTTGATCTACTTGGAATATAGTGTCCCTACTCTGTCTACTTGGAACATAGTGTCCCTTTGCACATTAGGTATGATCTCATTAGACGAGCCTCAGATTATACATTGCTTCTTTGTATTTCCAGTGAGAATTATTCTGCCTGACTACTCCATCCAAGGGTGCTTCATGAGTCCCTTGCCCTGAAAACACCCATTTTTGTTTTTACAATTCCCTATTTATGATCTATCTTAGCTCCTTGGCAGAGCCATTTCTAAACACAAGTCCCATGCTTATCTTGTTTATTGCCACACACCAAGAATACAGAACAGTGCCTAGAATGAAACAGGTTCATAATACATGTTTGTTTAAAAACACTGACTATGCATGAATCTGTAGCATAATGAATTTGCTTTTATGCATATGTATGAACATTAAGTTGCTGCTAGTGGTAATGCTCACTATTAAGAATAATAAATATTAATTCTTCCGCAGTGGGATAACATTAACACAACCTCCAACACACCAGCAGGGATCTTTGGACTAACGTACTTTGAAGATAACAATAAAATCTGGACTGAAAGAGAATAATTCTACCCCAGATTTTCTAAAGATAGCTTAGTTTTCAATTTAATCTCAACATGATGCTAGGACAATAATTACGCTGCAAAAGAGTCTCAAATATCTCAAAAACTGAAACAGTTTTATGTAAACGAACCTGCTGATGGAGGGACAACATCCCAGGATGCTGGTTCCTAACTAGGTTCTCTATTATTCTGAATAACAGGAAACTTGAAACACACACTGCCACTTTCCATCCATCACTCAAGAGGAGCAGTGCCCACAATTTTCTCTTGGTATTCCTAGCCCCATACTTGGAAATTGCTCCAGGTTTCACTCTCTCTCTCCTGGGTACTGTCAGGGCGACAATCTTAATGGGTATAAGCACACCTGGAGGCTGGCAGAGCCTCTGTGCCTCACCTTATTCATCGATGGCTGGATGCCCAAAGAGCTCACAATGCTGACCTCAAACTCAGTGTATCGCTTCACTCCAACTCTTTCTTTTCCAATATCTGAAGATGTTTGTATGAAAACTCCTCTTGCTTGCATAGCCTCTTGATTTGGAAAATTTGGATGATTATTACAAAATCCAGAAGTTTAGTTATAAAGGGATATCAGGGTATATGTCAAGTCTGGGTTTTTTGGTCCTATCTTTCATTCCATTTTCCTTCCCTTCTCACATATTTTGAATCTAGTTTGTATTAATAATAACTAAAATATGAAGGAAGAGATTGATTAACTATACTACTGTCTTTTAGTTTATGGTTAAAATAGAAATATAGGCAAATAACATTAAGCAGCACCATGCTTGCTAAAACAGTGATATCAGTAGGGGCTTAATGAGGCTGCTTGGAGAAAGGCTTCAGGTTTTGTTCCCGCTCTCTGTGAGCATGGTTTGGCTTTGACTCGCTTCCCAAGATGAACTGTGGGGATAATAGAACTGCTCTTAAAGATCCTCAAGCCTAACCTACATCTTGAATATATTTCTTCCTGGAGCCTAAAGCCAAGAATCTAACATCCCTTTGTAGGGAGATTAATAAGAATTTACTGTCCTGAAATATAGCCAGTCTTTATGCAAATGCTCAAAATCTTTGAAAGGCCTAATTTCAAGAACTTTAGAAAGTACGCTATGACTTCAAGGTGGCCTCTTTGGGTGATACATAGCATTTAGTAAAACACAGGGCATGAATGTAAAGTTCTTAGGAGATATACTAAGGAATTTGAAATTACTCCTTTAAATAGCATAAAGTCATAAAATTTTTAGGTAGATCTCTTCAGTTTCAATAAGGAATGACAAACATCAAATTTATTTTATCAGTTGATAATTTCAGCAGATTTCTGACAAATAATAACTCATCATACAAATCTTCAGTTAGCAAACATATTATATTTAAGTACCACCTCTTGTAAAGTATATTTTCTTAATTTTGTTATGCATGTCAATTAACTTTGTATATTGCCTTAAATCAAGATGCTGAAAATCCATTTCTTTTACTGTCCTCCAACACAAATGATGAGAATTTCTTATTTAAAGTTTAGGAAACATTATGTAACACTTCTATAACTAACATGTGAAATGTGATTTTTTTCAAAATATTTCCATTTTTATCTCACTTTATCCTTACAATGATCCTATATATTTACTATTCATATTTTAACTGGAAGAAATCTGAGTTTTAAATTTTTAATTCTTAAACCAAGTCATGTATAACTAGCTAGTGCCTAAGACAGGGCTAGAAACCAAGTCTCAACTCATCAGAATGTGTCAATAAGTTTGACTATTTGGAATGGTTACCTGTCTGAAAGAATTTTGACTGTGATAGAAAAAGGAGTGTACATTGAAAGAAAAATAAAAACCCTACACGGCTTTCAGGGAAGCTATTCTAGGCTAGTGGGTTTCAAAGTGGGGATAGGATAGGATGTGATAGAAAGGTTTGGAAGCAACTTATCAGAACCAGTGGATCCCAACCTAGTCCTACCCTGTGGAAATAAACCTCTAAATAGGATGATATTTCTAATTTTACATCTCCTGGATAATGTTCATAATCAGACATTTTACAAAATCCTTGGGCTTGTTGATATCTATATTCATCTACTTTACTAAAATTCTTTGAGGGATTTTTATTTTCTGTCCCCCCACCCCCCCCACACACACACACAAGATTGGCTGTTTTCTGTAACTGATCTTAGAAGCCTTTCATGAATTTCATCTTGGCCCATATTCAGTCCTGCAATCTGTGTGAAGAATGAGAAGTCATAAGTCATATTCTGGGCCAAAAGAAGTTATTGTCAGGTTCCACCGACATGAATTGCTAAAGCAGCCAGAAATTAGAAAAAATAAATGGAAAGTAATGCTGGCACGTTAGTCTAAGACATTTCATGTAAGTCAGTGACCCAGCCATCGGATGTAGCTTCACAAGAACAAAGGTTTATTCCACTGCAGTGATAGGGCAGTACTGAAACATGTGCTTTATAGTAACAACAGGGACAAACAAGTTATTTGTGCTGATCAAATCGGTGTCAACCTTTTCCATTTAGCTTGGCCCACACAAGACTATCCCCCCTCCACACACCCTCTGTTGTCCCACAAGAGAACTGGAATTCACAGCACTGAGAGGCTGCAGCTGGATCTGCAGATTGGTCAAATATTTCACAGGTGGTCAGCCTGTCTGGCAAAGGTTGGAAGTTACCTCAAAGCCAAACATGAAAGCTGGCTCTACATCAGGTGCATTTTCTGTGGCTCCAACACTTGGACATTTATTTCTACCTGCAAGGGAATAACAACTAAACCAACTTGTCTTCCGTGTCAAGGGCCTGTGCTAGGAAGAGATAAACAAAACATTTAAACTTGATTTCTACACAAAACTTATCATTTCCAGCTCTGCAAACAACCACATAAAACACCAGTAAGAATAAAATGTTAATTAACTGAATTAGCTAAATCTATCACATATTTCATTTTGGTCTGAAAAATTCATTCCGACAAGTTGCAGAAGCCTTCTGAAGAAATCAGATGGGAGTTGAACTGAGAGTGGTAGAACTCACAGCAGTTCTCAGACTGGTTCTCAAAGGTAGAATCAGTATTACCAGACCAGGGAGATGTCTCAGTAGAATAAGCACTTCCTTGGCAAGCTCAAGGGCGTGAGTTCAAATTCCTGGTTCCACAAAAAAAAAACAGTATTACTTAGGAGCAGACTAAAATGCACATTCAATATCAAGTCATATCACAGTGCTTTGAAACATTCACATAGTTCAGAATCACTCCTAGAATTTGATATAAGACAGATAGGTCCAGTTTTAGCTTCTGATTTTGTAGTTCTGGGGCAAAGCCTGAGGATTTGTTTTTCTGGTAGATTCTGGGGGGATCATGTGGGGGATCATATCCTGTGTACTAGTGTTTCAGAGAGATAGAGGCCAAGTGGGCTCCATGGTGATTATGTATGGAAGCTGTTGTTGTATCTCACTCCATGTTGCAACCCAGATCAATTAAATCAAATGAGTAACTACTACGAAAACAACAATATGCAATGTATTCATTATTGTAACTGTCCTACTAACCTGTTTTGAAACTGTCTCACTGCTATTTCTTTCTTAATAAAATTAATTTTAAAAAATTAAGTCAAATGCTCAACATAGGAACTTGTTAATCTCAAGAATCAGTAATTTTAAATCTTATTAATCCCAATGTTTGAGAATCGTTGTAACTATAAAAGGCATAGAATCATGAAAATGTAAGATAAAGAATATAAAACTTGCAAGGAGGAAAAAATTTCAAATTTTTACTTGGTGAGTTATTATTTAACATATTTTTGGGGGCTGGAGAAATGGCTCAGTGGTCTAAAGCACCTACTTAGAACAAGCTTAGCAAATCACAGGGACCGCTGTTCAATCCCCCAGCACCACATGCCAGCCAGCCCCGCCCCCTGGTGGGCTGAGCTGGCCACACACACACACACATAAATAAATAAATAAAATTAAAAAATAAAAAATAAAAAAATAAAAAAAACATATTTTTGTCTTTATGAACGTAATTTTTTATTTTTAATTTTGTGCGCCTACACATTCTACCATTTTTTAAATAAAATCCATGTGTCTTCCTAGCAGACACACTCACACGTCCTACCTTCCTTGCTAGCTCTCCCTCCTTCTCCCTCCTTCTCTCTCTCCCTCTCCAGTAGAATGAAAGAGAAGCGCACAGCAAGCAGTAGACACCAACACTGTACAATGGTTCAGTTCTAGAGATGATTGTGAAATCATTATCAAAGGACATAGAGATGCATCTTTAAATGTATTCCTTTAGAGCAAATGTTCTACTTGTATTTACCAATGTGTACCCCATAACGTGATATTGCTCACAGTAATCATTCAATAAAAATTTAAGCAAATTACTAAGTAAATTTGTGTTAGATGCATTAGATCATGAAGAGTTATTGCCAAGCCTTTTATGGGAGCATACCACTTTTAAGAGCAAGTTTTTCCTGACTGCATGCATGCTTGCTTGCTTTTCTTTCTTTCCTTTCTTCTTTTCTTCTTCTTTCTTTCTTTCTTTCTTTCTTTCTTTCTTTCTTTCTTTCTTTCTTCCATTTTTCCCTTTTCTACTTTTAACTTAAGGCACCAACAATACTTGCAATGGCACTTTTTATTTCATTGACTTTCAGAAATATCTGCTTATATAGAACAAAAATACCGAAAAGGATCTTGTTTTTCTTTTCCTTTGTTATTTTTTTTTTCTCATAGGAAGTCATTCTTTGATTTGTTTTTTAGGCCACTATCTGTGAAAACAAATCAAACATTCAACATCTGCCATCTAACTCAGACATGGAAACTAAATTTCTGAAAGGGGATCTTTATGTTACATATTTTCTTCTCTTGTGCAATAAAATTACCCCTCTCTGAATCCTACACATAATGCTAACTTAGCCTGGCTATTTGAAAACTAAATGGATAGACTATAATAGAGGCACAAACTGCTACCATCGGGTTTTCCTTTTAGTTAGAAATACACAATTAGAGAAATAATTCCCTAAGAGAGGCCACATGATTTTTCTCCATAATTTCTGAAACTGTGTTTTATTACGGCATTTGCTGCCTATTTGGTAATTTCAGCAGTGCCTCACACTGCCACTAATGTAAAAGGGTTGTCAAATTTTCCATTGTGGTCTTCACTGTGTTGAGTATTTAAACATTTCCAACTGTGTCAGCCTACAATTCTTCCATGCAAGTTTTCACCTGGAAAGAATGAATTTTCAAAATATCAGACCAAAGCAAAAAAATCAGGTTAGCATATTCCTTCTAAATATCAAGGACCAATTAAAAATAAGAATCAAGTTAACTGTCTCATCCTATCCAACTCTGCATGCACTTTTGGATGCATGCACATACACAAAGGCAAGGGATAAACCTAAAAAAAAAGAGGGAGAAATTTTCCCTAATAAGAAAAACTAAACAGTGCTTAAGTCTTTGAAAGAACTGAGCATTCCCTTAGCTCATGAGAAATACAAAAATGTTCACAGGGACAATAACATTCTAACAGCACAAGTCATCAACACAAGAAATGTAAGCATTACATACTGCACACATGTACTAATAAAAAATGGATAAATGAGAAAAAAAGATTTTAAAATCTTATGTAAATATTATTTTTTTCAAATAAAAATATATTCTAATTGCTTAGTGTTCCACCTATGATCCTCTTGAGAAAGAGTCTAACAGATACTTATCTTTTAGAGTCAATTGGATCTTTCTTTCTTTCTTTCTTTCTTTCTTTCTTTCTTTCTTTCTTTCTCTCTTTATTTTTTTTTTATCTTAGGGAAAGGTCTGCAGTGTGTTCAGGGTCTCATTACTAGACTGGACTTGTACTAATCTGCCTGTTTACAGCCTCCCAAGTGCTGGGATTAAAGGTGTACCACCACGCCCAGTCTCAATTGCCATCTCAGTGGGGCCAGGGGCGGGGCCAGCACAGAAGGCCCCAGATTGAACCCCAGCCCCTGCTCCTGCTTGCAGGAGCTTTAATCTGCTGCGCAATTTGTGAATCTTTCTTAGAATGGAACCTATTCCAACTTTCAGATCCCTA
Organism: Octodon degus; assembly: GCF_000260255.1. NCBI lineage: Eukaryota > Metazoa > Chordata > Mammalia > Rodentia > Octodontidae > Octodon > Octodon degus. The sequence continues at coordinate 12,501,667 of NW_004524657.1, forward strand.
AACCCTGTACATTCCCTCTTTGAGTAGGGTAAAGTTAATGTCAAGATTCCCACACAGTAACAAGCTTCATCCAAAATAAGATAAAACTGATGCAATAAAAGCTTATACTATTTTGAAATATAAAGTCACAAGACAAAGGAGAAATTGTTTATCTGAAGATAATTATATCTGAAAATTTCATAATGCATTAGAGTGTGGATCTCTAGGATATCTGTATATATGTAAATAACGGCAGCTTAAGTTTTTTATAAGCAGTACTTAAATTCATTGTTGACTATGTTTTCCTGACATTTGATATGATAGAGTAAGCATGTCTTTTTAGTCTGATGTTTTAGTCTCTGGGGCAGTAGAGGCATTGGGAGGGTGCACAAAGGAACCTAATCTAGCTATTTCTAGAGATAGTGAAGAACTATGGGTGTATTTTGTGTATTAAAGTAACCAATTGAAAACCACCAATATCCTAATAAGTACCCAATCACCATTATATTGGGCATGCTCAGGACTCACCCATGTAGGCTCATTATCTGCCTGCCCTCATCACCCAGAACCACCATCCAGACACCACCAGTCACCAGGCCCCTTACCCTACCACCATTTGCTATTATTAGCCAATCTTAAGCCTATAGGATGTGCATTACCTTGGGTTGCACAAAACTACAATGGCACCCTTTTCCAGATTCCCCCTAACCTCTCTTCACTCCTGTTTTATCTCTATGTCTCTCCTTGGGACGAGGCTTGTGCGTTAGCTCAGTTGTTTAAGCACCTGATCTGGCAAACCCAATCAGGTGCAGGACACCCCAGTTCGATCCCCAGCTCTACCTGCTTTACCAGACCCACCCTTAAGGCAGCCTGAGCCAGCCAAAAAAAAAAAAAAAAAAAAAAAGAAAGAAAGAAAAAAAACAACCCTTCTCCTTCTTGGGAAAAAACTATGAATTATCTTAAATGGAAATTATCTCTTGATGTGTTGGCCTCACCGTACCTGAGTAATTATGAGACACACGTTGCTAAACATAGTCTAGGGGTGGGGAAATGGCTCAGTGGAATAAGTTCTTCCTTGGCAAGCTCAAGAGTCTGAGTTCAATCCTCAGTTCTGGAAAAAACAAAACAAAACAAAAAAAAAAAAACATAGTCTGAAAGCAAGAATATGGTTTCAAATTCAGAGACATAGCTAACTAAAACTAAACTAATACATGTCACATGCTCTTGGCTATTTCATTCATTCTTCAGTCATTAGAGGCCACAATATTCCTATAGAGGTTAAATATTAAACAAGGAAGCCATTATTTGAATACTTGCAAAATGTACATCAGCTGAGATATGTAGATAAATTTTAAAACAATTGCCATATTTTATAAAAGAGAAAAAAGTCTAGGTAAAAGGAGAAATCACCGTGTAATCATTATAGTATCAGTATTTAAAAAAAAATCCTCCTTTTAGAAAGCAATACTTGAAATCAAATGATAAAGGGTAAGGAAAAGATGTTCATCAACATTCACTAAACATTTTGTTTTAGAGATATCTCTTGAAGCATAATTAATTCCTGCACATCGGCTTCTGAAGTTGTAACATGTGGATAAAAAATAACATCTGTAAGACTATTAAAAGAAATCACAGGCTATTATAATTAAAGCCCATGCTTGTGATAATTGTCTACAGTTGTGTCCAGGAAGCACATCCTTTCCTACTTTTCTCACACTTCACTTTCCTATAAATCTTGTTTTTAACACCATCTAGCCAATATGGAACAAGTTTCCCCATGGTTTTCAGTGACAATTCAATTTGGCTGATGCTACGGCTTCCGATTGGTTACCCTCGGGTGGGGGAGCATGTGTTAAGGATTCCTTTAGCAGTCTGCCGAAGCAATTCAATTGCCTTTTTCAAAACATTAAATTTCTATTTACCTAAAGTAAAATATGTCAGCAAATCATCTCTAATCAATCTGATATGTATATAGCAAATACATTAGAAATTTAACTAGAAGACCAAAGTGACAACTAGTATTCAAGATCAAATACCACCATTAGAGAAATTAGTAGTTCCTACATTGTGCTCATGCAACCTTCTCTCTGAATTTCAAACACAAGTCCTTTTAAAAGATAGATGAATTATCTGTAAAGGTAAGTTTTCTCAAAAATCTTAAGACAGTGTTATTGTTTGTGTATAGCTTTGACCCCAAAGCCTCATGTAGTTAAGAGGAGGGGCCTTCTAGAGTTTTTTATTAACTCATGATCCACTGGGATTATGAGTAATCCAGGGCTGGGATTATGGGTCTTAGAACTTCTGGGATTATGGGTGTGTGTACCTCCCCCAGCCTGGGGCAGAGAACCTGAATGAAATTTAAGAGGGACAGACTTCCTTTCTGTTGCCACTGTTGATGCTACTCCTCCACTATGCTCTCTTGCTCTTTGCCACCACCATGAAAGGTTACCCTGTACCATGTGCCATGCTGCTGTGGAGCCAGATGAGTATGGACACAACCTCCAGTAACTGTGAGCTAAATAAACCTTTCCTTTCTTCATTTTGGGTGTTGGGTATTTGTCCCAGCAACAAGAGAAAAGTGAGACAGACAGTAACTGACATATCATTAAAAATATATTTCTTGTACAGAAAATATATCACTGCAAGAACATATTAATTCATTGCCTTAGTAATAAATATGCATTGAGTGCCAGGTGCCAAGGGTTGTAACAGACAATGATGACCCAAAGATGAGAAACCTTTAAAATGTCCTCTGTGCCACAGATTGTACCCTATGGTGGGAAATGCAAGCAAATTTCCATGGAAATATGTGACATTTTTGTTGTTATGATAGAAGTTAATAATGAATAACAAAGGATGTCTGGGAAAATAGGCATAACAGGATGATCAAGCTGAAATACCAAGAATGATTAGAAGTTGCCTGAAAATACAAGAGTCTCCTTGCACGTAGGAATGCACGCCTGTACACAGCAGAGCACTGTCCAGTGTAAGTAGATGGAAATGAAAGGAGTGCACTGTGAGACTTAGCTTGAGGTTTAGGAATGGACCATCTGCAGCATTTGAAGTTTGGTTGAATTAGCTTATGTTTCACCACATTACTAAGAGAAAATCACTGATCTTTAAACAAGGACATAATTTAAACAAAACTGTATTTTAAATCTCACTGATCTTTATACATAGACTCATTACAAAAAAAGAGAGAGAAAAATGAATATATAATGGTTTACAAGAATACTGTGATAGCCCACAATCTACTTGGGGACAGCCTTGACTGAGGTTATTGTTGGGAAAGTTAGAGAAGCATAGACAACTTTGAGAGAGACATTGAGGAGGCAATTTAGTAAAAAATTATTTTATTTTTTACTTTTTTCCATAAGTATATTGAGAGACAAATAGCAATGAGAAAGTTTCAAATCCAATTGGTAGGAAAATTTCAATAATTAACACATTGCATACTCTTCCTAGTGGTTATTTGCTGTAAAAGATGCAGACATGATATCATATTTGCAAACACTATTAGAACAAATCCCTCTATTCTTTAAGAGAATGTAACTATATAGTTATCCTAACCATTTTGAATACACAGATACAAAATGGATATTCATCTGTAACTCCTTTTCTATTTTTTTCCATCATTTGAATATTATAGGTGTGTTAACTCAGCAAAATATTCTAAAAGACTCCAATAGTCCATAATATTATTAGGTCTTCTGCTTCACTGGCAATGTCAAAAATTGTTAACCTGAGTCCCCTACAGCTCAACATTACACCATGGCTTTACTTCTTATATTTCATTTTTATACTTTTCTGCTGGATGGTTAAGACCAAGATAAAGCAAGACCTATGCAATAAGAGTTGTAGCTTTTGGGTCTGATAAGGTCAGTCAAGTCACCTCAGGATTTATCCTGAGATCCTGTACCTCAGATTGTAGATCCTTTGTCAGTATCAGCCATGTGGATGAGTCAGGGCCATTGCTTGGCCAATGTGGTCTCTGTGAACTCTGAGAGAATGTTTTCTCTCCATGTGACTCTCTTTAGGCCCACTCTACATCATTGATCACTTTTCTCTTTGCCCCATAATCTAGTTGCTCAGAAAATTTGAGACACTACGGGTTACATGATGTTACAGTACAAGCTTTCATATGTCCTGAGTCTTAATTGACCTGGGAAGGCTAGGGCCAAAATATTGGCTTTCCTTGAGGCCCTCATTTTTCTCCATATTTGGTCTGCAAATTTAGGTTGCTAACCCTCCAGAAGAGAAGCTTATTGTTATTATCATACAACCTAAGCTGTTAAGCAAAACCTCAGTATCTGTCTGAATATCAAACATCTTAGGCATAACATGCAACAAGTATTGTTCAACAAGTATTGATATGTTGAACTTGAAGTCCCTTTAGAATATGATAAAAAAAATTTAAAAATTAAAATATATTTTAAAAATAGGCACAAAGAATTATATAATTCTTATGTTTACACATAAGTCCAGAAATCTAACCATATAAAACCTTGTAGCAGAATAGTACTGCAACATTCTTTTTCCTGTCTCCTGCCTTCATTCACCACCCCCTTCTTTTTGAACAATCATCTACCCGAGGGACAGCATGGGAGCAATTGTATGTCATGACAAACAGCCCATATTCAGAAGACCCAAATGACAGACACTTGAAGCATGAACCTACTATTTTAAATTGCCATCTTCAGTGAAGTTTCTTAATTCACAGGTGTCTGTATTTATAGTTAGTCAGGGTGAGAATCATTCTAATTAACTATTAGATTCAAAAATCTTCTGAAGATTTTCAGGATTATTGCCTTACTCATCTTCTACATATAACTGTATGGCTTGCCCCTGTCATGTTTCCTTGCTCTTCTCCTTGTTCTCCTTTCATTGCCTAGTCCTCAAGTACTTGCTTTCCTTTTAGTTGTATTGTACCTTTCTATTTGTATTTCTTCTTTTGAGTTCTTACACTATGGAAACTATATGATATTTACACATGTGTGTCTGGTTTATTTCACTTATGAGTATATGTTCAAGTGGCATCCACTTCAATATAAAGGCTTCGAGTTTATCATTCTTTATAGCTTAGTAATACTCCATTTTATAAAAATACCACAACTTTTCATCCATTCCTCAGGTGATAGGCATCTCGGTTGTTTCCAAGATTTGGCTATCACAAATTGTGCTGCTATAAATATAGGCGCACAAATATCACTAACATATGATATTTTCAGATGCTCTGGGAAGATTCCCAGTAGAGGAATAGGTGGATTAAATGGGATTTCCAGTCCAACTTTTCTAAAGAGTCTTCACACTGATTTCCATAATGGTTGCAAAAGTCTACATTCCCTCCAACAGTGGAGAAGGGTTCCTTTTTCCCCACAGCCTCTCCAAAATTTGTTGTTGGTTGATTTCTTTATGACAGCCATTCTTTCTGGCTTGAGATGATATCTCAATGTTGTTTTAATTTGCATTTCATGGATGACCACGTGATGTGGAACATTTTTTCATATATTTATTCGCTTCTTTAATTTCATCCAATGAGAAGTGTGTGTCCAACTCTGACGCCCATTGCTGGAATAGGTCTTTAAATTTTGGGCCCTAGTGTTTTTTACTAGAGAGCAGATATTGGTCTGAGTACTTATTTGTCATGATTCTTTCCAAATTTGTGCATTGTATTTTCACTTTGTTGGTAATTTCTTTTGACATGCAAAAACTTCTCGATAAGAGCATGTCACAGTTGTTAATTCTTTTTCCCATGCGATTTGATTTTTGTTCATGAACTCTTTGCCTACTCCTATGTGTTCAAGAGTTTATCCTACCTTCTCTTTCAGGAGATTTAGAGTTTCTGTTTTCAGATCTTTAATCCATTTCAACATTAGCTTAGTGCATGGTGATAGACCTGTGTCAAGTTTTAGTTTTCAGCATGTAGAGAGCCAGTTTTTCAAGCAACATTTGTTAAAGAGGCTATCGTTCTTCCAGTGAGTATGTTTGGGCTCTTTTTCAAAGACAAGGTGGCTGAGTGTGTTCATAGGGGCTTCAGCATCTTCTAATCTATTCCATTGATCCTCAGGTCTATTTTGTTGCAAGTACCATGCTGATTTTATCACAGTAGCCTTGTAGTATAATTTCAAGTCAGAAATTGTAATTCCTCCTGCCTTGTCTTTATTGCCCAGGATTGCCTTTGCTATTCTAGGTCATTTCTGGCTCCAAATAAATTTTAGGAAAGATTTCTCTATCTCTGAGGTATGTTGGTGGTAGTTTGAGGAGGTTTGCATTAAATCTGTACAACAGTTTTGGGAGTATGGCCATCTTCACAATATTGGTTCTTCCTATCCAGGAGCATGGAATATCTTTCCATTTTCTGGAATCCTCTACCATCTCTTTTTTAAGAGTATTGTAATTTTCCTTGAAAAGATCTTTGACTTCTTTAGTTAGGTTAATTCCAAGGTATTTCTATTTCCTTGGTGCTATTGTAAAAGGTATTATTTCTACAATTTCCCTCTCAGTGTGTTTGTTATCTGTATAGAGCAATGCTATTGACTTTTGGGTACTGACTTTGTATCCTGTTCCACTACTGAATTTCTGTATTAATTCTAACAGCTTCTTAGTGGAGTTCTTTGCATCTTCCCTTTAAAGTATGATGTCATCTTCACATCATGATAATTTAACTTCTTCTTTACCTATTCTTATTCCTTTATTTCTTTCTCTTGTCTAATGGCTGTAGCTAATGATTCCAGAACTATATTGAATATGAGTGGTGATAGAGGGCATCCTTGTCTTGTACCACATCTAAGCGTAAAAGATTTCAGTTTTTCCCCCCTTTAGAATTATGTTAGCTGTTTGGTTTTCATAAATGGCTTCTACCAGATTGAAGTAGAGGCCCTCTATTCCAATTTTCTGTAGGACTTTGAACACGAATAAGTGTTGGACTTTGTCAAAAGCCTTTTCTGCATCAATGGAGATGATTGTGAGGTTTTTAGTTTTCACTCTATTGATATAGTGTATTATATTTAAAGATTTTTGATTATTGAACTATCCTTGCATCCCAGGGTTGAATTCAACCTGGTCATGGTGTATGATCTTCTTGGTGATATTCTTTATTCTATCTGGTAGGATTTTATTGAATATTTTTGGATCTATGTTCATGAGGGAGATTGGTGTGTAGTTCTCTTTCTTAGTTGGGTCTTTCCCTGGTTTTTGTATCAGTATAATACTTGCCTCCAGAAATGATTTTGGGAGGATTGCTTCCTTTTCAATTTCATGGAAGAGTTTGAGGAGTAAAGGGACTACATCTTCTGTAAATTTCTTGTAGAATGTGGCTGTGAATTCATCCAGACCTGGAATTTTCTTTGTCAGTAGGTTTTTTTTTTATTACATCTCATATTTCATTGACTGTTATTGGGCTATTGAGAGTGGTTATATCTTGTCGATTCAGCTTTGATGATTTGTACCTTTCTAGGAATCTGTCAATTTCTTCTGTGTCTTCTATTCCATGAAAGTAAAGATTCTCAAAGTAGCTATTGATAATCTTCTGAATTTCTACTGCTCTATGGTAATTACACCATTTCCATTCCTAATTGCTTGTGTTTGAATTTTTTCTTTTCTCTTTTTGATGAGGTTAGATAGGGGCTTAACAATTTCATTTAATCTTTCAAAGAACCAGATTTTTTTTCGTTAATTCTTTGAACTGCTTTCTTAGTCTCAATTGCATTAATTTCTGCTCTAATCTTCATTATTTCTTCCCATCTTTGGGCTCTGTGTTTCGCTTGCTCTTCCTTTTCTAGGTGTTGAACGTGCAGCATTATGGTGTTTATTTGTTCCCATTCTCTTTTCCTAATGTGTGAGTTCACAGCTGTGAATTTCCATCTGAGAACTGCTTTCCTCATATCCCATAAATTATGATAAGTTGTGCTTGAATTTTATTGAATTGTAGATATTGTTGAATTTCTTGTTTAATTTCATCTATGACCCATTGGTTGCTGAGTAAGGTGTCATTTAATTTCCATATATTTAATTTTTTTCTGGTTTCTTTTGTCATTTATTTCCAGTTTCATTGCACTGTGGTCAGATAATATGCATGGGATAATTTCTATTTTCTTGCCTATACTTAAGCATGACCTATGGACCAGTATGTGGTCTATTTTAGAAAATGACCCATGTGCAGCTGAGAAAAATGTGCATTCAGCTGTGTTTGGGTGGAACACTCTATATATGTCCACCAAGTCCATTTGTTCCAAGCTCTGGTTCAGTTCTGTTATTTCTTTGCTAAGTTTTTGTCTCGTTGACCTATCTTTTTTGGATTAGGGGGTGTTAAGTTCTCCTGTTAAGACTGTGGCATTGGATGTTAGATTTTTCATGTCCATTAATATTTGCTTTATATAGTTGGGTGCTTCCGTGTTTGGTGCATACATATTTATGAGTGTTACCTCTTCTTGAATTTTTCCCCTAATCAATATATAGTGGCCTTCTTTATTTCACTTGATCATTGTTGGTTTGAAGTTGAGACTGCCTGAGAATAGGATTGGTACCCCTGCTTTTTTCTGAGGTGCTGGGGCATGTAGTATTTTGTTCCATCCTTTGACTTTCAGCCTATGAATGTCTTTATGAGTTAAATGTGTTTCTTGTATACAGCATATTGTTGGATTTTGTTTCCTAATCCACTGTGTCAGTCTTTTTCTCTTAATTGGTGAATTGAGTCCATTTACATTGATGGATAGAATTGAGATGTATTGACTTACAGGTGCCATGTTATTTACCTGTTGTCTTTTACTCCTTTTTCTCATGTGTTTAATTGCTTACCCTATTTAGTTGGTTGCTTCTGATCTTGTTCATGGAGCTCTGATCATTTTGCTTTCTCTCTAGAACATCTTTCAGTAGCCTGTGTACGGTTGGCTTTGTCATCACAAAATTCTTTAGCTGTTCTTTGTCATGGAAGTATTTCACTTCTCCATCAAACTTGAAAGAGAGTTTTGCAGGGTATAGTAGTCTGGGCTGGAATTTGTTTTCATAGAGGACTTGAAGTACTCTTCTCCATGCTCTTCTTGCCTTCATGGTTTGTGAAGAGAAGTCAGCTGTAATTCTGATGGGTTTTCCTTTGAATGTGATCTGCTTCTTTTCTCTAGCAGTTTTCAGTATATTATTCTTGTGCTGAATTTCCTGGATCTTGACTATTATATGTCTTGTTGTGTTTTTCATTGGGTTGAGGTTACTTGGCATTCTGTATGCTTCAGTTACCTGAATGTCAGATTGTTTCCTTATATTTGAGATATTTTCTGCTATTACTTCTGCCCATATTTTTTAAATGTCATTTGTATTGACTCCTTCTTTCTCATTGATGCCTATTAGTCTCACATTGTTCATCTTTGCATCATCTTGCAGGTGATGGATTATTCTTTCCTGCATCCTCATTGTTTTTAAAAGATCCTTTCTTACCTTTTCACTAGCCGCACCAGCGTCTTCAAGATCTGAAACTGTCTTCACTTTCACTTAAATGGTTTTGCAAGCTTGTGACTGAGATTTTACGTTCCTCTATATTTCTTTGACTCTGCTTCATGCAATTTATTTCTTTCCTGCATTGCTCATTCAAGGAATCTGTCACTTTTCTAATCTCCCCTATTTTTTTTATGAATGTCTTCTTTAGAAGTAGTTATTAATTCTTTTCCTGCAATGTTTTCTTCAGATTGAGTTACCTCTGTATGTTTCTGTAGTTGATTCTTTACTTCAGATGCTGTGAGTTCAGAGAATTCTTTTTTATTTCAGAAAAGAATTCCGCTCTGAGTTCCTCTATAACTTTCAGCTTTTGCTTATGCACTATCAAAGCTATTAATTCATACATTTGAGCTGAGATTGTGTCCTCTGGACTTGCTCTGTGTGGGCATTGGGTTTCCTCCATATGTTTCTGCATTTGATTCTTTACTGCAGATACTATTAATTCAAGGATTTCTCTTTTTATTTCCAATCCGAGTTCCTCTATACCTTTCTGCAGTTGTTTCTTTATTTCAGAAGCTGTTGATTCATTGATTTCAACTGTGTAATTCCCTATTTATTCTGTTTTAGCATCCTCTGTACTTGTTATGAGTGGACTTGGGGTCTGAGATCGCATTTTGCTCCTTCTCATTGTCATTTTGTATGGCACTGCCTTCTGACCTTGATTGTAGAGCTTTGGTACACTTATAACCTTAACACCTAGTGAAATTCGGGTGTAGACCTACAAAGTTTGGATTTATCCAGGTGGGCCTGGCTTGGGTCTGGCTGCTGTGCTCAGCTCCTTCCTGCTGCCACCCTTGGGAGTGATCCTGTTGTGCCTCTCTGGCAAGATATTCTGCTCCTGGACTAGCTGGGTGGCTTTGTACCCTACTCTGTCTGCAGGGATTGCAGCTGCAGGGTTTCACCCCAGGCCTGTATTCCAGGCCTGAGCTGAGTCTGGAGGGAACATGTTAGGGTAGTGGGAAGAGGAAGCTCTCCTACACTCACCAGTCCTGGGCTAGGACTGCATCTGGGGGTCCCCAGAACGCAGTAGAAATTCTCACTATGCTGGTGGTGTTGTGAGAGGTGCTGCAGAGTGGTGTGGGGGCCCCAGGAGGGTGCAAGGGGGTCTCACCCACGCTGCGCCTTTGCTGGGACAGGCAGGTCCTGCAGGCGCAGGGTAGCAGGAAGCTCTCTGAATGTTCACCGGGCCTGGGCTAGGACTGGATCTAGTAAAAATTATTTTAGCTTAGACAAAGTACGTGAGAAGAGAGAAATATAAAGATAATTGCAAGATTTCAGGCTCATATAAATGTATGGATTTATTGGAAGTGGAATTCATTTCATGTGAAATTCATAATATTATAAAATATTAGATTAGAAAGATGAAACACTATGAGTTTGGTTTGCATTCATTGGTTTGGGTGTGACTTAGAGACATTCCAGGGAAGATGTCTAGTGGGCCTGTAGGTCTGCTGCTAAAAGAAGCGTTTGGGCTGGAGATATAAATTTGTGAATTATCCGTGTTGAAACAGCATCTCAAATGCAAATGTCCATGTAAACGTCCTATGAGGGAATACAGAAGGCAAAGTAATGGAGGATTAGACCCAAACACTGAAAATTCCCAATGTAGGTGACTGGATAGAGGGACAAAAGGGAAGACACCGCCGTGGTGTCCAAAGATAAAGGAAAATTACTACAGCAGTATTACTTAGAAACCAGTGGATATGATATCGATTCTCTTGTGGGGAAAGTGCACAAGCCATTGAGTATTGCAGAGTAAGTGGGCATCCCTGGTTCATGGTTAGATACAATGAAACTAATGAATTCTAAATCATGTGCCTTTACAGTCCTACACGGGCCCTGTGAGTTTTGGAAAACTTGAGGGACTATGAAGTGTACTAGATGGGAAGAGGAGCTGGGTGGAAGTCAGGAAATGCAGATTTTAACAGCTTTTATTTTTAGAGCAGCTTTAAATTCATAGCAAAATTAAGTGAGCAGAGCAGATTTCTCATGTATCCCTTCCCTCAACATTTTTTCTTATATAAGAGTTTTGACACATTATCTTAACAATTCTTAGGTAGGAAAACATATTTAGATCTTCAAAGGGCTAATAATTCATTGGAATTTCTTTTTTATTCTAAGTAATCAAATTTAACCTAATTTTACATGTATTGTACATACTACTTTATACACTTTTTCTCATAAGTGACTCCCCCACTATAAAAACTTCATGCATATTTTTATTTCAGTCTGATACCTGTCTCTCTGAAGTCCCTAGCCACTTGGGCATCAACAGAGAACTCTTCAAGTGCCTTTTCTTTTCTTGTCACAATATAGTCACAACATTTTCTTAACAGTAAATGTGTTTCCAGAAGGTGTCCTATCGCTACCTGCTGCTTTAATCTTACCAGCTGTAAATGTCTAGGCTAGGGTATGGACACATAGGTAGACATATCAGAGTAGATATAAAGAGTGAAGATTTTCCATCTTGGATTAAATGCTAACTAACACCACTCACAATGAAAGAACCACCCGAGAAGTAAGTAGTCAAAATACTTTTACATAGTTGATGATAGAATTTGTCAAATCTGATGCAATGAGCAGAAGAACCAAGTGCCTCCTGGGCAGAGATTGAGATCGTATGATGTGCAACAGTATCTTTTCTCACTTACCAAGGTGCACCAAACTCTGGTGTCTTCTGAAAATCTAAGTCCTCCTGAACAGAGACCAATCCTAAGCCAAGCATCCAGACTCTTCCCTTAAGAAGACAAGCTGGCCAGTAAGTTGACTACGTCAGGTCACTTTCTGCTGGCCACTGAGCCCGTGGTTCATTCATAATGATGCTTTTCTGGGTGTGTACTGTGTCACCCAGCTCTCTATATCTCAAATTTGCAGAACACCTGAGCTACAGACTTGAAAAGCTACATAGACAGCCTATAACCACAAGGCCCACTTGGTAGAAGGTGAGTATAGCTTTCGGCGCCAAACAGTGGAATTCACTGGCCATATTATATACTATGTTATCATATAGCAGCCACCCCCAAAAGCTGAAATTACCTTGTAAATGTGCAACTAAAGATCAGTGCCAATACTCTGTAAAGACAGAACATTGCCTACCAGGATGCAACCTATTAAATAAAAAACTTACAAATGGTGCTTCGAACCCCTAAGTGAAAAAACAAGTGGATCAGAATCCAAGATAGGAAAGCAGGCATAGCATCATTTACTGTCATTTCCAGTGATTCTGTGAAGTATTTTTTTTAATTTTTAATTTAATTTTACAATTCTGGCTTCAATAGAACTGAAGGTTCTGATTTCCTAAATTAGGAAATCATTTAAATTAGAAGCAAGAGAACTAGAGTTCCAGTGAAGTACAAGTTAAGGCACTTTTGACCCAAGCATAATCATATAAGCACTATGCTATCTTAGCTAATTGACTTTAAAATATAGGAGGTAAGGGTACTTTTATACAATGGGAGCAGGGAAGAATATTTGTGCTACCCAGGTGAATCACATGCGTAAGAAAGGTACAGCTATTGAGTGTTCTGCTCCTTCACATCTACCAGTTTGGCTCACAAGACAAACACACAGAGTGACAAGTGAAGGTGCTATTGTTTACAACGGACGATGTGCCATGACCACAGTGCTGCTGTCAGTATTCAAACTGAAGTAGTCTGAAGGAGAAAGAACAAGTGTCCCACCATTGAGTTCTAAAGTAATAGCTATCTTCTTCCCAAATTTAATTATTCATTTAAAATAAGAACTTCTTGCTCTTAGTTCATCTCCATAGTACAAGCAGCTAGCACAGTGACTAGAATAGAGAGGCAGCCATATGCATATCAAATTGAATGTACCTGTAGGAAAGTATTGTTTGGGGGCTTGTCCCTTAGCTTATTTCTTTAAGTGGCTGCTTCAACAAAGCAATCAGGCTCAGGTTGCTGTGGTTCGATCCCCACAACTCAAGCCAGCCAAACCTGTCCTGAAGGCATTTGAGGCAAAAATAAATAAATAAATAAATAAAAATCCTTCTGGGGACCAGGGAGATGGCTCAGTGGAATAAACGCTTCCCTGGCAAGTGCAAGGGCCTGAGTTCAATCCCCGGTTCCGCAA
>NW_004524657.1:12515320-12595097 GCF_000260255.1 Octodon degus
AAAAAAAAAAAAAAAAAAAAAAAAAAAAAAAAAAAAAAAAAAAAAAAAAAGTATTGTTTAAGGTAAGCAGTCTTAGCTCCAGCATTTGCAGTTTTTCAGGGCTTCAGCCCAAAAAAACACAGTGATAAAGAACTGTGCTATCTATAGGATTTGATTAATAGGCAAAAATCAGTGTTAGTCAGTGGCATAGAGAAGCTCACAGAAAGTAAGTACAGGGCAGCATGAGATACAGCCAAAAATACGAGTCAAGATCACATTAATAGAATAAGCATGTTGACGGTTAATGAATGAAGTCAGGGACAGAGGTGCAGAATGGGAAAACTAGGAAACCGGGGCCAAGATACCAAAATTCAAAATAAGTTCTTAACGGCCCTCATGTCTGCATGACTCTTTCTAATCTTATTTATGATTCTTCACATTTTCTCTTATCTTTTCTATGTGATAAAAGAGAAGCAAAAAGAAGTAATTAAGGGCTAGGATTTGGGTCACTTCTGATGTCTTATGTTGGCTTCCCAAGAAACATTAGCTGAGATTTTCTTTCAAGATTTTTTTTTTTTTGCTTTTTGTTTATTCAGAAAATACTGTCAAGAGAGTTGGAGAAAGGTCAAGAGCTAATAAGTATGAAACTTTGTAAGAAAAATGTGGACTCAGCTAGAGACTAGATGTCTTCTGACCCACGGGAAGATGAGGGAGTATGCAGACCTTGCCTCAGCCATGACCTGACATGAGCCTACCAGAGGTCAGGTGTCTTGTTCTGAGAGCTGCCCAGGGGTGGAGGTGAAGTGGGCACAGCACTCTGGGCTAACTCGCTCCTACCAGCAGGGAGCAAGGCTCTGGGGGAGTGTAGCAGCCACTAACCCAAGCCTAGGCAACAGAGTTTTCCTGGCAAAAAGAAGACTTTGTGGTAAAGTGGTGGAGACTGGGCTGTGGGTACAAGCTGTCACCATAGTCCTCACAGGAGAAGAGGGATGGTTACTCATCAGCTTCTTTGAAAGCTACCGAACCCTCACCACAACTTGTCAGTAATTTGTTCCACCATGACTTTCTTTTCTATCTCCTTTTTAGCAAGAGTAAACTCTATAATCCATATCCAGGTCTCAATCTTTTCTGTAGTTCCATTGGAAAAGAAATGCAATGGGCAGAAGAGTTGGCATTTCTTTTTTCTTTTTCTACAATGCAAGCATATGACCCCTGAGACATATCTCCCATACATTACAGGGAAATATATTTTGTAATGACTATGCAAAGCATCCTTTAATGAGCAAGAACGAGTTTTACCTGTTCTGTGTTTGCCTGACACTCACCCCTTCCACCTTGCACTTTGTGTTGCCATGACGCCCTGCTGCTTGTGACTGTTCCACTCTGACTTCGCTGCTGCTGTGATTTTGGCTGGAATCCTCTCTGCCCATCACTGTTTATGATGCATTCTCTTCCAGACGTCTTATCTCACATCTCAGTCCAGGTAATCTGATAAGCAACATAAATTAGGAAGCTTATTTTAAATGTTCCCTTGCTGTTTCAGGGAATCTTTCAGCAATGAGTCCATGATGTTGTAATCTTGTTGACATGTGCTCTTCCCATTAGATTCTAAGTGTCTTAACGGCAGAGAATGAAGCTGCCTGTTTTAAGAGTAATAATATTCAACACAGTCTCACTGCCATGTGGTAAAATTTCCATAAAATATGTTTTTAAATGAGCAATACATGAAGGAATGTGGTATTTAGAGACTAATCTTTTTATTATTCTGACTCTGTCAGTCACCTTCCTTTGTTGACAGTTACTTAGCAAATTCCAAACCTCCCGTTTGCTCCTTTTCTGTGGAGTATTGTTCCACATGAAGAAGAAGCATAACACTAAGGCTCAAAAGAGGGACCACACACTGCTGCTAGGTAGTGGAGGCTCTGAAGAGACAGGTGTGGGTCTCCTTGGCTCCCATGGAGAGGTCTCCTGTCACTTGCTTTTCAAGTCACTCTTGGGAGACCAGGCAAAGTAAGCTCAAAAGGCTTTCCAACTCTCCTGAAAGAGAACACTCCTACACCACTAGGGGGCTACAAACATTCATTTACTCTTTGGGAATTTATTTTCGGAGCCACTGCTCTTCATACTAAAATGATGGGCGGAAGCTGCTAAAATGTGTAGGAAGAAGTTACAGAAATTAAGTATCTCTCATTCTAGATAACCTTACAAGTAACAACACATTTTCACTTGATATTAGAAACCAACAATATTTTGCCTTCAATTTGAATAATTATTGTAAAAGTTGTGGGATAATAGCAATCTGGATTGTACACGTTTCTGCCATTTAGTCACAAAGAGCTCTTAGGAAATATCGTCTTATTTAAGCCCCAGTTTATTCATTCATAAATCTAGATCCTTTTGAGACCATATTACAAAGTAGCTTTAAATGGTTCTATGAATGTAATGTGTAGTATGCATTCTGTGACAGTGACTTATTATGATCATCATTGCGTCTAGACTGAAAAGTTTAGAATATGATCCAGGGGCCTAACAATAAGAAAATACCACCTTCGTAAGTGTGGTATATATTCTCCGTATATGTTGTTTTATATGCCCCCAACGGTAATTTCCCACCGTGATTAAATGAAAGGATTTGTTTTCTTTATATGCAGATAGTAAGAAAAGAAGGAAGGAAAACACTATACCAGTTCATACCCAGTCACATGGAGACAGAAATTCTGAGAGATCAGACACACAGTGGTAGTCACTAGAGAGAGCTAGTTGCATCTGTGGCCAGTCACCAAGAGAAAAAGCACACAGGAAGTTTTGCAGTTCTTATAAATATAAAGGTTATTAATAGACTTCACTTTTCTCTCTCCCTTGTAATGAGTCTTGGAAATTTTCTTGGAAATGCAATTGCACAATGAGTCATATCTTAATCACTTCCCTTATTCAGTTATAATTCCATTTAGTTAAGAGACAGTAATTGAACAATATTTTTTTTACCATTGCATGCTTCAAGAAGAGGTTCAGGATCTTTTTAATAAATACTTTATTCATTTATCCAATAATTGCTTGGAATTCTCCATAATCCAATACTACAGGAGGAACTAGGCCTACACTTGTGTTAGGGCTTGTGCTTAGGTGTCTCCTACAAAGCTACATGCCATCATAGGTGAGGCTTTTTCAGAGGTGACTGGATCTAAAGTGTGTGATAGTGGGAATAGAGGTGTGTGATATCTGAATCAATCCACTGGTCCGTTTGGCACTGACCCTAAGCCCAGTAGCCTAGACAGAGCACAAAAAGAGCAGAAAGAAGCTCCTTTGGACTTGATTCTTCATTGTTTCATTACTTTAATACTTTCTGCATGCCATGAATTGTTGCTTCTCTGGGATACCTGTCTTCCACACCACCCTGCAATGGAGTAAGTCAACTGTGGGCTAACAGCTGTCTAAATTTTGAGACAAACCTTTCTTCCTTAAAATTTGGGCTTTGGGTATTTTGTCTTATCAACAAGAACACTAACTAAGACAACTAGCAAGAAGGAAAAACAAATTAATTAAAAAGAAGGAAAAATATAGTCACAATACACATGAAAATCACAACCTTTTGCGCACACTAACGAGAAACTCACACGAATAAATAATGATGCATCCTAGTAGGGTTGTAAGAGTCAAATGGGAAGGGGTAAGGACTAACCATGAAATGGGAAGGTGCCACAGCCAGTTCAATCCCACAGTTATGCCAAATCTTGGCTTCTGACACAGTCCTCATTTCACTCTTAATACAAACTTCTCAATATGTTGATGTGATAAACCCTATAAAAAGATACCACATCAAGTGTGCCTGTCATGGACAGATTCCTTTGATGCCACTATGGAACTTGTAGTTTCCAGAATAAAGAGGTAGTAAATCTATGGGGTCCTGCTCCTCACGAAGAGAGAGGCATTTTCACGTGAAAGTTGCTGAGATTTGGGGAGAACTGAAGCCCGTGTAACCAGCTCACCTCCATGCTCAAGGCTCCAAAAGCCCAACCACACTTACCTGAAAGACAATGGCGATTTCTCTAAAGCATTTGGTTTGTAAATAGATGAGGACAGGAGACAGCTTGGTGGAGCAAATGCATGTATAGACTAAGGGCACATTATTAGAGCTTGAGTGCATGATCCTGCATCCATCGATTATGACCAAGGTAGGGCCAGGGAGATAGCTCAGTGGAATAAGCAATTGCCTGGCAAGTGAAAGGTCCTGAGTTCAATCCCTGGTACCACCAAAAAAAAAAAAGAAAAGAAAAGAAAATCAATTATGACCTAGGGTATGTTGCCAAAGTCACTTTGTTTGTCTGTCCCTGGTCTCTGATGCGTGATTTTTTGGTTAGTAAGTAACCAAATCTACCTCATAGGTGGCTACGAGTGTGAAGCAAGATAATATACATTCAATACAAAGATGTTTTTTCCTGACATTTAGTAAAATGCCTACTAAAAATTATTTTAATATATATTAATATTCAATGCAAATATGAATTATAATACTTATGAGTATTTTGGGGGGCTAGTGACTCTGCAATGGTTAGGGAATTCCTTAAGTTAGCTCTGAATTCTTTCTAAAAGTGAAGATAATGATTACTACGAATAACACTTATTTGAATACAGAAAGCATAAAGTGTAAGCCACTACATTTCAAGGGGCAATCACACATGATGCATAGCAGTATAGAAAATGTTACATAATTGACGATTTCATACAGGTCAATTTGTTTAGAAACAAGAAAGATTTGTCGAAGTAATTTCACTGATTTTGGATAACTGGTGTCACTAGATATTACTGATGCCTATTTTGAGCATTGATGTCACTGTCTTCATTAGTTCAGGAATAAGCTGCATGTGATAGCCTTTTGGATGATGAGCACATAACCAAGTCCCTGTCATACCCCTTAAAAATAAGTATTGCTGCTCCTTCCTCCTAGCGTAAATTTATAAAGTTTTTTTTCAGTCATTTATTTATTTGATATAGGCTCTCACTATGCAACTTGGACTCAGAGTGATCCTCCTGTCAGCCTCCCCAAGCACTGGAATTACAAGTATGTACCACCACACCCAGTGTCTTGCATCTGGGGTTCTGGGGTAAGCACAGCATTACCCCAGATAATTGGATCTGGGCTCCAACCCAGATCCTTGGGCTTGTCAGGCAGGTATTTAGATCACTGCGCTATCTCTCCAGCCCCATGAAGTCTGACAATTATGAAACAGTGCTGACTTAACCTTCCATGCACTTCCTTCCAAGTTAAGCTGCATTTTGTAGTCTTTTGTATCTTTGTTAAAAATTTTATTCACAAAATGTGATCAAAATTAATTAATTTATTTAGTTATTTATTTAGTTATTTATTTTCGTACGACTGTACGATAGACAAGCTAGATCTTAGTATTCTCATTCTACAGATCAAAAGCCTGAAATTGGATATTTTCCTGAAGTTGGGGCATCAGTGAGCTGCTTCATTACAAATGGAATTCCAACCTCCTTATTCCAACCCATTTTTCTCATGTTGTATGGCAGCTCTTTCCATTTCATATTATTCTTTCATTTTATCATTTGTTATTAAGCTGTATGTTTAAGCTTGTCAGGAATACTCTAAACAAGCATAAACATTAGATATTTAAGATCAAAGATGTCTTTTGAAGCATATGTGTTTCATCAAGCCATTCAATGTTAACCTACAATAACTCAAAGTCCATATACCGAAAGAATGAAAAATATGCTGAATTATTCAACATTGTTCAATATAATCGGTTTCCATAAAATATCTTGTTATTTGCGCATCTGTGGATTTCTTCCTACAAAAGAAACAAATATGAATCCTACTAAAATATGATTTCTCTGATTTTTATTTGAGGATATACACTTTCATCTTCCACGCAGAACCAAGTGTTCACACTGTTAGTCTTGCTTGTGTGGGGACACATATTTCACTTTTCTTCATATTAACAAGTCACAGGTTAAAATTGAAGGAGAAATAGCTCTGGATGTCACCCTGTTGAATAATATCGACATGAGATCATACACACAATAGGCAGAAAATAGATAATACCAGTTATAGTTATCTCTGAAGAGACCTCGGGTTCACACACCAAATCTGAGTGCTGATGGCAGACACCGTTCAGATGCCCTCTGTGCTTCCACAGGTTTGATGTGGCTCATAAGGAGAGGTCAAGACAAAAATGGATCTCAGTGCTTCATGATATTTGAGTCCCTAAATACACTAAAGATAGGAGTAGGGAAGTTTTAGATATATAGGAAAAAGAATAAATATAAATACAAGAATTTCTTTTTCTTGATCCTGCTTGATGCTTTTCTCCAAACTGGAATTCTGTTGTCCTCTCTCAAACCCCAATTGCACAGTAAGACCCTCTCCCTGTGTTCTCTCATATTTTCTTATCTTTCTGATAATTTAAAAATCCTGATGGTGCTGTTTTTCTGTCTTTACTCAAACAAGCTGCCCTCCAGGAAATGCATAAAGACCACCCAGGGCATCAGCAGATTTGCCCCACAGTGCGCTAATGCTGATAACTGCCAATCCTAACTTGCCTGGCTTCAGGGAACCTTTGTATTACAAAGTGCTGTCACATATTTTTAATTTCCCCCATGAGTCGGCTTCCCCTCCATGTTTCCTACCAAAGAACTGGATAATATCAAGATGTGAAAGAAGTCATGCTGTTCCAGAATTTATGTTTTTCTTTCTTCTTGATTCAAGAGCAAATTTGTGAACATGGGATATTGTGTCTCATGAGAAAACGAATTAGATTAACAAAGAATCAAGAACACAATATTATATTCACAGTTAGACCACTTTCATGTAGACTGAATTGAACATAACGACTCTAATGTGATTGAATTGGGAAGATTCAAGCACTGAGTCTAAATCTGTATAATCCCTTTTGTTCTTGTTGAAGCCGTTGCTTTGTATATTTGAGCATTGTCTTTTTCTCACTTACTTGATACAAATTTATGCAAAGTCAATGAGATAGTTTAGTCTTACAGAGATACTTTGGCATCTTAAATCATTTCTTTGAGAAACATTTACAGCCAATCAGCATAGAAAGCAAATTATAAGACAGGTTAACCATAGACAAGAGCGTGACTGAATTAAAATTAATCAATGTTTTTGTACATTTGCAGTACACTCAGACAAACTTTTTGCCTAATCCACTTAGCAGCACAGGAAGCACTTTGTAAAATAGCCATTTTACTGAAAAAGCAAAACATCGTGTTGTCAGTCAAACTCTTCACTTTTCCACCTCACCATTCAGCTTGCTTCTTTTTGTGATAATTGAACCATTGATCTTTTCAGAAGCAAAATGTGCTAGCATCTATTTCCTAAGCCAATTTCATATTAAATCAAAACAGCATACTCAATCTCATTCATCTCACTGCCACCTGTTCCCTTTTTCATCACACTGTCCTTGACAAGTATATTATCAGAAGGGCTTAGATTCAGTTTATTACACTGATATTTAATCAAATCTGATCTATAAACCTATACTTGACTTAATTTGATTTGTATTGCTATGACTAAATACCTGTGCTTAGATTTTTTACTATGAAAATAGAGTTTATGTAATTCTGAAAGTTCAAATGCGTAGTCCACAGGTTTAGGTAAACTTATGCATGTCAGAGAGATTGCAAGGATGTTTCTGGCTTGCTTTGTAACTATCTCCTGTCATTGTAACTATCTAGTCCTTCAAGAACCAACCATTTCTCATATGGTCTATTCTAGTCTCTTGAGGAAAACATCAATCCATTCATGAAGGCAGGGCCACCATGACTTCATTGTCTCTTAAACCTGCCTTCACTTCTCAACACCATTATATATGGAATCAAATTTCAACATGGATTTTAGTGACAACAAACCATTTTCAGACCATGGTGCAATGGCTAAGCTTTATTATTGAGAGCGGTTGAACTGATCTTATGTGGTAGGGCAGGACAAAGACAAAAGAATGCCTGAAGTAGTGAAGCTCCCTTACTCTTGAGAAAAATATCTTGCTCTTGCCTGGACATTGTTGCCTATTAGTCACTAGGCAATCTTGTGTCTCATGATACTAATTTTGCAAAGGTATAAATAAAAGCCCCTACTGTTGTTTTTGGGGTCCTTTGCCAATCAGATAAACAGGCCTCCACCTAAACCTAAAACTTGTCTTCTTGTCTCTATTTTGCTCATTCCTGCTGCTGGTGTAACATGCGGAGAGCAAAGAGTCCCTACAAATTAGCAACCTGATGGGATTCGGAGACTCTTGGAGAGGTGGCTGGATCACAGCAGTATGCTGCTTACTGGTGGGCTGATGCCTCAAGGCGAAATCAGAGGAGGAGGGTCTCCTGTACTCTGTTTACCAGCTACCAGGCAATGAGCAATTTTTCCTTCTCATGCCCTTCCACCAAGATGTCTCTGATTGGAGCCAGACAACCACAGACTGTACCCTCTAGAAACTACACATCCATAAATCGCTCTTTTACATTGCCAATTTTTTTTTTAAATTTTTGTATTTTAGGGACGTGTCCATAGAGTGTTTAGGGTCAACTCATGGAGATCCACCTGTTTACAGCCTCCCAAGAATTGGTATTACAGGAGCACGCCACCACACCCATTCTCAACTGCTTCCTCAGGGTACCCCGGGGGTGGGGCTTGCATGGCAGGCCTGGGGATTGAACCCCCACCCCCTCTGCCTGCTTGCAGGCACCTTAATCCACTGAGCTATTTGGCCAGTCTTTGCCACGTATTTTGTATCAGTGATAGGAAACCTGACTAATATACAAAACCATACTGAAAGATACAGCTCAAGTCTTTTGAGGATTCTATGAAGTTTCCAAAGATATTTTCATGTCCTAACTTATTCAAATAAATCATCATTCTGGTCCTTCTCTTTATCTCTTATTCCTGAGACTTACCTAGCTCCCAAATTCTCCCGATCTTGAGGTCCTTCTGTTACCCTGCTATCATTCTCTTCTTATAGAAAGTCTTCTGACCTCAAGGTCATGTCAGCAGGAATGGCAGACAACAGAGTTACCAGGGCTTTCTATTTATACTTATGGAACTGTGCTTAACCAGATCTGCAAAGGAGCAGAGCAGTATACCATTTAGAATGGACTATTAACTTCTAGAGGTCATGGTCATTTAATCGAATTTATGTGTTTTTCCTCACTAAAATAGGTCAAGATCTATACATTTTCAAAGTTATCTTCACAGCCTACTACTGTAGAAATAGTTTTACAAATTCATGATAATAAACATTTTAAACTGACATTGAATGGCAGTGACTCATCCACATGGCTGCCGCTGACAAAGGTTCTACAATCTGAGGTACAGGATCTCAGGATAAATCCTGAGGGCATTTCACTGACCTTCTCAGACCAAAAAGCTACAACTCTTGTTGTATAAGTCCTGCTTTACCTTGGTCTTAACCATCCAGTAGAAAAGTATGAAGATGAAATATAGGAAATAAAGCCATGCTGTTATGTTGAGCTGTGGGGGACTCAGGTCAATAATTTCTGACATTGCCAGTTAAACAGAAGACCCAATGCTATTATGGGCTACTGGACTCTTTTAGAGTATTTTGCTGAGTTTACATACCTATAATATTCAATAACGGAACTTAGATTATATAAATGGGGTATACAGATGAATGTCCATTTTGTATCTGTGTATTCAAAGTGGTTAGGATAGATGTATAGTTGCATTCTCTTAATGAATAGAATGATTTGTTCTAATGGTGTTTGTAAATAGGATCACAAGTCCGCATCTTGTACAGCAATTAACCACTAAGAAGAATATATGCAGTGTATTATTTGTTGAAACTGTACTTCTGATTTGATTTGAAACTGTCTCATTGCTGTTTATCAATAAATCTTTGAAAAAAAAATAAAAATAAAATAAACTGACATTGAAATGACTAGCATGCCTTTATGTCATGGTAAAGGATCAGGGAAGATATATGTTAATACATCACAAATGTGAATAGTAAGAATAGCAGAGTATGAAAGTTTTAATTCACACAGATATTATAAGTGCAGGATTTTTTCAAATATGATTAATCCAAACAAAAATAATCTTTAAAAAGGAAACTATTTCTACCTTTGAAAAGTATCAATATTATTGAAAACAATTTCAATTTCCTCTAAGATTCTCAGTCATAGGAGTAAGGTAGGAATGTCATCACATGGCAGAGAGATTATAAACATTACATAAATAATAAATCAGTACAAGAATTAAATGATTGAAGACAATTCAAACAAAGAGTTATTTCAAAGATTTTAAAACATGTATGTGTGTGGGGGTTGTAAGACAGTATGAAGGAAATAAATGAGATTAGTACTTCTATTACCACATATTAAAAATTAGGAGAAAGGTAACAATAGAGCTAGGTTTGTGGATCAGTGGTTGTAGAAGGGAAAAACTGTGCAGGAGAAATAATTCTTTTCAAAAATTTTTTTAAAACTCATTCTGTAACTGCTTCATGGCTCTGTAATTACTTTCTTGACCCCCATAACAACGAGAGCGTAACCAAACATGCAGGACGTCTGATTGTAACCAGCGATCATTAATCTAGTTTGGAACCACTGAGCTCACCCTGCTAGCTAATCAGAAGAAGGCTGATCTGGCAGGCTGATCTGATATTTTGGGAATAATCTCAGTCAGTGCCCGTAAATGTAAAATAAATCTGCCTGCAAATCCTAACGGTTGCTTTCCTGTTTCTGTTTCCTGTAGCAGTAGTGCACTTGTTTAGTAAGTGTGAAGTCCTGAGTTTATTCCCCAGCTCCAAGAAAAACAAAGAAAATTTTGAAAAGAATGCTTGATCGTGTTCCAGGGTCTGCCTCTTGCTTCAACCATGTTAGGGCAGAACAGACCCATGGACTTTCTTTCAGTTTTCTGTTTGAGAATGTCAGGACCAGCTAACACTGTTTCATTGTGGTTGGTTCCTTTTTGCTGACCAAATATGGCCTTCTCGACTCATAGACTCATTCACTGAGGACGAGATAGATACCTATAAACTTCCTGATCCATTTGCATCTGTAGGTTTTCTCTCCCATTTATTTCTAGGTTTCCATTCCACTCTGCCTATATGCTGCTTCAGGGTCAAGGCTGCCTCAGCAAGTTGGGTGAGGTTATAAGAAAAGGACTACCAACAGGACTACCAGAAGAAAGCAGCTGTGTTTTCTTCTGAGCTGCAGCCTTCTGAATCCTCATGCCTTATGTTCCACGTTGGCTCTCTTTTCCGTTGACTTCCTAGAGAGCAACACCTTAGATAAAAAGATGGGCAAACTCATGAGAAAGATGGGCAGCCACTGAGCTGACATCCACAGGCTGTGGACCACTAGACAAACCTTAGAGAATATCAGAATGATCAGATGTGGAGCCTCCTGAGGAGTTCGTGGGGGTGTCCAGGGCCCAGGAGGCCTGGAGAGACCTAAGTGCACACATGACACAAGAGCTTCTGATCGAGCTGCTCCTTTCTGCTCCCAGGCAGCATGTTAGCCATCAAGAATTTAAAATAAAGTAACTGGAAACAAAGCTCTGCAGTGGAAATGTCATTTGAATTACAGCAAAGCATACCCAAACTGTGAAATCAGGAAAAAGTCATTCTAGAAACAGATGAGCATATATGTGGTATCTTGTAAATGGCCAAATATCCCTTCACATTAATAAGAAAAAGCAGGCTGCCTTAATATGTTGCACGGTTCTGGAGGTGGGCTGTATGCATTATGCTTCTTGCCCTGAGTAACGAAGCTGACTGCTTCCTGTGACAGACTTGGCCTTGTGAAAGAAGGGAGGTAGGTGGTGAGATCAGGCCTAACAAGAAAGAAAGTGCATGATGTGTGCGGATGACAAACTAACAACCAATGGTATCTGACAAGAGAAATTTTGTACTTGGGCTAAAGTGATTCCATCATCACCTGTTTGATTTCTATCAAATTATGTAGTATTTCCTGGAAAATTTTCCTTTTTTTTTTTTTGTACTGAAGAACTTATTCTGTGTGTGAGGGGGGGTTAGTACAGGATCTACAGGGTCTCATTATATACATCATACTGGTAGTGATCCTCCTGTTTTCAGCCTCCCAAGAGCTGGGATTACAGGTGTGTGCCACCAAGCCCAGTCTCACTTGCCATCTCAGCAAGCCCTGGGGATGGGGCTGGCACTGTGGTGCTGGGGATCACACCCTGGCTCCTGTGCTTTACCTAAGCAGGCACTTTAATTCACTGAGCTACCTGGCTGGCCCTCTGAAGAATTTTATTCTTATCTTTTCTGTGTTTTGAACTTCTTATTTGTTTTATTTTTCAGATTTTCAAAGTAATATGTTTCCTGTAATTCTTTGCCAAGAGCCAACTAGTTATTTTGTTGACCAAATCTGATATTAAAATATAATTTATTAATTCTTTTATGCTTTAGTCATGAAATATTCATTTCATATATTGTTTATACTTGTTTCTTCCTTTGACCTTGTGAGAGAAATTCTTAAAAAGCTTGCCCACTGTATTTTGTATATAAGAGATTAATCATTTTTAATTTTGACAGGGAGAAACATGGTTATTTTTTCCTTTTTTCCTCCCTTAGTTATCATTTATTTTCTGTGCACTTGGATTTATTCAAACATTTCAAATTTTGGAATAAACTACATATTTTATATATTGACACCAGTAGTAGCCGATATACTTCCCCACTTATCCCACATATTTATTTAACATTGGCAATATATCTTCCACAAAGAAATAGTTTTCTCTTCTTTCTATGATATTTAGTGTTAGCTGGGGCACGTTTCATAGACTTTGGTATTGTAGACATACCACTGTCAAAAGAGCCTTAAGGTTCTATTTGTGGCTTTGTATGTGAGACAGCACTGATTAGTGGTCCTTAAGCACTTGTATAAAAATCCATCACCTTCCCACCAAGAAACTGCTAACACTGAGTCTAATGGAAAAACCATGAAATCTAGAATTAGAGCTTTTTTGAAATGAAAAATAACAACAACAACAAAAACCTTTGTTGTACCAGAAACTGAACTTAGGGCCTTACTTGGCAGGCGCTATGCCACTGAACTATCTTCCCAATCCCCTCAAAATAACTGTTTAAATAGTTACTATTTTGCTTGTATTTTAGGAAGCAAATAAGTTCTCATATTGGTGGGGTTCAGGCATCATTATTATCTTATCTATATTCTCTCTTCCAGAAACTGTACAGAGAAACAGTCTGCTAAGAACTCAGCACGTTGTTTGTGCCAAAGATCTGTTTTCTTTTTAATCTGCTGTTAATATCACTTGTCAATTTGGTAAGATACAGAAGAGAGCAGAGATGAAGCCTCTTCTGTAGTCAACCATTTTTTTCGTTTTATTCTTCTTGGTTTTATTTAATGTAGGAACTATCTCCATGTAATACCTGGGAGCAGCGGTTCTAAGAATTTCACCATGTTGGAATCACTTAACGGGCTTGTTAAAATACATCTCTTATCCCTAACAAGGGTTGCTGATTTGGCAGCTATGGGATGGAATGGGCTAGGAAATTGAGAATCTACATACCTTATTTTATTTTAAATTAATGCATAATAATTTAATATTTTTGGACTGCATTTTGGCAGCTCAGTTTGTAAATAAAATATGTTCCAGAGCCTGCCACATAGCTCAGCAAACTAAAGTGCCTGTTTAGGCAGAGCACAGGGACTGAGTTTCGATCCTTGGCTGGCCCTGTCAGCTCCACCTCTGGCGCATGCTGAGATGGCAATTGAGACTGAGCATGGTAGCACATGCCTGTAATCCCAGTGCATGGGAGACTGAAAACAGACGAATCAGTACAAGTCTGATTATGTAGTGAGACCTTGGAGACCCTGTACTAAATACATTTTAAAAAATTATAAAAAACAAAAAAATAAATAAAATATGTTCTGATTAAATTGAAATATTTTGCATTTCTATCTCTTTAGCATTTCTTTACTTTTGTAGCCTTTAAACTCCTTTATTCAGGTTCTTCATAAATACAGAAAAGGTGCTATTGACCTAGCTCAGCAGTCTAAGTGCTTGACTAAACTAGCGCAAGGATTCAGGTTCCAGCACACCATGCTGGCCTCCTCCTCGGATGTGGTGGTGCATGCTGTAATCCCAGTGCTGGGGAGGATGAGAACAGGAGGATCACCACAAAGGAATCAGAGCTGTGTAGTGAGACCCTGTACCAAATACATAACATTAAAGACAAAGAAAGAGAGAGAGAGAGAGAGAGAGAGAGAGAGAGAGAGAGAGAGAGAGAGAGAAAGAAAGAAAGAAAGAAAGAAAGAAAGAAAGAAAGAAAGAAAGAAAGAAAGAAAGAAAGGCATAGTGTGAACCATACTTGCCCCGCTGTGCTGTGAAACAGAAGAATGTAGTGTCCAGGCGATGTCCTGCTGCTTGCTAGGGAACCATATTTTGAGAATTATAGGCTGAGAAGCATCTATCTCATGCACCTCTAGGATGATACATTTTACAGTGCTTACAGTGTAGGTTCACCGTGTCTGAATGGATCCTTGGGTTGAGAGTAGAAGACTGAATCATCTCACCTTATCCTGGGAGCTGAGACTTGAACTAAAGCAAAGAACAGCAAAAAGGACAGATTTGCAAGGAAGGCATGTTCACGCAGCCTCATAGCTTGCTTGTTTGAAACAGTTTATTTTCAGATGTGGAAAATTAGAATAAGTAAAATTAAGAGACTTGCACAAATCTAATTACTGGTTGACTCAGGAAAATCTGGGAACACATTCAGGGCAGGATATAAATTAACTGACCTGGTTTTCCTTTGTAACCATGACATTTTTGCAATACAGAAGGAGTTTAGAGTTTTACTGGGGGTAAACATCCTGAAGGTTAAGAGAAAAGCCTGAGAAATTCAGATCAGGGTTATACTCTGGTACCATGTGACTACTATTTGCATTCGTTGCTGCATTTTTGTTTGAGAGTATACTCTGGGGACAGCATCATGCTTACACATACCAAGAAACATACTTCATCCTCTTATTTGAGCTTTTGACATCTTTTTTCTTTCAATAGTAGAGGGCACTTCATGTAAGATTCCTTACATTTTCTGTCAGGGTCAAGGGACTTAGCCATTTCTCTCTCTCTCTCTCTCTCTCTCTCTCTCTCTCTCTCTCTCTCTCTCTCTGTCTCTGTATGTCTCTGTCTCTCTGTCTCTCTGTCTCTGTCTGTCTGTCTCTCTCTCTCTCTTTCTTCCTCCCTCCCTCTCTCTGTCTTCAGCTCAGACTCTTGTAATCCTCTGGTTTTCAGCTTCCCCTGCACTGGGATTACAGGCACCACACCCAGTCTCAGTGGATGGCTCAGTGTGCCCAGGGGCAGGGCTGGCACTGCATGTGGTGCCAATGACTGAACTCCAGTCCCTGAGCTTGCCTAAGCAGAGATTTAGTCCACAGAGATATCTCATGGGCTTCTTCCTCCTGTCTTTTAAATGACAGTTGAAATCAGTTTATATTTAAGTATTATACATTCTGCTTGCCATTAAGTTATAATTGCAGTGAAATGTAAGCTAGAGTCGATATTAAGTGTTCGTCCACACCACTGCTTTCAACTTGATTGATTGCAGTTGATTGATATGAATTGAGAATGGCAGGCCATTTAAAAACATTACAATGATCATCTACATTTAATTTTCACAGCAATAAGTTCTTAGAAGACTTCACATGTAAATGTTCCCAGAGTTCAGAACTCTATTCTAGGTCCTAGAAATAACATGCAAAATTTAAGGCAATATTATTTTACACATTACTTAAATTATCTAAAGGTACAAAACCTAAGTTGTTTAACTTAAAATGGATATATTGACTTCATTAAATGAATTATAAGTATTTTATCTCATCTCCATTTTCCCTCAGAATTTTACAGGTAGTAAGATTTCAGGAAAATATGTAAGAAGAATGGTTTAGACTTTTCAAATATTCGGGAAAATGAATGCTTTTAAAATGTTTACACAAATAATAAAAGGTAACTTATAACCATGCTCTCAACTTTTATCTGCACTAAACTTTTCTAGCAAACCTGAAAACATGAATGAGCTTAAGCGCACTTCCCTCCAGATTTGGCTTCACCAGGGACATAAGCTGTGTATGTGAGACATTTGTAAGTACATTTGGTCTTCTTCGTTCTTATGCTGTCATAAAGATTGCTTCATTAGTATAAGTAAATTCAATTGAAGTGCATATTTACAGTAAATTCAGTAGCTTCTCAAATGAGTAAAATAATCAATTTCAATCTTAATGTTAATTTGAAAGACTGAGAGAGACAATGACCACGTAAAGTTTTCTCCATGAGCTTTTGTTTTCCTCCGTACTTTACTAGAACTGAAAAAGATTCTTATTTCCTTAATTCTTGGTTTGGCTTTTACATATAAAAATGGGAAAACACCCAGTTTTGGGAAAATTTTGATGGCTTTGTAAGGTACAAAAATGTAGCTTAAAGTTTGTTGTGCATAGAGTCAGCCCTTTTTCCTGCCAAAATGAATAAACCTCTCGGTGAACTTCTGAAGTTCACCTTGAAGTTCACGGTGGAGTCAACAGGACATTTAGCACAAAGGTTGGGCAGAGTAGAAGCAAACAGACTTCTTCCAATTACAAGATACAAGGGAACATTATTAATTCTAACCCCAATGAGTTGAGACCTTGTAATGTCAGTTTAAATGTGTTCTGAGGAGTGAGCTGTCTTTGACAGCTGAAAATATTGCCCGGATATTTTAAGTGTTTATACAGTGCATTCCCCGGCTAAGCTTGCTGCAGAAATCAAATTTATTTTGCAACACTTAATGTAACAGTAGTCTGCATTGGAGAAATGAGATTATTTTATATCCTTACCTTTTACCAATTAAAAACAAGCTCAAATGTTCTCATACGAATGATTTCATTTTAAAAATGTAACTATTCATGGACAAACATTCTATAATTACCTAATTTTCTGTCCTCAAAAATGTTCATAAAAACATTAAAATCAAAGATTTTTAATTCAATCATATATGAAAAATTCTGTGCTTTTTGAAATAGTATAACAATTTTCTTAATGGCTCGTTTGTCAAAAATGAATTTTATTCTACTACATGATACATAATTATTGAAATTGGAAATGTATTTTTACATATGATATGTTATTTTGATTGGTTGTTCTTTTGCTATATTGAGTTTTTGAATAGCTATATTTTAAAAATTTGCTTTTTGATAGATTTATCATACGGCAATGGTATTCTTATAAAGGATTTCTGTTAATAATGTATGTATTTCTGCCTTCTTAGAGTTATCACAACATAAATCTTATGGCCACAGTAATAGATGCTATGTTAATAACTCAGATATAAACAGAAGTATAAATCTGTTCTGAAAGATTATTTATAATATAATTAGCTGAAGTCTATATGCTATAGTAATGGTTTGAATGAAAATGTTTAGCTAGAAATAGTCTTCTATAATCCATTCATGGGAAAAAGATTAATATGGAAATGTAATTTTTTTTAAATATGTGCACACTAAGCAGACAAGACTCTGTGCCCAAACTCAAAGTTTCAAAGGTGTATTTTAAAGTATATATTTAATAAAGTACTGGAAAATTTAAATAAAGTCCATTTAGATCTGTTACTTAGTATGAAAACCGAAAGTTCTGTAAGAAAAAATACTAAAATATAAAAAATGAAATTCCAAAAGACAAATTCATTTCCCAACTATATATCAGCTTTCTCTATCAGAAATCTGCGCAAACTGTGGTAGACCTGGATCAGTCTCTCCGACTTTCAAGGATGGGAAAACGTGGATATAAATATGTTCTAGAAGATAGCATTGCCGAAACAAATGGCTTTTGTGTTGTCAGAGTGAGCAAGCGGAGGACTCAGTGATTCAGTCTAAACCACGGTACACGCCAGCTTTCCTTGGTGCTAGCCCAGAAAAACCAAACCAACAAGCGCAACTTCAGAGCCCCGATGCCTTCCTGATGCTGCGCAGAGGACTGCGTCCCATTCCATTCGAGTTCAATGCACAGCACTGTTGCATCTCAGCCAAAGTTCACTGTAAGGGCCAAACCCCTGGGCTTCACATTTATTGTTTTCTAGTATAAATTCCAAGGGCTGGCCTAATAGCTCAGCAGGCACAAGGACCAGGGTTTGATCCCTGGGCCTGCAGTGCTGGCCTTACCCCCGGGGCTCGCACAGAAGGCAATTGAGGTTGGACTAGTTTGTGCACGCACACCTGTGATCCCAGCTCTTGGGAGGCTGTAAACAGTCAGATCACTACAGAGACCCATCTAGTAGTGAGACTCTGAACACCCTGTAGACCCTTCCCTAAAATACTAAGTAAATAAATAAATAAATTTCAAAGCATTCTGCCCCAAAGAGAGTTGTTTGCAATTCTCACCATGTTCATACACAGTTTATTAAAAAATCTATTTCATGCAGTGATATTCTTAATTCAGTAAAAATATCTGAACAAATTTATGCAGCGAATTATGACTAAAGTAATGCTTCTTCATTTGAAGCAAAAATATGTATGTTGTGTGTGTGTATAGCATATATGCACATATGTATTAAGTAGAATTTGGAAAATAATGTAAACAGTAATCCATTTTTTACTAATTTACTATGGAATTTCTAGATACTTTCAGATTTATCTACTATCACCTCTGACAGTTCCACTGTGTGACAAGTACAAGTGTGTTGCCTTGCATATATTCATGATAAAATTTTTTTATAAATCACATGATGACTACTTATATAAGCTAACTTTAAAGTGTTTATGATGATCACTATTAAAACCATCTCTCCTCTTTACTTAGTAACAGAAATTACCTCTGTCCATATAAAAAATTGCTTTCTAGTGTAGATTATTTTTTCATGGGCATCATAGCAAGTCAGTTGGTCATCTCCTATAAATAATAAAGTTAGATCTTTCTTAGTTGAAATGACAATTATTAATAAACTACAATATATTCAATGATTTTTTATGTTTAGTGACACCTACACTTTTGTATTACTTGCTTACTTCATGTTATTTTCTGATTGCTTTTATATTTATAAAATAATATTTATGTCTTGAGAATTAGAGAGTAAAATTATTTGTTTATATATTAACAGTGTTGGAACACTGTTTTTTTTTTCTATTCCATATAGCAAGAAAAGAATTTGACCCTCCCTTTACAATATAAGAATTAGAAAATTTTCAACCACAAATTAAGTTTAGTCATATGACAATCTCCATAATTCTAAATAAATTCAAACATGCTGACATAGTAATCTAATACCATAATATTATTTATTCTACTCAACATTTTTATGCTCATTTTGGCTATATAAGAGTACAAGTATCTAAGAACTCTTTAATTACTATTAACTGGAAATATTTTTAATGTATTTAAATATTTGTAAAGTACTTTTTCTTGTAAGACAAAAGCACTTTTATAACCAATTTTGTTCATATCACTTTTGGTGGAATCATTGTGGAATAAAAAGGAAGAAAGGCAAGTACTAAATGATTATAAATAATGTAACAAAACAAAAAGAAAACAGGAAGGGCTAGATCCCCCATTTGCAGAGTGTAGTGTTAATGTGTACTGATGAAACTGTAAACTATATAACAAATTTTACATCTGCTTTCTCTAGCTAAAAAACTAGAAAGAGCAACATTAAGATTGTCTTAGTTACTTTTCTCTTTGCTGAGACAAAAGGAGGGAAGGCTTGTTTAGCTCGCAGTTTCTAGAGTCCAAGCCACAGCCCGCAGGCTCGAAGGCAGGGTGGCAGGGCAGACAGGCACTGCAGAGGAGACGCAATCCACAGGGGGCAGAAGACCGCAGAGCAACAAGTACCAAGGGACCGCTGATGACCCTCTCTGTCCCCAAAGCTCCCTCTGGACTGCCCCCCTTCGGGCAGGCAGCACTCACACTCAGGGTGGGTACCCTTAGTCCTTCTCAGAACTACGATATAGAAATTAATGGGCAAATTTGTTCATAGCACACCTCGTTCCTAGTATTATACACTGTAGATCCTGCTACCTCTAAAAAGCCCCACATATTACTGCAGGAAGCTTGAGGGGGACATCTGGACACAAGTTGTAACAATAAAGTAGAAGCAAATGTACGAGGAAAGTATAAAGAAACATGCATTTATCTAAATGAGATTAGGATGCTGAACTCAGAAAATTTACCCTACAACGTGAAGCAATTATATAGGTATAAATTCTGTACATTTTCAGTAATATTAACAATTTTTTCTTGGTTTTTTTGGCAGAACGGGGGATTGAACTCAGGCCATTGCACTTGCCAGGGAAGCACTTATTCTACTGAGCCATCTCCCTGACCCAACAAAATTTTAATAAAAGAAAAATAGATTGTAATGTTATATTTAAAATAATGGGGCCAGAGATATGGCTCGGTGGTATGAGCACTTTTCTGGCAAGTATAAATTCCTAATTTCGATCCCAGGTACCAAAAAAATGACAAAGAAGAGGAAGAGGAGGAAGAAGAGGAAGGAGAAGAAGAATCAGTAAATTCTTCAAAATACGGGGAAGGATAGAATTTAAAAATGACATTCTCAGAAAACCTTTAGAATACATTGTATATTTATGAAAGTTACATGTAGAATTGTAGAAGTGTAGTTACAGAGGGAAAATGTGAGTGATATTTAAGATTCAATAGAATATTATAAATACGAAAGTGTGGCTTCAAGCTAAAGAATGTAGACTAAGTGCCGGCCAAATAGCTCAGCGGATTAAAGCACTTGCAAGCAGGAGCAGGGGCCAGGAGTTATATCCCCGGGCATGCCCTGCCGGCCCCGCCCCCAGGGCGTGCTGAGGTGGCAGTTGAGACTGGGCATGGTGGCCCGTGCCTAAAATCCCAGTGCTTGGGAAGCTGGAAACAGGCGGATCACTATGAGTCCAATCTAGTAGTGAGACCCTAAACACCCTGTAGACCCTTCCCTAAAAAAAGAAAATACAAAAATACAAAAATTTAAAAAATAAAAGAGAATGTAGACTACACTGAGAATAAGAAATCAGTAAAGTTCTTAGACTCGAGTAGGTTCAAAGATGTTTCATCCAGTGATATCTAACTGACCAAAGTGCAGATTTAGAAAGCAATGTTATCTACATATGAAAATTTAAACTGTATTCACTTCAATAAAACCTCAAGATAGACACAGTTTCTGATCTCTAAGAGAGGTGTATTGCTCTGGTCTTGGACAAATACTGCCAATTGCTGCAGATGTTCATATTTCACATTGAAAATTTTTATCTTAAAGAACCTTCATTTGCTTGAAATTCTAACATTTCTCTCAGAAGATATCTTCTCAAACCCAGTACATTTTTAAATTAAATATAAAAATGAAATAAACTTTTGAATTTTTATTTCTTCTTTCGAGTCATTACACTAGGGAGACAATATGATACTTACACATGTGGGTCTGGTTTATTTCACTTATAAGTATATCTTCAAATTGCATCCACTTATATATGAAGGCTTCGAGGTTATTTTTCTTTGTAGCTGAGTAATACTCCATTGTATAAAAACACCACATCTTTTTGATCCGTTCCTCAGGTTATGGGCATTATGGTTGGTTCCAAGATTTAGCTATCACAAATTGTGCTGCTATAAACATGATATTTTTTAAGTTCTTTTGAGAAAATTCCCAGAATAGGATCATTTTGTAGTGAAAACAAAATATATGTATATATAATATTTAGGATAGATATACAGCTACTTTGTCTTAGTTCAATGAGAAGAAAAGCTTGTACTAATATTGTTTAGACAAGATATCATGTCTGCATCTTGTCCTCTAAATAACTATGAAGACAACAATATGCAATGTATTATTTATTGTAACTGTCCTACTAACTTGTTTTGAAACTGTTTCATTGCTATTTTATTTTCTTATTAAAATGAATTTTAAAAAAGAAATAAATTATATGCAGAGAACAAAAAAGAAACAAATTATATCCCAAAAACCAATCTAGTTTATTTGGAAATTTGCAATGAACAAAATTAATCCATTAAATGATAAAGTAACTTAGTTTGAACTGAAATATATGATTATGGGATTCAGCTTTGTGATTATATAAACTAATCATTATAAAATATTTGATTAAGTTCATACAAGGCATGAGCTTGTTTAAAGATCTGAATTGACAATACCTACTCATTTAATTGATAAAATTTGCATTAGCTATTTAAGCTTGTGCAATGTTTTACTTACAAGGATTGTAAATTATTCCAATGTAACACTTCAAGTAATTATCACAAAATTGGGCATATTAAAGTTTAGATACATTAAAGATATTCATGAATACTTGGTGAACATAAAAACTAAAAATGCATGCTGTAAATCCTAGATCGATAATCAAAAAATAATTTTAAAAAAGTATTTTCATAAACCAATAGCAAAAATTAAATGAAATCATAATATATTCAATTAATAAAAGATATATAAAATTTCAGAAAAAGAACTGCATCAAAGACAAAAGTACAGGTAGATATCTACAGCTAGAAACATTTTTTTAATGAATATATTTTTTCCCTGCAGGAAACTCTCTGTAGCCCCATTATCCTTGTCTGAATATTGGCTAGAGTCATGGAAGATGCACCGAGAGTGTTGAGGATTCCAATGACTCATTTTTTTCTCCAGAGGTATTTAATGGATTAGCTTGGAGGTTATATCATGCTACAAGTGCTTAGCAAGTTGTTGGGTGAATACACACACACACACACACACACACACACACACAGATGTGAAACAATCAAGTTGCTTAACTAATTACATAGATGATGGAACAAAGATCAAAAAGAATTCATGGAAACACTGAACATAAATCAAAGTTAGAGCCCTGAGTACAGTTTTAGGATACATAAGAACTGACCTACCAAATGGCATTTAGAGATAGGGCTGTAGTTCAGGGGCACAGCGCCTGCCTGGCAAACACAAAATCTTGATTTCAATTCCAAGAATTGAAAAGAGAAAAAGTTGTAAATCAAGGGGCACATAAAAATTTAGAACATGATTTCACAATTCAGAAATACATTTTCCTTGAAAATATATTATTATATGTATTAAATAATTATATATGATTTCCTCCCCTTGGAGAATTTCCATGAGTTGTTAGATCTCATTTTAGTCTTAGTATTAAGAGTTCCCTCATCATTTTACAGAGGAATATAAATCAATTACTCAGAGCTAGTAAGTAAACCTAGAATTTAAAACATCATTTTATTATAAATGACAGGATTTTCCCAACATGCTATAGTAGTCACCCTGTTACAGTTTCACAAGTATCTACCCTCTTTTTATACATTATTTTCATTTTATGTTCATTTTAAGGAGTATATTAAAAATTAGTGTACATTAGAAAGATGATCACTAAAGTAAAGGGGTCAAGAAACAGTTATATCCTGTTTAAAAATGTTTTAAAAGAAGAAAATTTTTAACACATAATTTTTAAAAAGGAAACTATATTCACTTGTTCTAATCCTTTTTTAAAGGAAACTATGCTCACTTACTACAATCATTATGCAACGTTTTTATTTCTCCTGAAAAAATTCATACAGATTTTATGGAACAAGGCATAGTCCAGCTTAAATGAAAATATTCTTTCACATTACATTACCAAATAGTAAAATGGGCTATCTTTTGAAATCTTGCTAGTGTTATTATTTCATTAGGGGCAGGATATTTGGTCAGAGAGGCATATCATTTTTAAAAAGAAAGGCCAGCCAGATAGCTCAGCAGACTAAAGCACCTGCGTAGGCAGGCTGCAGGAACTGAGACTGGATCCCCAGTGTGCCCTGCTGGTCCCACCCCCAGGATATGCTGCGGCAGTGACTGAGACTGGGCCTGGTGGCACGTGCCTGTAATTCCAGTGCTTAAGAGGCTGAACACAGGTGCTTAATTATGAGTCTGAGCTGTGTAGTGAGACCCTGTGGACCCTGTACTAAATACATTAAAGTAAAAAATAAAATAAAAAGAAATACCATAAGTTATAAAGATATTGTTACTCAGTACATTGAATACTTAGGGAAAGGAAAGTATTAATAGATAGCAGGAGCCCATATTTTTTGTACCAGTGGAAATCACTTACAAATTTTTGTCACAATAAAGGACTAGGAAAGATATTGGTTTTTTTTTAATATAAATGCTGCTATAATACTTTGGGGTGACTTTAGGGATCTATTAAGTGATAACTTGAAGTAAATTAAAGCCTTGATAAAATTTGATTATCAAAATTAAGCATTATTTTCAACTAGTTGCTTTGTGAGGAGGAAGGAAAAAGAACAGGAGGCAGAAGAGGAGAAGACAGTTAAAAAGTAAACATTTTATACATTTGATACTATGCTTGGCATATTTTACATGTTTATAGATTCTTTTCTAAAGGTAAAAGTCAGATGCAAAATCTAGAACATAAATTCACTGAAATATTTTTTCCTCTCTTCTGGGGTTTCATTTTTGTAGGCAAAAATGCTGTACTCTGCTTCCCTGGGTGAGCCATAAGGGTACCAAATGCAAATGACTTCCTAGGCAGCAGCCTTGCCCTATTCTGTACCATTGGGTTACTCACAAAAACCCTCCCTTTACCTAAAGACTCTCATCTGTCAAATGATAGAGAAACGTAAACCCCTAACTTTATCTCTGTAAGTCTTGTTAAAGGAGGAGAAGGAGAAGATAAATGTTCCTTGATGGCAGGATCAGAGGATACATGAAAATCTGCTAGTGGAAGCATAAGACCTGAGAGAGAAGTAACCAGAGAGTAACGTATGTACCTGGCTTAAATATTTGCCTTGAGATTCTCCGTTTGTTATTTTTCAATTGTCATATGACATTATATAAAACTACAACCATGTATTGTGAGGTAACATCATTTTTCAAAAACTTATAAAAATTGCCTCTCCAATTTTTTTCTAGGATTCCAGTATAAATTGATAACTCTAGGACATGTGTCATACAAACTGTGCCTGTAGAATGCCAGCCTAGTAAGTAGAAGTTGCATCATGTTTTTAGAATGTAAAATCCATTTTACTTATTTACAAACAAAATTATATGTATTGTTCATAGACAATAATGTATAAAATATACTAGCTATAACTAGTTAACATTTGTTGTCTAATAAGAACATTACATATCCACATTTTTAGCATTTTCCAAAAATACAGTGCTATTAATTATAGTCACTTTTTTATTGTAGCATTACTTCCAGTATCCAATAAATGAAATCAACTTAGGTGATCCTCAGTGGATGAACAAAAAGCATACAGCATATGTCCATGACAAATAATGTTCAACTTGAAGGATGTATTGCAACAATGGTATGGGCCTTAGAAGGCATTGTGTTCAGTGAACTAAGGCAGACAGAAAGGCAGTTACAACATGACGTCACCCATATATGCAATATAAGTAAGTTTATCACCACTTGGCTTGGGGCATAGCCTATAGTCTGAATGCACAGCAAGGCTGAAGCAGGAGGACCACAAATTCAATGACAACTTGGGAAATTTAATAACTGAGAAAGATCCTGTCTCAAGATTTAAGAATATAAAAGGGCATGCAAGGTAGCTCAGTGGAAAGGTCATACCTTCACTAATAAATTAAAATGGGGTTAATGGAATAATCCTAGGTCACAATCTCTTGGCAAATGTATCCTTGTTATTAAATGACAGTCTATACTTTTATGATTTTATAAATGTTTATTTCTGGTCAGCTTGATATAGCTCCTAATGCTTTTTGTTGTCAACCTTAATTTTCATTCCATGTCACTGTAGTCTAAGAGTATTTCTCTTAGTTATTTTCTCTTGTTGCTAAGACAAAATATTTGATCTCTAAAGTTAAGGGAGGAAAGGTTTATTTAACTAGCAGTTTTGCCAATTTCATCTCATAATTAGCTGGCTCTGATGCAGGGTGGTAGGGCCAAGGGGCAACAGTTCACAGCAGTGGAAGACAGCAAAATCAAGCCTCTCTCTCTCCTTCTGTTGTAGGTAGGCTACCTGTCCTAGGGTGGGTGTAGTGCTCAAGCCAGCAATCCCAGGACTAGATAATGAACCAGTCACAAATTCTACATTCAGCTCCCTCCAAAAAATGTCCATCCTTCATGGCCACATGAGGCTTTGGGGCACATCAAGAGACAAGCCACAACAGAACTCCATCATGTTTATCTCTGGTGCTGTTTTGCTCCAAAAAATTCATAATCTTAAAGCCAGGCATAGCTATGCAGGCCTGCAATTCCAGAACTGCAGAGACTGAGGCAGGAAGAGCACTAGCAACTTGAAGCCAACCTGGGCTATACATTGAGTTCAAAGCCAGTGTGAATTACACAGCAAAACCCTGTCTCAAACAAATAAACAAATATATAATAATAATGATAATAATAATTTATAATCTTAGACATAATCATTTAATCAATAAAAACAATTCTTCTAAAAGATTTGATTCACACACATAAATAAACAAAATGCATCCAATTCCCATCTACAAATAAAACATATACATGTAGCTTTAAGATGATGTAACTCTGTCTCAAATGAATAAAAGTTACATAAATATTAAAGATGCATGTTATTGGTAATACAAAACAGAAATACAATTAAAAATCTGTATGCACTTAAAAATTTGAAAGCAAACATGAAGTTAACATCACCATCAAAAATGTTTTATCAGCATCATTCACTACAAATGTGACTATCAGAAAATGCCATATTATTCTTTAATATATATATATATATATATATATATATATACTTGTTTTGGACTGATGGAAAATATTATGTTGACTCTTGATATTATTGTATGTTAATACTATGTTAACTCATAAAGTTCTACAAAACTCTAAAGTAAGCACTCACTCTTATCGCCCTCATTTAACAAATGCAGAGAGTGCTTAGGATTGAGCTATCTCGCAGTATACCCAAGACGAGCAGGTAAGCATGTAGCAAAACTCAGAATGAAGAATTTTCAATCCTGACACAGAGTCTGCAGCCTTAAATCTCCAGTATGTATCAGGCAACTTTATCAAAAAGGTAACTTCACAACATTAGTTCTCAGGACCATATGGTTTCATAGATAATTTTTAAATTGATGATTCTTTACAGGAGTTATTGGTGAATGATTAGCCTTTTTTCAGCATCTGTGTGGTACCACGGTAGGAAGGATATACCAGCTGAGAAGAAGCTTATCAAGTTAACTTTCTAACTTGGTTAAACACTTCTAACTTAGTTACATCTAACTTAGTTTAAAATGATTTGTAATTTAGTTAAATCAATCATCAACATAAGCTGTCTTCACACACTGTTAGAATAACTAAAGTGGGCAAAGTGTGCGAAAACCTTGCATGTTTTCTTGAGCTTTCTGACTGCTATACATTTCTGTGGACAAATAATTGCATATTTAAAGTATAATTTCTCTTTTAAAAGTTTTCAGACCTAAAGACTTCAAAGAAACTACATTTTACCAAAAAGCTTGATCTTTTTGTGACCTACCATGTAACTCTCACAGATTGGCCTGGAGATACTTCAGGAAGGTGAGTGGTCTACATTACTGATGCATATATCCAAGTACTTAATAGTCCATTAGCAGACTGATTCATCAGAAAACAAGCAGACCAATATCCACAAAGAGCTGCAAATACATGACCAATTTGAGAAGCAACCAGGCAGCTGCTGCCTACTGAATGTCTGCCTGTGATTGCATTGTAGTGCATGAGGCTCCCACTTCTAAAAAGCTTACATTTGCCACTTTAAAATTGCTATATTTACCTGAAGAGATGATGTCAGTTTGGGACTAGTGAATTTTCTGAATAAAAGGGCATGGAGAGATGGAATTAATAAGTTTGTATAAAAACAGTAATAAATTGACTAGTGAATCAAAACTGCCTGCAAAGTGTTAGCTGTTGCTATATCTTAAATCACAAATTTCAAAAAGATATAAACTATCTTGCCTGTTATTCTGTATTATTTCCACAGGTGTATTTTCATGTAGTCTCAAATTCTAGGTTTATAACATACATTATCACTAGCCATGATTATACAGTCCTACAAATACATTTCAATGTATTTACCACTTGTGCCACATGCTAAAATATTTATTCATGTGTAATCATATATCAGTTCTGAAGAAATACTGCTTCATTTTTGCCTCTTGTATTATAATTTTAAAAATAATTTATCCATTTTTATTTTATCTAGTAGTCACCTTTGCTTGAAAATGAAAAATCCCTAGCTTTATATCTTATAAATGTGAAATTTCATGTGTATATTTACCCACTTTCCACATCACTTTTTCAGGTAATTAGTGTGGCTAGTGTGGCCTTCTTTGTGTTAGTTGGATACTATATTGCCTCCTCCTCCTCCTCCTCCTCCTCCTCCTCCTATTCTCCTCCTCCTCCTCCTCTTCCTCCTCCTCCTTTTCCTCTTCCTCCTCCTCTTCCTCCTCTTCTTCCTCCTTCTCTTCCTCTTCCTCCTCCTCTTCCTCTTCTTCCTCTTCTTCCTCTTCTCTCTCTTCTTCCTCCTCCTCCCTCTCCTTCTCCTCCTCCTCCTCCTTCTCCCCCTTCTCCTCCTTCTCCTTCTTCTTTTTTAATGTATTTGGTTGTTACAGGGTCTCACTATATAGCTTGGATTTGTGGTGATCCTCCTGCTTTTACCCTCCCCAGCACTGGGATTACAGGTTTGCTCCACCACACCCAGTCTCATTGGCTGGAAGGCTTGTAGTGTATTAGATGATATTTAAAAATACCTCAAAAGCCCATTAACATTTAGAGTTAAAATTAAATATACAAAGACACCCAAAGTTTCAAGTCATTTTCACTTTAGAAGAAAACCAAGTCTGCTTCATGTTCTACTGAAGTCATTTGGCACATCATCAATTATAGAATTAGCAGACTCATAAACAGGCTTCTGCAACAACACCTTCCCAACTCTCTATTACTCGCCCGGTGGCTGTAGTCATGTAATACGAAGGCCAAACATGTAATGATTCTCTCTCCCAGTAATCCACTCGAAGACTACCTCTGTTCCTTATAATACAAATTAAAACAGACATGTTAGGAAATTTAGAGCATTATCCTGAAGATTA
Source organism: Octodon degus (assembly GCF_000260255.1). Classification (NCBI taxonomy): domain Eukaryota; kingdom Metazoa; phylum Chordata; class Mammalia; order Rodentia; family Octodontidae; genus Octodon; species Octodon degus. Next base: position 12,544,357 of record NW_004524657.1, read on the forward strand.
AAAAAAAATACAGACACAAGATTTTGTCTTAAGTAAACTATGGTTAACTGTAAAGTATAGGTTTGGTTGTATTAATTGTGATAGTTGGATTTCAACTTCCTTGGCTTCAGAGCCTCAGTGGGGATTAGGAAAGTAGACCTGTGCTTGTGTATGGGTGGGTCACAGAGGTAAGGTCTTAAAGTTTGTGTTTGGTCCTGGCATCCGATCTCACTAGCGTTAGCTCCCTGCTCTGGCTCCCAGCCACAGGAAAATAAACAACTTTGCTGTACTAGTCTCTTCTGAAGTTCCCACTTTGGTGCCACCCACCCTTAGACTGAATAATCTGAAACTATAAGTCAGGTAAACGACTACTGCTCTAACTTGTGTCAGGCATCGTGTGCTGGTGATAAAAAATGATGAATAGAGAAAACTGGTATCAGAGGACTAGAGTCACTGCGATGCCTGCATGTTTCCATGACGTGTGAAAGCCTTTGCGGCCGGTTTGTAGGAGGAGTCTATAAAAGTCTGGAGACAAAGCCTAGAAAAGCTTTAGAATACTATACACACAATACAATTTGTAATTCTAATTAAAAGTCAGAAGATCAAAACACAGATATGAGTGCACACAGCAAAGGCCAGGCTCATAAGCAGATGGCCACCAGAAATCCAATCCAAGTAATAACAAACAGAGATTGGGTCCTGTTCTAAGTAAATCACACATCAGAAAAGCCTCAGAATAGAGTAGCTTTAGGGAAAAAACAGGAAAATACAAATACTTAATTGTTCCTTAATACGTCTATATCGAGAAAGATATCATACATGTGTGAGGTCTTCAGTGAGCCATATAAAAGATAGGAGAAATAAGAAATATGTGGAGAATTAAATACAAAATTGAGAAAGCTAGTACTAGGATCATTGTAGAAGAAGCAGGTTTTTATGGAAAAGTATGTTTTAAATCATACTGTATAAATGTGATTAAAACTGAAAACAGACAAAATCCCTTTCCTTATGAAGTTTCTTGTCAGGTTGAAAGAGATATTAATACTGGATAAATGGATTGGAGCTTGATTATGAGATTTGCATTACAGGTAGCTTTGTCCTTCCTAAACCAAAACCTATCTTCCTTTTTTTTTTTTCTTGGTAACAGAAGTTGACATTTGGGAGCTGAGAGATAGCTTGGCTGCATAAGCACCTGCCTGGCATGCTCAGCGACCAAAGTTTGATCCCCGGTACCACATGCTGTGCCAGCCTCAGAAACAGGTATAGTGGCATACATCTGTAATCCCAGCACCAGAGAGGCTGAGACAGGAAGATCACTATGAGTCCAAATTGCATAGGTAGACTGTACAAAATGAATGAATGAATGAATAAAAAATTTAAAAAAGAAAGAACTTGGCATTTACCTCATCCTAAGGCAATAACAACCAGCACTAGTTTGGCAACCATGCTTCCTGATCAAAAGGGCCACATTTGGCAGAGCTGCTGTGACAGCAGACTTAGTGTAGGCCTCCATGTGACTGCATGTGATAGAAATGCCATGAGACCCAGATAGCTTGGGCTTACTGTGAAAGCCATGTCCGACAGTAAGCAGCTCATCTGAGAAGAGGTCCTTCCCTTCTGAAGCTTCTAACACCTGCGCCTGCTGCTTTCAGGTGGCCCCTTTCACCCTCCAAGTATAAGCACAAGCTTTCAAACACTGGTGTTAAGTATTTAGCATCCTTTCCCAGGCTAAATCTTAACTTGTGTGGCTGAAAATGCCAAGGAGTCTTCAAGCACTGACCATTACAATCACGGAAAGCAGGTGTGAGCCTGCTGTTCAGGTTCTCTGTTTTGAAAAGATGGAAGAAGTGGATGGTATCGGTCTGCAGATTTAAAATATCAACATCAATAAATAAAGCCACTTGGATGTGAATTTCCCTTTTTAAAAAAATGACATCATTCTTAGCAACAGTTAAGAAATAAGCACAAGTAATTAATGAAAAGGAGTGAAATTTCTTCAGGATCTGATTCTGCATAAACAAGATCAAGTGGCGAAATATTTTTCCATGCTAATGTGACTTAAACTGACAGACCCTTTGATGATCTCAGTGAAAGATTTCTTGATGTAAGTTGCAGCAAAAAGTAACCTATAGTAAATAATGTATTGTGTACTTCGAAATGGCTAAAAGAGATGACTACATGTTTTAAGTATTGGAGGTGATATATACACTAATTATTTTGGTCGATTCAAAATGTGCAAATACATCAAAGTAATATTTTGTACCTCATAAATATATGTGCTTAAGACATTAATTAAGCATGGAATGAAATGAAAGTAAAATGCATTTTTAAATGTGATAAAAAGACAGATCTGGGTACTGTTCTAGCAACTTATGTAACTGATAAACTTGCTGTAGCTCAGAATTTCTTCCTATCTTTAGAATACATTTAGGAGTAGGCATATAATTATCTTGATCTGCTTAGAAATTTTTCTCCCTTTTTCGTTTTATTCTCATAGTATAGTTCTGCTTAGTAGAAATAAATGAATTAAATACTGAAATAAATGAAAAAAACTTTTTAATGTTGTACTAACCATAATAATAAAATAAAAAGAAACAAGTAAAATGAATGTAAACACACCTTTTATTCAATAAAATTTATCTGAAATACTATCATTTCCATAAATGTTGACTATAAAATAATCACTGGTGACCAAGCAGAGTGGCACAGTCTGATATTTTACTTGAAGAATTTTACATACTGACTGTGGCAGGAGGATGGCACATTTGAGACTAGGCTTTAGGCAATGTAGAGAGTCTCACTCAAAAGAGTAGAGGGGAAGATTGAAGACGTAGTTCATTGTTATGGGCTTACCTACCACGAGGGAGACCCAGGTAAACTCTGCAGTACCAGATGGGGGTAAGATCTGTAATAAGACATTGTAATGAATTTGTCTTATTTTTATACTACATTTTCAAAGCGCAGGGTCAATTTCATACTGACAGTATATCTCAATGTAGATCAACCACATATTAAATGTTCACATGCGACCATTAATTATTGTACTGCATACCAATATTATCGCAATGAAACTATTATTTACATCACTGTTTGGTGCTATGCATAGGATAACTTTGGGGTGCAGGTCGGTACCTAAAACTAGAACATGATGAAGATGAAAATTATTTACTAAGTTATAATTTATAAATATGTCATGTTATGCTTCATCACATCACTCCACTGTTTGAAAGCATTATTTCATTTTTTTTTTCTTGACTGATGTTAGCCTTTTTTTCTGTGGAATAACTGGCAAGAATAAGTTAGACACAAATACTGATGTCAAATATTGGAAGGTTTCTAACATAGGAGAAACATGATATTAGAGGAGAACGAAAGTAGGGAAAAGTTCAATTACTTTATCAGATTATATATTCCATTGTTTTAAATATACTTCAATATATGGCATTTGCTTTGTTGGGACTAATTGTTTTTCTTAGTTGATTGTAAAGAAAGCTTGTGCTATTATGTTTGCTTCTTTTTTTGTAAGAATCTGTTTGGTTTATGTCTTCTGTGTATTTTGAAGATGCTACACAGTGTCATAAAGTTATTCCCTTATTCTTACTTGTTTATGAAATTTTGTTCTATTTTTCCATAAAATAAAAAGAATAAAAAATGTTTTAAAACATGAATGCATTTCAGTTTCTTTTTTCCTTTGAAGCAAACTAAAAACAACTAGAGCAAGAACTGTCAAAGATGTGTAACACAAATACTCTTTAAAAAGTAAAAATCAGGTTGAATAATAAAAGTGTCTGCAGAATTTTCAGACTTATAGTGACTTAGAGAAGATAAGTCAACTTCTGCGAGCACATTTTTGAAATTCGAGGCTTGTCTTTTAAAAAGTGTTCCTGTGAGATAATTCTTTTTGCTTTGCTTTCCATGCAAGCCAGAGGCCTCCGGCCTCACTGTCCTTTGGATCTGAAGAGAAGTCAGAGCTTGACCACCAGATTTCGCTCTCCTTTTTCGTCCTGCTGTTTGGCGTCCTGCCGTCTCCTTTCAGCCTACTGTGAGTCGCAAGGTGTATCTCTTTGTTTCTCCAGAACCTGCGGGCTTTCCTCCTGGCGCCTTGCTCAACTCGAAAGATTACGGCAAGCCGATTGGACCTTGTGGAAAGCCCATCTGTAAGTCTGTGCGACAGTTTAATTTAGTAACAGCTTTAGCATTATAATTTTTTTTCTCCTATTGTCAACAAGACCAAGAGGCAATATCCTAGTGACACAGAAAGCCGAAATGTTTCAGTTCACAGGGCTGTCAGTGCACACGGGCTTCTCCTTGGCGCGAGGTTTTCCTTTGAACAGGATCCTACCGAGACTCTTGACTGTGTCGGCCTCTGCAGCGGTTCTTATCAAAATGAACACTCCATTTCTGCTTAGGTCTTCCTCCCCTGAGTCAGGTCAGGTCCCCGGGTCCAGGCGATAGTCACAGGCCACTTCGTCTCCTCCTGCAGCATAACCCCTGCTTGTGCTTTAGAACGTGCTGCTTCCCACAGCCCCGGTGCTGATAAAGGAGGCAATTTTATGCTAGATACTTAACGTTTTGAAAGAAGAACTTTTAAATATCTTATCATTTCAATTTTACTTTCTCATAATACAATAATTTATTTAAGGTTTGATTGTTATTTTCAAGTATTCAAAGCACTGTTTTGAAAATGTAGTTGCAAGATGATTTTTAAATACAAAGAATTATTAATTGTCCATAAAAATAAGAAATTTACTATATTAAATAATACTATAGAGAAATCTGCATTTTTTAAATCCCTTATTCTTATAAAGTTTGTTTGAAATGCTTTTAATGGCCTTTCTCATAAATATTATACAATATTTATAGTATTATATGCCTTCTGATTTTATATATGATGGTTATATCTGCTTTCAGATATTTAACAGATATGTAACAGTTCATTGCATGAATGTAAAACAAATAATCTCTAACATTGAATAAGTTTTTTTTCCTAATTTTTTCATTAAAACCTCGTTATTAAAGAGATAGGCCATATACACATACATACATATATATACATGTATATATGTTGTTTGTTGGTAAATATGCTTTGTATATAATCATGTCATTTCTTCTATATAATGTCTTTGCATAAAACAATCTCAAATTGCACTTCTCCTTCCTGAATGTGTTATTTAGAAAATTCATAAATAATACATTGATTTTGCTATTCAAATAAGTTCTAACATTTATTTTTATCTTAATTGATAAATACATAACAAAAGTCTTAAAATAACTAAAGAAATGAATAGAAGATATTACAATAAATTTTAAAATGATAGAATTGTGTGTATATATTATTCTTTAAGCAATTAATATTGTGTGATCATCAGTTGATATGAATATGTATGGTTATATGTATATGTAAAATAAACATACATGTATATACATATATGTATATGTGCTATATTCCTTTTGATGACTTCATAGGATTGATTTTCATGCATCTACCATAAATCTTTACTTGTATCCTAACATTTGACTTTGGAAATATTTACAAATTCTAATTATGTAATAATAAGCATTTTGATATATATGTTTTTATTGTTTTAGGTGACTCTAAGTATAGAATATATATTTAGGTTTGGGGAGATAGCTCAGCAGTCTAACCGCCTGCCTGGCAAGTGCAAGGACCCAGTTTAATCCCTGGTACCACATGCCCTTCTGGACCCAGGCACCGAGTGGGCCCCCCAAACTGGGCATGGTGCTACCTGCCTGTCATTGCAGCTCTGGGGAGGCTGAGACAGGATGATCACTGCAAGTCCAAGCTGTGTAGTGAGACCCTGTACCGAATACATAAATAAATAAATAATAAACAGATTTTTTAAAAGAATTTTAACAGCACAGTTACTGTTTAAAAACAGTATATTTTGCAATTATAATGGATACTGAAAAATTTTTAAGGATTTGCACACTTAATAAGACTGAAGTAATTATCTCTGTATACAAGACAAATAATAGAACTTTTTATATTTACTAAATAAAAATATGTCAAATTTCATTCTCAATTTAGTTAACATTTCTGAAAGCAAGATTAACGTAAAATTTTATTTTCTCATTTTCTGGCTTGAAAACATATGGTTATTATATAAATGTTGATATTTCTTTTTTATATTTGAGTTCTTAAATCATGAATTAACACAAAACAAATTTTTCAGTGCTGTGCTTTATACTATCAATATTTTGATTGTGAAATCTAAGCATATTACTGTGTGTCTTGAAATTATCAGTTTCTTATTGTCAGATCAGTTCATTGAATGGCTTTTAATCCAATCCCTATTGTTTACACTCAGTTGGTTTTGTTTCCAGTCTTTTTCTAAGATTTTTTTTTTTTTTATTCTCCATATTGTAGGGAAGGGTCTACAAGGTGCTCAGGGTCTCACTACTGGTTCGGACTTGTAGTGATTCTCCTGTTTACAGCTTTCCAGGATCTGGGATTATAGGCATGTGCCACTACTCCCAATCTCAATTGCTGTTTTAGTGTGCCCCAGGCTGAGACCAGCACGGTAGGCCTGGGGATTGAACACCCTGGCCCCTGTGCCTGCTTGTGGGTGCTTTCATCCTCTGAGCTATTTGGCCAGCCCTCTAGTCCTTTTTTTTTTTTAGAAGAAATACCATCTGACACTATATTTTAGTATTGATAATTTTTTTTTAAATGAATGTACATGTAGGAAGAAAATGTCTGACCTTTATTTGTTAAGTAAAACATACAAGCATAAGAATGTAATTTTTCAAACAGTCTTAAAGCTGTGTAAAAATATACAAATTCATTGTAAAAAAAAATACAAGTAACTACTTTTCTGGAACTGCTTGAATTTTTATTAATTAAAAAGTTGAACTTACTTCTTGCTGCAGTTTTCCACTGTTTTCTCATGGCTTTTTTTTAAAGGTTTATTTCCCACTAATTAAATGTTTGAACTTATTTCACACTTTGGCTTTACTTTTTTTTTTTTCTTACAGTTTCTAAAAGGTTGATTCTTTGGCCATGCATATTATTGCAAAATTCTGCTCATATCTTGTTTCTGCTCTTTGTAAGCTGATTTTTAAGTGGCGGAGGTTGTGTATTAGTCTTCTAGTTTTTATAAGTGGCAAGCTTGTTGTGTTTATTTCCTAATCTTTCCAGTTTTTAATTATATATTTGTGAAAAAATAGACATTTTAGGATGTTTAATCATAGTACTTTTTATGCTTATGAATGTTTTTTTTCTTATTCTAGATATTCTACTGGATCTTAAAATAAGAATTAGTTCTTTCTTTCTTTTGCTGGTTTTTCTTAATGTGACAACTTTTATTGGCCATTAGTGACAGAGAATTTCATGACTCTAATGGTGTCCATTAAAATACAAGTATAAAAATGAAAAAAAGAAATTAATAAAACTTTTTAAAAGGAAGTAATTAAAAGCTTAGTATTACAGTATGATCTATCACAAAAGAAGAGACATTTCACAGGAGCACAATAGAAATTGGATTTTGCTTTTCCAAATGAGAACAGCAATTGTTCTCGTCCACTGTTTAGAGGGTCCCCTTTCAGCACTGCTCTCTCCACTCTTACACTGAAGCTGTGGACCATGGCCTGAACCTGTTGCTAAAGTGGCATTCAACGCCTCTATGCCTCTGTTTTGTTGTTTCTATTTGCTCTTTGCTCAACATCACCTCAACATGCTTACTGTATGATTTTATTTTTTATAATCCTGTGTTGTCTCATTCTACATTCATTAAGTTACTTTTGCCATGATTTTATATCTGTTAGGGCAACTGCATTTAACACTTTGCTTCAGAAATGTTTTGGCTCTTTTATGGACTTTGCAACTTCCATAATTACATTAAAATGAGTGCATCGAGAGCCATGAAAATACATTCAGAATATCGATTAAAATTTTATTAAGAACTAGTAAGTGGCAAATCAGTTCGGGAAAACCAATCTTTGTTGAGACATCACATGGACTGAAAACATAAACATCTCAATTTCTTTTACATTATTTTACTGGCACACACCATACACTTTAAATGCTAAATTTAATGTTTTAACTTTTTATATCTACCATAAATATTAAATTTATAGAAAGTATTTTTCTAACTTCTAAAATGATGGAAAGATATCCAAGTGTGTTGGCACAAACCTGTGATCCCAGAACTTGGCAGGAGAATGACCTGAGTCATAAGCCAGTCTGTGCCACAGCAGGAGCACCAGAAGTTCAAGGTCAGCCCGAACTACAAGCCTAGACCCTCTCAAAACACAGAAATATATATAATGTGTATGTTAGATATATAGAATATATATAAATGGTAGAACATTTTTAGTTAATATTTAATGCAAACATTTAAGTGAATGTATTTTAAATCTGTTTTAAAAATATTCAAAGTACTTAAAATAAATCAAGTAAATTTGTGGTAATGGATTATTATTTCCATAGCAACTTTTCAGTATGTTATCATTTATATACTTAATTATTTCATGGCTTAGTACATAACGTGTACATAAGTATTACATGCACATAACATACCTTGATTCCTCTTGTGTACCTTCCTCTCCCCATCTTCCTCCCCATCCATCACTGTAATATTTTTATAGTTTAAAATACCTTATCACATATGCAGTCTGGGATCTTGAAGAAAAGATTTTTAATTTTTTTTCAACTGATTGCTTAAGCATCTACAGATTAGGAATGGTGTTATAGTGTTCGGCTTTTCTGTTATTACTAAAGGTGAGTGTAAATGTCCTATCATTGATAGAAAAATGTGCTGAGGTCCATTGCTCTTTATGCTTCTAGACAGGTTATTTTTTCCTCTATGAACTTTGAAACTCTGTTGTTAGATTCAGATAAATTCTGGATTGTTACATGTTCTTGGTGAACATGTACTCTAAGCACGTAATCACTTATCACTAGCACTTGGTTATCCTCTTGCATGTACCTTTAACACCATTTATTGCTAATGATTTACTAATTGCTTGAGTGGATCTTGAGCAACTATACACTATGAGAAATTTAAAATGTCTATTGGATAATATTATCGGAGGGTTGGTCTCAGAGTTATTTATTTTAACTGATAGGTTTTGATTTATTTCTACCACATGACTTACTGTTTTTTGTGTATCTCACTTTTTCCATTCTTACTTTGCTTCCTCAATTTACATTTATTGAATTGTTATTTTTATATCTCTCTATATATGCACATAACATGTATAAATATAACACTGTTTCACTTATGTATTCCTCAAGATGATAAAATGAACAAACTTTTAGTAGGATAGCGTTATAAATCTTTATGCAAACACTTGTACTTCCATAGTATTTTCTTAGTGAGGCTTCTGAGTACATTTGCTCTGCTATTAATCACCTAGAGTTGTTATTTTGACTATCACCATAGGTTGGTTTTTCTTTTCCATCTTTCTTTGGTACCGGAGAAAGAATCTAGGGGTTTTACACTGAGATACATCCCTGTCCCTGATGTTAATTTCTTATTTTGAGATAACATTGCACTAAGACACTCACTAAGTTGCTCAGACTAGGTTCAGTCTTTAGATTCTCCTGCCTCCACCTCTGAAATTATTGGGATTATAGGCATGCCCCAATGTATCTGGCTATATTTTGCTGTATTAGATGTTCATGAAATTGCTTCTAGGCCTTTTCTCTAAGTGCAAAGTAGATGTTTACAAAAATAAACTCATTCCGTATCTCTGTTCACTCAGGACAACAGTAGAATTGATCATAATGTAAGGAAATCTAAATTATTTTTTCTCCTATGACTATGCAATCATTTCAAGCTGTGATGTGAGATATTATATATGAATCTTTTTCAGTTCCATCACTGTATGTCTATCCCTTTTAATATATTATATTGATGCATGTAATTCCATCATTGCCCTTGATAATAGGTGCTATGAAATCTGTAAGTATGGGGTCATGATTTTTGTTTTTGTTTTTATTTTATTTTTTAAAAGAACACAGTACTTTTTAGATGAATGCTATAATCAGAGATGATAGAAGTTAGGAGAAGATGGGCTGATTTTTTTTAACATATTGAAAAAAGTGGAAAAACTTTCAGTAGTATGAAAAGTTGGTGCAAAGATTGACCAAAATTATATTTTTATGCAACTTCAGTGATATAGCATCAGAGAATTGAAAGGTGAAAGGATTTGTTACTAGCATAGCTATACTATAATCAATACAAAGAGAAATTTGTTAAGCTTAATAGAAATTATGCAAGATAAAAAGCTGTATCTACTGAAAAGAATGTAGAACTCCTTTGTTCTTTTGTACATATAATTTTCTCTAGCTGCCTTAATTTTTCCATTGATTTTTGTTTCAAGAGATTCTCTATATTATATCTATAATTTTTTCTGTCTTTCCTCTGTCTAGTAATATCATTCAATGGGTCATTATGTTCCCCCTTATATATTTTTCTCTCTTCATCAAATGATATAATTTCTATGACTCTACTTTTTAAATCCCTTCTTGTTATGTGTACTCTTTTGTTAAATTCTTCCTGGGGACTCTTTAGTCATTCCATTCTACTCTAAAAATCCCCCTTGGGACTGTTTGATGAAGTTCTACTTCTGTGTTGAGATTCTATGTATCCTTAAGATTATATAGTCTGTTAAATTCCTTTACAATAACTTTAAGTATTTTTCTGCTAATTCTACAAGAGGTCCACAGACTTCATTTCTTTATGAATGAAATCCAGCCACACAAAAAGATATGATATGACTAAAACTTCCTTCCCAATGACTGTTTAAAATTAGCTGAAATTCCATTTCATCAAGCTATTCCACTTCTAGGTTGCCACTTGAGAGGAGTAAACCACCATGCTAGAGTGATGATACATACATACTTATATTTATAGCAGTGCAATTCTCAGTAACTAAATCTTAGAAGTAGGCTCTATGTCCATCAGCAGATGAATGGATAAAATGTGGCCTTTGTATACAATAGAATACTCCTCTGGCATAAAGTAGAAATTTGGGTCATTTGTAGAACAGATGCACTTTGAGAGCTAAAATTAAGTGATATAAACCAGACACACACTCTTAAATATCACATGGTTTCTCTTATATGAGAAACCCAAGTGATAAATAAACAGCAAAATATAAAAGACAGATAATATGAAATGTTGGGAGCCATGGAACCTAGAAAATTGGCCAAATGTATGTAGATAGGACTGGTTAAAGCAAACAAGCTACCTCAGTCCCGAGATAAGCATTCTGACTGCTTCATGTCTGCTGTTAGTCACTAGACAACCTGTGTCACGAGTGACTAACTTTGCAAAGACCTAAATAACTGCCCATGTTGTTGCTTGAGAGGTCTTCTTGCCACCCAGCCAGATCAGCCACCTCCTAACCCAGCTTTTGTCTTTTTGTCTATCTTTTCCTCATTCCTGCAGCTGTTTCACCCTGGGTAGAATTGATTACACTGAGACCCACAGATCCTTACAATGAAATAGCAAGAAGGTCTTTTCAAAAATGAAAAGGGACCAAGAGATGGAGGTGAGAGAAAAGAGATGAAGGAGATTTTAAAAAAAAAATAAGGTGTGTTGTATACATGTACAATCATTCCATGAGGAATATAATCTTAATGTACTACAAACACTTCCCAAGATAGATAAAATTTATTTTAAAATAATTTTATATTTTATGACTAAAATAAGCAATAAAATAGGAAAAGCATCAGTAGAGTATGTAAAAATATTAATCTTTAAATGAAGCAATTATAATTTTATCAGACACTAAATTCCATAATGCTATGGAATATTAAAAACGTGCTTATGTGCAGGCAAAGATTACAGTTTTGCCAAGCTCTCACTTGGACTTTTCTTTGCTCTGCAGACCAAATCTCTAGTTTTCCCTCCAAGTGTGTGGAATTTATATACATTTTCTGTTATTTTTCTAGTTACCCTAGAAATTATAGCATACATATTTAATTTAGTAAATTCTACATTTAATCAAAAGAATGAAAAGGTATGATAATGTTTTCCTTCCATTCACTGTCCTTCAGACTTACATGCTATTCTTGTCTAATATTTTAATTATTGTTCATAATTTTAAAACCCTAGATATATTATTATTTTGTTCATCTGTTATGGTTTGTGCCTAGTTGTCCCACCAAAGCCTCATGCAGTCGTAGGGCAGGGACTTCTAGAGTTTGAGATTAATTCATGACCAAGGCTGGGATTATGGGTCTTTGTACTGTTGGGATTATGGATGTGAGTACTATACCCAGCCAGGGGTATATAACCTGAATGCAACTTAAAAGAGACAAGCTTTCTCTCTGAAGCCATTGTTACCACTGCTCTTGCCCTTTTGCTCTCTGCTCTTTGCTGCTACCATGAAAGGTTGCTTTCTGACATGTGCCTCTTGGCCTTGCAGCCAGCCAAGTGTAGACTGAACCACCAGTAACTGTAAGCTAAATAAAACTTTCCTTCCTTTATTTTGGGTGTCAAGTATTTGTCCCAGCAACAAGAGAAGAGTAATCAACACAACATCAAATGATTACTGATATATGTTGACCATTTTCATTGATGATTTCTTTTCTTATCTCTCACTTTGTTTCAGGCTCTTTAGAAGATTATTTAATGGCTCACTTGTTAGTAATACTTTCTTAATTTTTGTGGTCTGCAATGTTTTATTTTCCCATGGTTTGAAAAAAAATTTTTTTTCTATGTTAAAATGTATTCCTTTAGACATATGAAACTATAATTTTAATTTTGTTCTTTTGTATGCAATCTGTAATCTCTATTGTTGATCCCGAGATTTTTTTCAGTGTGATTCTGTGCAGTTTCACTACAACGTGTCTAGGTATGAATTTGTCTTTTATTGTATTTCCCGCACATCAGGGTTGGTGCTTTTATAATTTTTTAGAAACTTTTTCATCATTTCCTCTTTGACTTTTGACTTTCTTCTATTTTCTCTACTCTCATCTACTTTTCTTTCTTTTTCTTTTTAAATGTATTTAGTACAGGGTTTACAGGATCTCATTACACAGCTCAGACTTGAAGTGATCCTCCTCTTTCCAGCCTCCCAAGCACTGGGATTACAGGCAGGCGCCACCAGACCCAGTCTCAGTCGCTGTTTCAGTGCATCTGGGAGTGGGACTGGCATGGCATGCCAGGGATCGAAACCCAGTCCCTGTGCCTGCCCAGGCGCTTTAATCCACTGAGCTATCTGGCCGACCCTTCATCTACTTTTCTGATTATGGCTTCTTATTGTATCTCTCATATTGAAAATTAGATCTTTTTCCATTTTTCATTTGTGTCTGGATAATTCTGTTCATCTTTCTGTGGGAGACCAGTTAAGAATAACTGTGGCCTAATTAGCCTCCTCTGTGAGTACAAGAAGAAAGATGCATGCAGAGGTGGTGGCACACTGCAGGGGCTCAGGAAAAGTCAGTATAGCTGCGATCGAGTTGTTTACCTAAGCACATTCTAATGGATATATGAAGTCAGGTGAAGTTTTTGTTACTTTCATTGTGCATACCCATGTCTCGGGAATACAGTAGGAAGAGCCAGGCACCTGGGGCTCTGCCTGCCAGCTGTAAGACCTCTGTGGCAGCCTGCATGCTAAATAAACTCTGTTTCTGTTTGTCCTTCCCTCTTGTTCCCCTAGCCCTCCCCAGTCACAGTGACAAACAAGTGGATCCACACACCTTAGGTAAGTTTCCCACATCTTTCACTTCATTGGTTTTCTAAACTGTTAAATTGACTTTTTTGTTTGTTTGTTTTTTGCACCAGGGATCAAACTAAGGACCTTGTATGTGCCAGGCAGGCACTTAAGCCACTGAACTATCTCTCTGGCCCTAAGCTGACTGTTGAATCTACCTTTACACTTTTTACAAAAATATAATTTAATTAATAGTTCTTATATGACAATGTTACATATAACAATACAGTACATAATTAAAATGGCTAATAGGACATTAATAGGACAAATTAGCATATTCATAAACTCAAAGTACATTTTCAGATGACAGCAAGCAAAGATAAGTCCTCACAACAGACAGAAATACAGAAGAACAAGGAAGTTTATGTTGTGAGTTCCTGAATGACACCCTAGACTCCAGAGACTTGGGCCACAAAATGTCAGTACTGGCTTAACTTTGCTTTCAGGTTATGTACTTTTTAGGTTTCTGTAGTAACCACATCATCCCACTACCTTGTTTTCAGAAATTTTACAAGAATGTCACACAACTGCCACAAGATTTACATTTCCCAGACACTATTGACCATGTACCTGTGATGGGGCAGTGTGGTTTAGTGTCTGCCCTATTCTCAAGTTCTATTTGTGCCTATTTTATGACCCTGGTTTTCTCTAAGTGGGTTACGGTTAGCTACATGGGAGGGCTGAGGGAGTGAGTTTATCTGTCGTGTAAGTGAATTTAAGTGGCCCTTCCTTAAAATGGAGTCTCCTTTACCCCATCAATAGTTTGCATTCTTCCTCCCCTAAACCAAGCATAGCTCTAATATGTTCCTTTAGGAAAATGTTTGAATGCAATACATCATTACTATCCCCATGTGGTACAACAGATACTTCGATCAGCCAATTCTGGAATATGCTATCTCATTCTTTTTAATTTCATCACTTCGTGCCTTTTAACCCTATTTACCACTAGTATTTTATTTCCTATTGTGATAACTTTTACTTTTTTTTAGTTTGTACATGTATGTGGTATCATATAATATTTTTCTTTCTCTGTTATTTCACTTATCATAATTGTCTTCAGGTCTTTGCATATCACGCCAAACCATATATAAGTTTCCTTATCCATTTACCCACTGATGGGTATAACTTGACTTTTATGAATAATGGAACAATAAATAAAAGAGTCCATTGATCTTTACAAGAGGGTGGTTCAAATTACTCTGGGTATATCTCATAAAGCAAATAAGAGTAAAATCAGAAGCAAAAACAAATAGAAAAATATGACAGAAACATGGTAACATACAACAATGCATATGTTATGGATTTTCAAAACAGGAAGAGCTAATTAACAATGCTTGTTATACTATCTGTTTTTAATATCAAATCTGTTGCTCAGATTAGCAGATTAGTTATACAAGTTTGGGCAAATATTGACTATTAACGCTTTCTTTCAAGAAATTTTAATTTTTTCCTTGTCTTTTTTTGAAATTTATTTTAAAGAAAGTATAATAATTGGTAAGACATTATAAACAGTACACATTTAGAAGACCAAGACAAGAGGTATTCAACTATGGGTTTTATATTATACATTGCTGTCCTTGATGTAGTTGCTCAGATTTTAGACATCAGCATACACAGTTAGTCAAGGTGAAAATTCTAAACTTTAACTGCTATTTTCAAAAAACTGTTGGAAATTATTAGCACAATCATCTCAGCCATCCTGTATGTACTTGAATGATTTTCCTCCCTTCCCTTTTCCCTATCTTTTCTCCTTTCTTTCATCTTCACTGTTTAATGCTTAAATTCAATTTCTTTCCATTTTACTATATTCATTACATGCTTCAGGTTTTATTTATCCTTTCAGGGTCTTACACTAGGGAGACAATATGATATTTACATATGTAGGTCTGATTTATTTCACTTATGAGTATAGCCTGCAGTTACATCCACTTACCTATAAGGCTTTGAGTCTGTCTTTCTTCATAGCTAATACTCCATTGTATAAAAATACCACATCTTTTTCATCCATTGCTCAGGTAATGGACACTTTGCTTGTTTCCAAGATTTGGCTATCACAAATTGTTCTGCTATAAACATGGATGCACATATATCACTGTGGTATGATGTTTTCAGTTCTTTTGGGAAACTACGCAAAAGGGGATGGCTGGATTGAATGGATTTCCAGTCCTACTTTTCTAAGAAGTCTCCACACTGATTTGTATAGTGGTTGTACCAGTCTATATTCCACCAGCAGGGGAGAATGGTTCGTTTTTCTTCATAGCCTTACCAGCATTTCTTATTAATTGATTTCTTTATTACAGCTATTCTTTCTGGGGTGAGATGGTACCTCAATGTTATTTTAATTTGCATCTCTTGAATGGCCAGTGCTGTGGAACTTTTTTTCATATATTTATTTGCCACTTATGTTTTTTCCTTTGAGAAGTATGTGTTCATCTCAAATGCCCATTTTTGGACTAGGAATGTGAGTTTTAGGAGCCAATTTTTTTTAGTTCTTTGTATAATTTAGACAAAGGTCCTTTGTCTGAGTGATTGTTGGTCACAATTTTTTCCTGATTTTTGGGTTGTCTTTTATATAGCTATCATAATAAGGAGGAGGTTTCATCTGCATTTCCTTGATGACAGTCATGTTGAACACATTTCTTCATGCATGCTAACCATTGGTAGGCCATCCTTGAGGAAATATACATTCAAGTCTTGTGCCAATTTTAATGTATTTTCTTGTGATTCCGCTATACTTAGTTCTTATAAATTTTGCATGTTCATTTCTTACCTTTTTATAATATGTGGACACTTTCTCCCCAAACTGTAAGTTATCTATTCATTTTGGAGATTGTTACTTTTGCTTCACAAGAGCTTTTCAGTTTGGTGTGGTCCAATTTATTTATTTTTGTTTTGTAGCCTGAGCTTTTGGTAAAATAGCAAAGAAATCACTGTCTAGGCCCAAGTCAAAGAACTTTTCTACTGTGAGTACTATTGGTTTTATTATTTTAACATTGTATTTATTTACTTATTTGGTACAGGTTCTTGCTACTGAAACTCAAAATCATAATGATTCTCCTGTCTCAGCCTCCCCAGTGCTGAGATTACAAGAAAGCGCTGCAACACCCAATTTCAGTGGCCAGCTTGGCATGGGGGCAGGCATGGCATGTGATACTGGGGATTGAACCCAAGTCCTTGTGTTTGCCAGGCAGGTTCTTTTTTTCTTTTTTTTTTAACAGGAAGGTTCTTAGACCACTGAGCTATGGCTCCAGCCCTGTTGCTTTATTAATTATGCATATTTTTCAGCTAACACTGTAGAAGAGATTATTTACTATACATGTGTTATGCTTGGCCACAATTAGGAACACAGCAAAGCCAAAGTGCCACAAGTCTAGGACAAAAGTCCAAGATAGTGATGCTTTAATTATGAACAAGATAGGTCTCTCTCAGGTGGTTTTGGTGACCACATGGTAACAAAGTTGTAATCCACTGAGACAATTCTAGACAGTAAAATGCATTCCAACAATTTGTACCACTATCCTCAGCCTCTGGCATTCCTATCTCTGCTCCTCTGGCCTCCATGAATGCACAAGCACTTTTTCTGGGATCTCTGCTTCACCTTTCTTCTTTTACAGTTTGGCTTGTACATTTACTTCTTCTATAGCTTAGACCTCATGTTGCAGAGGATCCTAAGAAGACGGCACTAAAGCTGAGAAGATTATACATATGTGCACATTTTTATTTTAAGAAGTCATACTTACTCTTTTTTAAAGCTGCTGGGTTATTTTTGCTACTGTTTCTCTTCTTTCTTTGCTATACCATTCAGATGAGCTTTTACTTTGATGAACATGCTAAACTCTTATCTCTCTGAATATGATGATTGTAATATTCATAATCTTTGATGTTCTAATTTTAGAATGTAGTTTTCTGTTATTTTCATGGATAATTGTTAACACCACACCATTTCTATTTATTATATTGTGAGTCCATGTTACTGGTAAATTATTTAAGAAAATTATCTATCTTTAAAGTATATTACATTTTTGTACCTAAGACTCATCTAATTCCAGGTCTGAGGCAGATAACAATGAATTTATCCCAGAACATTCTGTGCCATATAGCCAGGAAACCTTCAGAACAATGAGAGCCTATCAAAATGATACAAATTATAGCTGTCAAAATAAACAATAATCCATTGTAGTTCTTGGCATAGATTTTTGAAAAATTAGTATTTTTCAAATAATGACACCTAAGAGATAAAATGCTGGGAGGGATAATATTCATCTATTTGTCCTTGCTAGAGATCATTCATATGTCAATAACTTTCTGTGAAAATTGGAAATTGAAGGAAAAATAACATTTTATCTTTTAGGAATTACCATGATTCATTTTAAGTGGATGAAAGGAAAGTCATCGTTATAGAAGACTATCATCTAATGTTAAATACCAGCTAATGAATATAAACTATCAATAAAATAATTGATTCAACTAATAATGTTGGGCTGAGGAAACTAATGGATAGAACGTTATGTCAAAATCAGTATTTGAACACAGAGTAAACTGTCACACTAGTGATAATTTGATAGAAGCAAAATGACAGATACATTTCTATCTCCTGACACACAGGGGTTTTCTTCAATATTTTGCTTATTCTCTCACTGGAAGTGTAGCCATTTGGGGGTATTAACTTAAAGATATTTTTCATCCAACATCTGCCTTGTTGGGACCCAAGCTCTGCCCTGCATCTTCAGTTTATGGATGTCTAAGGGTCACCAAGAACTGGGAGAAACCTCTCTGAATAGCAGCCTTGCCCCATTTTTGATCTCTAAAGATTTCTTTTAGTTTCTCACAAGAATCATCATGCTTTTAATTCCCATGTGTATACTGTGTATGCGTACATATGTACACATGTATTTAATATTTCTTCTATCAGTTTGTTCGTCCTATTACCAAAAACAGAAATGAAGATTCAGAACAAATTGTTGAGAACTCCTTCACATAGTAGCTGTACTAGCCTAACAATTTTCCTTGTGGATTTTACTGTTGTAATTGTTTCCCCTTCCCCAAGGCCTCTCTGCTATAGTTTGTTCTCCTACTAGAAAGGATTATACCCAGAGGCAGGCCAGACAATAAGCTGAAGCACACGTAAGGAGCATAATAAGTGAACTGCTAAAACCAATGGGGCCATAATCTCCTTTACAACATTTATCTTACAGTAATGGTTCTCCTTGAGATAATTTTTCTCCAATAACAACCTCCTCATCTGTGTTCATTTGTCAATTGTAGCCATATTTCTGAGAGTAGTTAAAATCTCTTGCCCTTAGGACGCCTTCCTTAGCCTCCACTTCTTTTGAACCCACATAGCAATTCTCATCTGGACTTGTAGCTTGTTAATAAGGGTAAGAGATCATTGCTAGGATGTGGTTTGTGGACGTGGAACTTTGGGGCTGTTTCTTCAGTTTTGTCGTGTCTTCGTTTTCTCCTATGCAATGGATATTAGTAATTAAGTTTCATATGAGTCTGATGAGGATGAAGGAGACAGCCCAAGATAGGTATTTAGCATACCACATACAGATAGTAAGTTCTAAATACTTTATAATTC
This sequence comes from Octodon degus, assembly GCF_000260255.1. Taxonomy (NCBI): domain Eukaryota; kingdom Metazoa; phylum Chordata; class Mammalia; order Rodentia; family Octodontidae; genus Octodon; species Octodon degus. Next base: position 12,563,606 of record NW_004524657.1, read on the forward strand.
AGTGTTTTTTGTTAGTTATCTCAGTATATGTTTTATGTTTCATCTTCCTGAGCAGAGCACATTTTCTTGAAAATAAATTAATGCTATGTACTGTTCCATGTTTTTTAACAGGACTAGAGTACTGCCAAACTTAGACTGCCTTTATTTTATTTAGATAGCAGCTATATAATCATTTAAGAATATCATCACGATTTAAATATTTTCCTTCCCTACATAGCTGTATTATAAAGCTGGACCACAATCTTCTCAGAGTCAAGAAATAATATATTTTTTGTGTGTTGGGGGGAGAGGTAATACTGGGAATCGAACTTAGGACCTCATGCTTGCCAGGCAAGTGCTATGCTACTGAGCTATATCCCCAGCCCAAGGGATATTATAGTCTTAAAACTGATCAAATATACTTTTATAGTATCTTCATTTTAAATTGAGCTGTTAAAAAAGTATTCTCCTAAAAAAGAAAAGTATTCCCCTAACCTTAGAGAACAAGCTAAGAGTAGGATTTCATGATTCAAAACAACTGTCAGAGAAATATTGCTAGATATGTAGGCTTACCTGCTAGCCTTAAAATTAAAACAAATTCTTGGTGAATGAGAAATTTACAGAAAACTGTGTACCTGAAGAAACACAACCAGTGGTTTGATGAGCCCCTAAGAAGATTTGTCGACTTGAATAGTTTGATTACAAAGCAGAATAAACTGGTAAGCTTATCAAGAAAATCAAAGACTATAATTGGAAAATATCTGACGTTCACAAATCCAGATTCAAAAGAAGTGCTTCAAAATGTCACCATATTCTCCATAAAAAAAAGCAAGTTTGGGGAAATACAAGTGCCATTTGCAGTCTGTGTTTCAAATGAATAGACTTCCACAGTAAAGATTTAAGTGACTTGCAGACGCTCCCTGAGCTCTTCTTCTGGAGTTCCTCTGGAGCATTAGGTGACCACTTCCTCTTCTTATGGACCTCTAGCTACAATTACTTATAGGATGACTGTCACAGTCTGGGATCACTGTCATTTTTACTCTCAGAAGGAGCTGTTTATCCATAAACTTATTGAAAGAAGGAATATTTATCTCTAAGTGTTTATGGTATTTTGGCCTTTGACATTTAAACAACATCTGAAGAGGGGTGTTCCATAAAGAGGCATATGTTAGAAAGCCAAATATATTTGTCATAATATTGAAAAGAGCAACATTTTTTTAAAAAATTCCATTAAAATATATATGGTCATCTTCATCATTATTTTAGATAAATATAGTTTAGTCAGAATTAAATTTATTGTTCTAAAAATTAATCACTTCTGAAAAAATTAGTCAGCTTCTCTTTCTTGCTCCTTGCCAGATCTTCCTCCCACTCTTAGCATCAGCAGGAAAGTCCATAATTCCATATACATACCTTTGTAATGTATTCACTCAGTGCTTATAGAAGAGGAGAGGCAAGTTCACCTATTAATCAGGAATGAGCTAACGAGAAAACTACTTTAAAACTGAAGCAGAAGTATAACCAAAAATTGTATACATTTCATGTGCATTTGTGAATTTAAGGCCTTAAATAAAACAATTTGGACATCATTTGGTCTGATCATTTTATCTGGAATGATATCAGCAAGAAAAAAAGTAGTTTTTAAGTCACATATACTAAAACAAAATGTTTAAATTGTATATACTAATAGGAAAAAAAAACCTAGGACTTAGTTTCCCTGAAAATTAATGAGGACATTCATACTTTCTTTTCTTTTTTGTGTATTTTTTTTAAGGAAGGGTCTACAGGGTGTTCAGGGTCTCACTACTAGATCAGACTCATAGTGATCTGACTGTTTACAGCCTTCTAAGAGCTGGGATTAGAGGCATGGGCCACCACACCCAATCTCAATTGCCATCTCAGTGCACCCCAGGGGTGAGGCCAGCATGGCAGGCCCAGGGATCAAAGCCTGGCCCCTGCCCTGAACCTGCTTGCAGGTGCTTTAATCCGCTGAGCTATTTGGCAAGCCCCTTCATCCTTTCTTTTCATTTCCTTCTTTTCACTTCCATCCATCCATCCATCCATCCATCCATCCATATGTTTGTTTGTTTGTTTGTTTGTTTGTTTTGTATTTTAGTACAGGGTCTCACTATGTAGATTGGACTCGTAATGATCCTCCTGTTTTCAGCCTCCCAAACACTAGGATTACAGGTGTGTGCCACCATGCCCAGTCTCAGTCACAGTCTCAGCGCATCCCAAGGGCAGGGCTGGCACTTCCATCAAAATGTTAACTGGAATAAATCTCCAAATTGATAATGATCCTTCTCTTAATAAGTTCTCAGATTAACTTCATACCAAATTCATCCCCCCTTTCTATGATAATCTTTAAGAATTTCAACCACTAACAACTATTTTTTTCTGATAAAAATATTCTACACACAAGTGAAAACACTTTCTAAAAATCATAACCCATGACCTCTTTCACACATACTACCTAAGTGACCTGTCAAGAAATTGCAATAGCAAAGACTATGGAAGTAGAATTACTGCTACTAGAGAGAACTTTTAAAAAGCTTTTTATAACCACTCCACATTCAGGATAATTTGGATAAACACAGGGCAGGACAATTCTTTATAAGGCCCAAAAGGCACCAAAAACATCGTTAAAGGCACTGATGATGCCTAAAATACTTTTAAGATTTTCTCATGTCTATTTAGATCTGCCTTATATTCTGTTTTTAAAAACTGTCTAAATAGAAAGCAAGGAACACATGAAACTCAGATATTTAAAGTGGACATGCATTTAAACACAGATCTGAGCCAAAACTCAAGCGGACAGTTTTCATTTTTTCTAACTTCAGTGTAATTACAATAGTTTTGCATTAGTGATTGAAAATATGGATCATTCCCCTTAATAGGTAGCATTTAACTTATCAACTAATAAAATAAAATAATAAAATTTAATAAGGATTAGTCAAGGGCTGGCCAAATAGTTCAGCAGATTAAAGTGCCTGTAAGCAGGCGCAGGGGTAAGGGGTACAATCTCCAGGGCTGCCAGTGACAGCCCCACCCCCAGGGCACACTGAGAGGGCAACTGAGACTGGGCGTGGTGGTGTGCACCTGTAATCCCAGCACTTGGGAGGCTGTAAACAGGGGGAGCATTAGGAGTCTGATCTAGTACGGAGACCCTGTAGACCCTTCGCTAAAAAAAAAATAAAAAATAAATTAAAAAAAAGGATTAGTGTGTGTTATTTCCTATGTGACTTGGGGGAAAATATTCTAACTCTGCTATTCTTTTACTAAGGAACAAGCTCTGTTATTGAGACATTTTTCTTTCTAATTTAGTTCTATGTCCCTACAACTGCATACAGAATAATGATCAAATAATTAAATGTAAACAAAGCAAAAGAGGAACGACTATGAATAAAGTGCACACTCTTGCTACATGCAAGTCACCTTCTGCTTGTGACAATAGCTAAGTCACATTGCATTTTTAGCCACATTGCATTGTTTTACATGTCAGTGATTTTCATATTTTATGGAGACTAGAGCATGTTTGCCAAGCACTATAAAGCAATCATTTTCTGATATCAGTGAAAAGTAATGAGGGATCTGTTTATACACGTGGTATCATTTTGTTTATAAAAAGAGGCAGGGCTGATATGGTTATTTTGCTTATAAATAAATACCTAAGATTCAGCATGCTGACATGCACATTAACAAAGTTTGCTCAGGAGCCATGTGAGGCTTAGAACAGTCAGTGCCTGTGACATTTAAACCACTATTCATTTCCATGAAAAACTTGGATTTTCCCCCAGTTCATTTCAAAAATGCCATGGGGTATTACATCCCATTTCAGTATAAATATGCTTACACATTAAAGTTTACTACATTATCATTATAATAGTATACCCAAAGCTTATTTCTTACACATAACTTATTACTAACCACTAGGAATCACTGAGTAGAGGGTACCACATTAGAGTAGAAGACTTAATCTACACCAAGGCCCTGTAAGTGTGATAAGCACTACAAACTGAGTGGCAGAACCACTCCTAATTCTCCCTGAACTCTGACACTACCTGAAAAGAAGAAAGGATATGAGTTAGAGACAGATTTAGCTCAATAAATAATACTGTCAGGGCGCCTGATTTTAAAGCCTAATTGTTGTAACCAAGTATCTCAACAGAATACTAAGGGACTTAATTTGTCATAACTACATTCTTCTCAGAATTGAAGATTCTTTCATGTGCTTAGTCACTGAGAAAGAGAGAGGTCTCTGTAAACTGAAATGCCTCACTATGCTGCAAAGAAACTGCCAGTATTACACATAGATTACATAAAAGGAAACTCCAGATCTCTTTTTTGATCATCACCTACCTACCCAAGAGAGTCACACTCTGATTTATGACTGGTGAAATGTTGAAAAAGTTTTTAAAAATAGAGTTTTAAAGCTAACTTTTAGAGACTGGGCATGGTGGCACACACCTGTAATCTCAGCACTTGGGAGGCTGTAAACAGGAGAATCACTATGAGTCTGATCTAGACTAACTTTTAAATTCAACTTTTAGATTTGATAAACAAAAAGCAAAATTGAAGAATCCATGGATCACTGAAGATCTTTCTCACTGCGAACTTCTTTCACTCACCAAAGATTTGGTTGAGGCAGATTTAACATTCAGTGCAAACTGGGCACAAATGTTTCTTCTGGCACTTTATTATGTGGCAGTTTTTTCTTCAAATGCCTCAGTGACTTTCTTCTCATCTGTACTTCGAGGGAAATCTCCTTAATTTGGCAGACTTGAGTAATAATCTACTTGCTGTCTTTTCAGCCTTATCAGCTATATTTCAAAGTTCTATCTCAGATACACTGATGCAGATAATCCCATGAACACCCAACATGGATGTCGGCTTATCACACTCAGTTACTACAGCTCCTCAGGTACCTTTGTCCTGCCACCCTATCAGACAATCAATTTTCCTTTGTAATACACTTTTTCCACTTCAGTACTGTTTTAATTCAACCTGAATTTATCCTATTAGGGCCGGCCAAATAGTTCCATGGATTAAAGTGCCTGCAAGCAGGCACAGGGGCCTGGGGCGCACTGAGACAGCAATTGAGACTGGGCTTGGTGGTGTACGCCTCTAATCCCAGCTCTTGGGAGACTGTAAACAGGCAGATCACTAGGAATCTGATCTAGTAGTGAGGTCCTGAACACCCTGTAGATCCTTCCCTAAAATATAAATAAATAAAATAAGCTTATCCTATTAAAAAAAATCTAGGCAGAAGAAGATTGTAAGTATCAGGACAGAGTTTTACCCAAGTAACACTTTGCCCAGAGAAAAATTTCTGATTCAAAGTTAAGACATACTGATAAACACCTATTGCATTACTAAACAGTCGACAAATTGCATTTCACAGAATTATAAAACAGCATAACTAAGAATCCATAGATGTTCTAACTTAATGTTTTACTTACATAACACCAATTATCCCCTAAAATAAAATAAAGCTATTTTACTAAATACAAAACAGTACAATCGTGTCAGCCAGTTAGTTTTTTATTCAGAAAAGTAGCAAAATAAATTGAAAACACAAAATAGTTTTAAATCACAAATCAAAGTTCAAAAGAATTACTGCTTTTCTTTGCCTGTTACGCAAATAAATAGCTATAATTGTATTATTTTGTAAAACAAATGCTGACATTATAGGTTTTCATTTTATGTTCATGTTTTATCAACCAAGTATATTTCAATATAATTGTCTTTACCCCAGGAAACCTCCCTTACTATTGTAATCAGGTCTAATAATATTTTTGGATGAGTTCCTCTGTAAACCTCATAAGAATTAATTGTGAGAATTAATGACTAAACCAAATGACCAACTCATATGTTTATCATCATATTTTACATAAATATCACAGAGCAAGTTCTCTAAAAATGCTGTAAGTTATTTTCCATCTAGTTAAATCTTTTAAAATTTAAGTCACACAAAAGTCCCATAATATAAAACATTTGTACAGTATTTGAGATAATAAAGAAAATGATTGATCATACAAACAAGTTGTTATGCCTTTAAAAAAAGTTAAGTATAATGCAAAACAAAAGGAATCCTGAGCTGGCCTAGAATCATGAGTCTTCAGTGTCATTCAGCCACTAACTTGTTCCTTGATTCGAGGAAAATAACCTCATCTCTCATTTCTTTTATCTATCAAATGAAGAAATTGAGTTCTCTCTTGCTATTTCCCTTTTGCAATATATACCACTAAATCTATGTTTAGTTCATATAATTTGGATTAAGATACATGATTTAGTGTATCAATACTTAAACCTATTCTTTTTACTATAGAGATGTGTGTTTCATCAAGGTTATCATCATACTATGTGGAGTTGAGAGTATGCAATGCTATTTCATTGTCCTGATAGGAGAGAAGTGTTTGGGCTGAATCACGAATGTGCTTCTGCAGCCTGACTGCTTCAAGAGGCAGTGGTCGGCCGTCTATCAGCCATGCCAATACCAGCAATAAACGTTTCCAGTCATTGAGACATTTGCCAATAATTACAGAAGCACTTGATATTCATACATTCTGCCCATATAGTCTCATTCTTTTCTAAAAACATAGGATGTCTACAAGCTTTGAGATAAAACAGGAATTGCTGAGAAATCCTAAGGATATGTTTTCCAGGTTAAAGAAATATATATTACCTAAAACAAGTCTCTAGCACTTAAGAAGAATCCCAATAATGCACAATAATAGTATATGTGTAGCTCTTTGAGACAGGTGTTTAAATATCAGCCTAATGTTATATAACCGTACAGTTCCTCAGATCAGAAGTGAATAACAACTTAGCGTATGTCATAGAAACATATATGTGCATAATTATATATATATATATATATATATATATATATATATACCTTTTAGGTGTTATACGAATAAAGTATAAGAAGGAATTAGCAATGTCAAAACAGGATATATCTAAAATTATTTTTAAGGAACCTGATAGAATTCCTAAGGAAATGTTTTATGAAAGTACGATGGTGGATAATATGCTAAAGCAGTAATACACGGGCTGTGTAGGTCTTGGGGGAAATAGTCAATGCTATCTTCAGGTTTCATTGAAAAACTAAACAAACCAAAAGCAGCTGGATAGCTTTCCCTCTGGAAATGAATGGTTATAGATGTATTAAGGAGTATAACATATGCTATTAAATATGGATGGTGAATTATTCATATGCACTACCAATGAGCCAAACAACTGGGACTATTATCTATGAAAATTCTCATTTCGTCTTTTGTTGTCTTTTGCAATCAGTAGTGTCAATAGGAAATCCAATATAAATGAAAAAAAAACATTGTATGCAAAGTTATAGAAATAGACAAAACTCAGGATATAAACCAAAGCTGATACATTTTCCTACGATGATGAGAAGCCCAAAATGTAAACAAAATAAACAGCAAAATAGAAGAAAGATCACTGAAATTAGAAAGAAAGAGAACTAGCAAAAGGGAAGAGGAATCAAGAGATTGAGAGGATGAGGGCCAGAATCAAGATGTTTTGTGTGCATACATGCATCACCTCCCTATAAATAAATTTTAAAAACCAGCATAAAGTATCTACACAGCATTAATGGGCTGCCTAACATCCCTCATTATAATCCAAGTCATGTGTTGGCAACAAATCACATTAAGTTTTTATCTTAAATAACTCTTGGTTGAGAAAAAAAGGAGAAGCAGACCAACAAAATCAGAAAATAATAGAAAAAAAGAGTTACCGATATTTTTCAATGATACAGATTATTTTAATGATACAGACTTTTAAAGAATGATTACAGTCGACAATTTCAAAAGATATGTACAGACACGGAACACAGCTCAGAAAAGCATGCAGACGCCTAGGTCTTGAGCCTCAGAAGTGGCGCTCTGACCCAGTGTAAATCATGTTGCAGATGATGCAAAGCAACAGAAGTGCTTTTAGTGAAGAGTCTTTGATTGTAAGAAGTTTGAAAAGATCTTGTCTTTCACCCAGCACAGTTACCCAGCACAGCCCCTGACCAGTTTCTGAGAGTAGTATTCCATATATCACCCATGCCAGTTCTGTCCCACCATGGATCTATGCTGAAGCAAAACAACGCTTTAAACTTGTTGCCACTGCATTTGAAAGGTACAGAACACAGAACAATCTAAAGGTGCCGCAATGCATTTGTAAAACTATTTCCCCTGAAACATCTTTGTATCACTCAGTTAATATATAAAAGTTATCTGCTGCATGTAAATAATTGCTTACTAAAATTACCAAATCATTCTTGTTTTCACTTTGTCCAACTATTTTAGGTTAAGGGGCCAAACCGCCCTCTCATGTACAGTGAAAAAGTGCTGTACACAAGCTGTGGATGACAGAGCAGTTCATCTGTCTCCACTCAATGCTTCCCACTTCCGCCGGCACTAGGTGGTACTGAGACTACAATCCCATCCACCATTTCTTCATCTCTTCTCCATTCTCATTCAGCAACTTTAATCTGGGCCTCTTATTTATTCCTTGATATGTCTTATTCCATATGCATTTACTGGAGCATTCTGAATGATATTTGAAAGAGAAAACAATAAAAGACATTTAGCTGAATAAAGTAATCTCAAATTACAAATAGACATAACGTCATCAAATATGATTAATGAACTTATACATTTAAGTATATCTTGGTCTGGACCTGCAGCTTGGCGATAGATGACTCACCTCATATGTGTGAGGTCCTGGATTTATATCCCAACACCACAAATAGAAAAAATGTCTTCAGTAATATTCTCTGTAGTAATACAATATACAAGTTTTTAATATAAATGCTATCTTTGTAGATATTCAAGAGTTTCTCTTACAAAAGAAATCTTCTTTGGGGAAAATATCTTATGAACCTATAGAAAGCAGTATTTTTGACAGAGGTAAAAACTAAAGCAACAAAGAATGATGAGGGTTGTAGGCAATAGAACAATGAGATGCCCTCTATAGTAGAAAAATTGAGATGTATTTTCTGCCAAGAAAGCAACAGAACATTAGGACATTAAGAGAAGAGGACAAAGAAACCAGTGACCTACTGAAGTCCTGACAGCGTAATTGCAGAGTAGACTAAGTTCTAATTTAAAGCTATTCAAATGGCTGTGCTATCAGCCTCCTCACTCATTCTCCTGAAATTATCAGCAAACTTTATTGCTTTTGAGAATAATAAGTGGTCATTCCTAGATTATTTGATGTAAAGCAGAAACCTCCAAAACAAGCAGAAATGTTTCAGCTGAATAACCTTGAAAATTCTGAAAACGTGGAGAAGTATTAGATTTGCACAGGCATTGCAGGGAAAGTTCAGTCAATCTTATTCAGATTTCCTGCTGGTGCTTGAGTTATTTTATAAGTTTATCCGAATTGGCAAGTCTTAAATATAGCATGATTTTGTCCTTCAAAACTAGAATATTTTCTGGTGTGGGGATGTGGCTTAGTACTAGAGTCTTGCCCTGGGTTGAGTTCCCAGCAGCACAAAAACAGATACAACAACAAAACAAAACTGGAATATTTTCAGTAAAAAGTTCATAATATACAGTTAGAAATATTGCCCAAATAAAACAATCAAAGGTCCAAGAATCACTGAAAATGACAAAAGTTTCACTTTCATTCATAAAAAGGAGCTCTTTTTAGATTGTGAGACTAAAGCTTTAAAAAGATAACTAAGCTTTACCATTTAATCGCCAGTACACAAGTCAATGATAACAAAACCTGCTTCACTAATTAGGTAACTTGCTGTTATGGTCTATGTCTATATGTTTCTTCAAAGCTGCATGCACTCAAAGGTGGGCGTTATTAAATTATCGGTGCTTATAGCAGAGTAGTTGTTAGGCGATGGGGTCCAGTCCAAAGGAATGGGCCAGCAGGAGTGCGGCCTGAATGGAGCTACCTGCCCTTCTCAGCTCTCCTTCTTTGGCTTCTTCGTGGCCCTGAGGTGGCAGCTTTTCCTCCACATGGTCCTCCACCGTGATGTGTCTGTCCTGGAGCCAGTCAAACGTGGACAGAAACTTTTACAGCCCCTGAGCCAAAATAAATCTCTTGGTGGGTGTCTGGTATCATGTCTCAGTAATGACAATATGAATAAGATGCTGGGATATTTGTATTAATAATACGTCATTCTAAAAAGCAAGAGTAGTCAATGAAAGAATATGATAACATTTGAAAAACCATAAGACTTTCAAAAACTCAGAAATTCTAGCATTAATTTTTAAAAATATTTTTAAATTCAAATCACTGTTTTATAGAACTTAATTCCAAACCTTTCTGTCCTGGGCCAGTGAGATAGCTCAGTGGTCCAAGGGTCAGCCTGTCTGTCAAGAACAAGGAATTGTGTTTGATCCCCAGTACCACTGCTCTTCAGGCCCCATGCTGAGCCAGCCACTGGAAGCAAGTGTGGAGGTACACACCTGGAATCCAGTGCTGGAGAGGCTGAAACAGGAGGATCACTAGAAGTCCGAGCTGTATAGCAAGACCCTGTACCAAATAAATAAATAAATCTTTAAAAAAAACTTTGTGTCATAATCAAAAATGGAAGCTTTCAGACAAACATGTGGGAAATAGATAAATAACTGGGCTATTTTCTCAATCATACGATAGTGATATTAAACTTAAAAATACAAGGAAAGATATACTTCCTCACCAAATAGAGAATAATTGCATAATTCTACAATAAATTGCCTACCGTGCAATTTGAAACAGAAATCTTTGTGATTGCTGCTAATAAAATTACAATGAATGGTACAGACTGCTAGGAAATAAAGGTTACAAAGACAAATTAAGTCAAAGAAATCAGATTAATTACTGCAGCAAAAGGAATGAGAATTTGGGTCAGTCTAGACAATTCCTGTCTAATTTGTGTAACTACTTAAGCCGAGGTTCTAAAACCAAAATAAGATAAAGCTATAAACTCCCTAGATCTTTGTTTTCCTTTGTTCACATTCTTATCAAACCTCATCTTTCTCAACTAAAAAGATTTTGTAGATAGTATTATTATAATGACCTACTTCAACACAAATACCGAAGTACATTTAAGGTCCAAGTGCACAATACTACATACAACATATGCAAGGCTAATTTTGACCAAACAAGGTAAAGGTCATGAATATTAAGGTGAGTGGATAATCTATTTACTAATAGGAGACTCAGACCTTTTCAAAGTAAATGTAAAAACCCAAATAAAAGAGCTCATTTATTTGCATATTATGCAACCTTAAACATATCTCCATAGCTGGTGGTATCGTGTTCCCATTTCTGAGACAAAATATCACCCAACAACAACAATGTGAAAGAGAGGATTAGTTTTGCTAGTAGGTTCGGCTGGTTCAGTTCCAAGTTAACTGGATCGAAGGCTGAAATAGATGATGGAAGAATCTGCTGGAGGAAAGCAGATTCCACTCATGTCACCTAGGATGCAGAGCGAGTAGGTAGGAGCCAGAAGTTCTAGGAGCTGTTTCAGTCAAGTCTATCAGCACATTCAGCTATGAGTTCATCCATCTGATTAATCCTCCAATGAATATAGCACTTTCTAATCACTGATTCAATTTTCTTGCTTGCTTGCTTGTTTTCTCTCTCTCTCTCTCTCTCTCTCTCTCTCTCTCTCTCTCTCTCTCTTTCCTTCTTTCTTTCTTTTTTTGTGGTTGGCTCAGCCCACCCTGCAGGCAGGGCTGGTGCCCCATGCAGTGCTGGGGATGCAACTGCAGTCCCTGCACTTGCCTAAACTTGCTTAAGCAGGCGCTTTAGACTGCTGAGCTGTCTCACCGGCCCCTCAATCACTTTCTGAGTCTCAACTCTGAGCATATCTTTCAAAAAACATTTCAAATCTAAACCATAGCAAAGGCTTTACATAAAAACTATTTTTCATGATTTTCAAGTTATCCAGACATCATGAATAGTGGCTTATTTATGAAACACACTACATATTCATTGTAGAATATGGAATGCAAATATATAACAAAATGTTATTTATATAAATTATCTGTCTTCTGACAAATAAAATTCTTTTGACAGATAAAGATTTGGGAAACACCTAGTACTTTCCAAAGACTAAAGGAAACCTTGCCATATTAAAGAAAAGATTTGAAACCTTCTATTCATTAACTTTTACTTATATTCAAGGAATTTATTAATTATGAAAATCTGTTAACATTACACATATACACCTTAAAATTTTACTCTTTATAGAGTTCATTTCTAATCTACCAAACAACTTTCATAAAAATTAAAATTGAATTGAATCTCATATCTCATTCAGCCATCTTTGCTTAAATATCAAGCTATGTCTGACAGACAGACTGTACATTTGATCTTAAAGACATCTGATTTTTTAAAGGTACCTGTAATGCTGCTTTAAGAAATGGCAGATAATACACATGGATAGAGCTCAGAGGTATTAGCAAGCAAATGATTACATAAAATGTAAACTATGGTCCATACTAGTGAAGAAGGGAATCAGTTAGTGCTTAATTCACTTGAAGTTCCTTCTGAGATTCTCTAAGAATGAAACAAACCTCCCTCTTGTTGCTCATTTGATATTGGCATTTCTGTGTAGCAGATGGGGACCTTATCCCAGTGCTTGAGCTAAAAAGATTTTTATTAAGGCGAAACAAGTTTAAACGGTGATAATTTCTTGTGGCAGGCACATACCAATAAACCTTGAGAACGAGTGTAAGAGTCTTGCCTCACCATATGGCTAAGGTACACATCCTGCCAATAGAATGGACTACAAAGCACACAACATGTTCAGATCCTGCCCTGAGTTCTATGTTTCATCATTAACCACCAAGTCAAAGAACAACTACAAAGGAATGAATATCATAACAGCTGACAAAAATGGTCTCATGAATTGTTCAGAAGAATATGATTTTTAATAGACTTATCAAAATGAATTTTAAAAGTATTAAACAATATCATGGAAGAAATATTAAGAACTTACATTCTGAAAGTTAACCTTCCTTCTCCTCCCACAATACAATTATTAAATAATTGTTTTTGTTTTTGTTTTTATGTATTTGGCACAGGGCCTCACTATGCAGTTCAGACTTGTAATGATCCTCTTGTTTTCAGCCTCCTCAGCACTAGGATTATGGGTGTGCACTATCACGCCCATTCTTGGTGGCCAGATCAGCATGCCCCAGATGGGGACAGCATGGCACGTGGTGTTGGGGATGCAATACAATTATTATATAGTAATGTTTGATAAAGTCTCAAGCTCTTCATATGTATCATCTCCCAAGAATTCTCTGTGGGAGGTACTACATAGACAAAATATAAAATCACATAGTTAAAATTGAACCAAAAGCCAGGGAAATGGCTCAGTAGAAAAATCGCTTGCCTGGCAAGCACAAGGGCCTGAGTTCAATCCCCGGTTCCACCAAAAAAAAAAAAAAATTGCTAAATAATAAAATTCAACCGAGTCTTTGTGGACCTCAGAATCTTTCCCTTTAATTACTACAATACACTAGCCTATCAAGTTATTTTTAGCCAACTGCCCAGATAAAAAGCCTCTATAAGCTAACTCTCCTTAAATGGCTGATTTCTTCTCCTGAAAATATTTATAATATATCAACATAAAATGAACAAAAATAAAAGTGAAAATAACAGGAGATTGGTGAGTAATGGAATAAATATTTCTTTAATTGTGCCCTACGAGCAATTCTTACGGATGATGAGTGAGGGGGACATGACCACAGAGAAAGCACTTCTTTTCCAGTAATTGTATCTCTGCAGCAGAGAACATGCAATGGCTGAACGCACTAACAGTCAAGGTAGTCTTACATTTGCTGGATAAAAGAACAATGAGGGACAACCTTCTTAATATTTGTCAATATCTCACAAAAAAGGAAACGAAAATGTTTTCATCTGTGTCCTGTCTGTATCTAATTTGTCCTTCTAAACAAATCTTTCTACATTAATCAGAACAAATGGGAGTTGTCTATGACTCTTTTCTACATTCACTTTACACTGAACATCTTTATCCTTCATAGATCCAGCATTCAAATATTCTTCTCTTCCTAATGTGTGAAAATTATAAAAGTTTACCACAATTAAATAGGTTTGTTTGTTTTTTAAAAATGCTGAAGATTAAACACAGAGCCTCATGTATTGTAGGCAAAAACTGCACCCTTGAACTACACACCTAGCCCAACTGAGTAATTTTCATGTATCTTCTTATATTCTACTCATTCACATAGAAATTGACAATTTATATCTATATTCAAGGCATTAACACATTCAATATATTAATACATTTCAGAAGTCATTAATATATTGCATGAGATACCACACAGCATAAACATAAATATTATTATTCAATATTTCATGTAATTGTTTTCTTTCTTCTGTGTTTGAAATGAATTCTTAAAAAAGAACAAAACAAAATCTAACAGAAACAAAATACAAGCAAAAGTAGGCATTCCCATTTGAATGATAAAAAAGCTCTTTTTTTTTTTTTTTGTACAAGGTCTCGATATGCAGATCAGACTTGTAGTGATCCTTCTGTCTCAACCTCCCCAGCACTGGGATTACAGATGTCCGCCACTACACCCAGATTTGGTAGCCAGCTCAGAGTCCAGGGCCCGCAAGGCATGTGGTAGCAGGATTGAAACCAGGTCTCATGCTTGCCAAGCAGGCCCTTAGACTACTGAGCTATCTCCCCAGTCCAATTTTACATTTCTTAAGTTTGGTACAACTTTTAAGCAGACTTGAGTTGACAGTACTTTATCCAACTTCTTTCCTAGCCTAAGTCCTTTTAATTATTTTCTCCAGAAAACGTTTCACATATAATGCTAATATATATCTTTTCATCCATCATTTTGATGGACCCTGACAGAGTATTTATGATGTTAAAAAAATTAATTCAGTGATATGTTTGCTCACCAACTTGATGTTTTCAAATTCACTAGACAACAGAAAAGATAGAGTTGTTGTGAGTGAAGGACAGTGCCAGATCTCTATGGCAAAATACACCTTTCCAAATGTGTGTCAGCTTCTAATACAGATCAGCCTTTAGATGTGTTAGCAGTTATCCAGGAGGGGAGAAGTGGGTGGGGGAGAGGAGAGAGAGAGAGAGAGAGAGAGAGAGAGAGAGAGAGAGAGAGAGAGAGAGACAGAGACAGAAGAGACAGACATGAACAGAGAGAGAGAGAGTGCAAGTGAGCGCAGATGAGAATTTCTTTCAAAGACTTTTTCTAAAGCCTCTTTAGAAGTCTCTTATAATTGACAAATCCAAAAGTTACACCTCCAGGTTATCCAGAAAGCACAAACAATCCGTGAAATGACACACTGAACAGTGTACTTCCACAGAACAATAGCAAAAAGAAAGCTTTAGGGGGCCAGGGAGATAGCTCAGTAGAATATGCACTTGCCTGGCAAGCGCAAGGTCCTGAGTTCAATCCCCGGTATTGCAAAAAAAAAAAAAAAAAAAAAAAAAAAAAAGGAAAAAAGAAAACTCTGTCAATTTATTGAGTAGAAAACAAACTAATGATGTAACATTTACGTACATTTTCTGCAAACTTATATGTATTGAAAGAGAATTATGTGAGTATTCATTTAAATGGTATCTTTAGTATAAAATTAATCCTTGCATTTATGAAAATTACTTTTCATCCAATTTCACCACTAATGTGGGCAGTGAAATAACAACTACAGAAAACCTGACAGAGTTGGGGAAGATAACTCAGCGCTCCTAAGTGTCTGCCTGGCAAGCGC
This sequence comes from Octodon degus, assembly GCF_000260255.1. NCBI lineage: Eukaryota > Metazoa > Chordata > Mammalia > Rodentia > Octodontidae > Octodon > Octodon degus. Next base: position 12,579,320 of record NW_004524657.1, read on the forward strand.
GAGGACTCAGGGTACCGCATGCTCTGTCGGATCCACACCCGGCTGCCACCGAAACCAGGCACAGTGGCACATGCCTACAATCCCAGCACAAGAGGACCACTATGACTCTGAGCTGCAGAGCAAAACCCTGTATCAAATAAATAAAAGATTTAAAAAACAAAGAAAGAAAGCCTGCCACTCTTTCATTTTTTTTCAGTGGAATTGTATTTCACACAGACTTAAATATAATAGTAATAGAAGTACTAGCTTAATAGGAATATTACATAAAGCATGAGGGCTTTGCAAATTACTATCCTAAAAATAAACTTTTCATAGGAATAATGCCTTTACTGTAAATTTTTTTAAAAAAATTATAAAACAAATGTTGGAACATGAAATGTTTTCTTTGAATTTAAGATATTTGTTATACTAACTTTAATTAAAGAATCTAACAACTAATAAGAAATACATCCTAAAAATAATCTTAAACTAATAAGAATCATTGAGCTATTAAGAAATATGGCCAAAAACAGGAGGATCACTACGTGTCTGATCTGTGTAGTGAGATCCTGTAGACCCTGTGCTAAATACATTTAAAAAAAAGAAATATGTTTTAAAAATAGTTTCCATATTCTGGTCCTCACAGACCTAGTCAGAATAAGCAGATCATTTAATACTTGATGTCAATTAGGAAATAAAGCTCTTGCCACTTAAATGCTTCAATTCCAAATTATTGGGGTATTTTCTTCCTAATTGTGAATAAAAATTTTAAGACTACTTAAAATATTTTTAAAATCTTTTAAAAATCTCTTAGCTCTTTAGATCAGATCATTATGTATCTTATACTATAATTGGACAGACTAATACTAACATTTCATTTAGTCTCAAGTGAATAAACTTGGCTCTTTTCCTCTCTCTGTCTCTCTGTCTCTGTCTCTGTCTCTGTCTCTCTCCGTCTTTGTCTCTCTTGCCCACGCTGTTTCTCAGTTTTTCTCTGCCTGTCTCTCTGTCTCTGTCTCGCTGTCTGTCTGTCTGTCTGTCTCTCTCTCTCTCTCTCTCTCTCTCTCTCTCTCTCTCTGTCTCTGTTTCTGTCTCTGTCTCTCTCTCTCTCTCTGTTTCTGTCTCTCCCTCTCTCCCCCCATCCCTCTCCTTCTCTCTCTCCCTCACTCCCCCTCCTCTTTCTTCCCCACCCCCCAGGTGGCTGGTTCAGGTGTAGCCTCAGCACACCAGAGTGTACTGCCTCTTCCCTCCCCACCCCTCACATCCATTCTACAGTAATCTCTGAAAGCACTGGCACAAGACTAATTAGTAGGTCACCCTGAAGGAGGGCAGGCTAGAAAAGAACTAGAAAGTCTACGGATGATAAGTTAAAAGGACTAGGTAGTGAGGATTTTTATGCAAAGAATTGTGGAGTATGTGCTGCCCAATATTCCTACACAATTTTATATGAATTTAATTTGTAACATGTAAAAAACAACATCTGCTGCTTATTATTTGTGCTTTTCCTTTTAGTGATCGATCACCATGTCTATTCCTCAAAGCTATGAATGTGCTTTACTTATGACACAGTAGATAAATAAAATGTCTTACAAACCTAAGGGCATCCAGCATGTTGGAAATATGAGCAAAAATAGGCCCGTAACTAGTGATAGAACCAACTGGCTCAGTAATTATTTGGTACTGAAACAAAAATTACAAGCTATCTTAAAGCTGTGAAGCACAGCTTATCAAAACATGGTCCTTGGAAAATTTTTGTTCAATTCCAGTTTCTTTTTTTTTTTTTTTTTTTTGTTTGCCTACTGGAAGAAATATTTGTTTCCTAATGTATAATGTCAGAACAATAAGCCACAAACCATCAAAACTGGGAGTCAAATACAACAGTGCTTTTACATGACTGTTAATTATGTGATCAGTGACAATGAGTGGCATTCTCATTGTTTACAAAGTCTACATGGTGAATAGGTAAACAACAAAAACCTGCGGTGCCACAGAATACCTAAGATTCTTAAAAGAAACAATGAGTAAATGAAACCTCAAAGCTGAAATAAATTGATTAACCTACTTGTCTGGAGTAATATGTCAGATTCTGAATTTATTTAGCCGAAGAACCCTGAGGAAAAACTGTCACTCATTGATTTTTTGTGTGGTTGAAGATGTCAAACAGAAATAAAATCACTTTGTGGAAATGCAGCAATTAAATATAAGATGATTAATTAGAAACAGCTTCAATTTTATTTCTCAATCCTCTTTTTCCTTCCTATATCTATCTTAAAGTTTCTGTTAAACTGAAAAAAAACTGAAATACAATATTTTGACTTCTATATTCTGAATATGTAGTACATCCCATTCTGAAATGAATACCAGTCTTTAAAATTAGTAATCAAGGAACTTGGAAAGTGGACAGTACAACAAGCTGCATAGGGATTCCCTGAAGGAATAGCTGCCAATCCCCTAACCGTAATCATGTATTGTAGCTGGCTCGAAAAGAACCTGAAATGGAAATTGTATCTTGTTCAGACACTTAAAAATAAACTTAAAGTCTGCACAAACTTCATGGATTTTGAGTAGTCTTTAGGTTATATGTCTCCAAGCTATGGGAGATTTTCCTGAATGTAAAAGAAACACAGACACATATGCACAGAATACTGTACCTTTATATACCTGTAAGCATATTTTAGATGTATTTATTTTAAAAAGCACATATGCAGAATTGGAAATCTATGATGTTCTCTTAGGATTCCACATTGAATAGTGAAGTCAAAATAAATAACACTGGATATTTTGAAAAATACAGAACAAAAGGTAATCTTCAGCAACATTTTCTAAACAGTATTATATCTCTACAGGGAAAACAAATTCAAACAAAAAATGAGCACAAAGGAAAGAATGATTTTAAAAGGCAATCTTTTTGGTACTGAAATCTCCAAAAGGAAGGCTATCAAGGAGCTTTACAAGAAATCCAAATACAGTCCCTCATAAACATAACATCTAAACAAAAGATAATCTATGAAGGTTTTTTTTTTTTTAGAAAATTTACTGTTCTATAGCAAACAAATGTCATAACTGAATAATCCAGACTAGGAACAACAAACATGCTTAGTAATACAAATTCAACAATCAAGTTCTTAGGAGAAAAACAGTGTTTCAGATGTGGTATAGCAATAAGACAATATAGTTTATGGGAAAAAATTTCCTTTATAGGCTCCATGAGTTATATGGAACATAAAGTTCTTCTTGAATGCTTTATCTACTGACTTCTGCTTTATTTTTGTATATTTACAATAAATGTAAACTCATACTATCAACAAAAGAAGCACACTAAGAGGAAAGAATTCTTTCCAACTACTACCAGCTTGCAGGTACATTCATGCTTCATATGTGGATGATAAAAGTCTTTGATTTAAAGACTTTCAACAGGTGCAATCTAATTAATGGATAAGGAAACTATTCAAATAAAATATGTCATATTAAATATTCTTCTGAAATAATAATTGTAAGAATATACCTGCACCAATTTTCACACTAAAAATGAAAATCCTGAACGTGAATCAAAGTAATTCAGTTTACATTAGCTATGATTAACAATGTTTAAAGTCATATTTAACTCTAGTGCTTATTTATATGTTTATCACTTTATTTCTAAATAGTTAGACACCAGTAATCAGAGTAACTCAGACAACACCTAGTTGTCTAACAAGATTTAAAACAAATTGTAGTTACTAGTCATTGTGGAATATCAAGCTACCATACATCTATAATGTCAGGTGACAGATGACAAACACTGAATAAATATGTAATGTTATAGATTAAGCAAAATTGACTGAGAGATAAAGTCATCTACCAAAATATTACCAATAATATTACTTTCAAAATGTTCAAAGAGGGCAGGCCAGATAGCTCAGTGGACTAAAGTGCCTGCTTAGGCAGAGCGCAGTGGCTGGGGTTGGATGCCTGGCATGCTGTGCCGGCCCTGCCCCCGTGGCACTGAGGCAGGGATTGAGACTGGGCGTGGTGGTGCACTCCTGTAATCCTAGCGTTTGGAAAGCTGAAAACAGGAGAATCACTATGAGTTCAGTCTACATAGTGAGACCCTGTAGACCCTGTAGACCCTGTCCTAAATACATAATACATAAGTCATATAGCAGTGTAGTTGCTGAAAATCTAGATCTGAATTCATCTGAAAGATGCCAGGGTCAAGGCCTCTTTTGATATCAACTCAAGGACTCTTAACAATGTACTGCAAGTATAAAAAGGTGATTATACACTAAAAGGACAGAGTAAAAATACAGTACTGATAAAGCTATCATTATTATCTATAAAAGCACAAAAACTATGAAGCAATATTTGTGTTATTATATTCAATTTACTACTTTGCCCCCAAGTGCATACTGATAGTTAAGTATCATGTTTGTACTACAGATCCTGCAGCCCACTAAATGGCTTCACAATTGTAATACATAATAGATGGTATACACATATGTAGAATATTTAGTATTGGGTTGTTCAGGAACTTGTCTGATTGTTTTCTTCATATTTCCTCAGTATGGTCTACCATCAGTTGTGGGAATTTTTTCATAGAGCATTTCCTGTTTCTCAGGAATTGGTGACTAAACACACACTGAGGACAAAGACTCACTAAATCTGAAGACAATGATCCTCCTGCAAGCATTGAAGTTGTCCTTCCAAGAATTACCATAACACATTCTCCCACCCCCAGGAATACAGAGGCCTACAGAAGAGGAGAAACGTTTCAGTGGTTGTATCTGTTGCACAAGGTGATTTGAAAGAGAATTATGCCTAACAATTGAATGCTCATCTAGAAAGAGAGACTAACATGTTCATTTGGCGATCTGTTTATTCAACAAGCTCTCTGATTGCCTCCTTAGATAAATACTGAAAGTGAATTGAAAAAAAACAACATATAAGGAGAAAGAGGTTATAGCAAATTAGCTCACATTTCCACCAACTGTCATCACTAGGATTTAAGAATGTCCCTTAGTTCAAGAAAAGAAAATTACTTTATTTTGCTAGTATTCTACTCAAGAAAGCTAACCATCTTTAAGGGGACTACCATGGTTTAGGATATTGTCAAGGCAAACAATATAGTACAGGATAGGTTTTATATTATTAGTTTATAAGGAATCACCCAAGAACCATATATACAAGTGCAGAAAATATATACACACACTAAATACTAAAGACTCCAGCTAAGGGCCTGGATCCTGGTATCCTGTGTAAGTCCAGCTGAAAACCTAGAGCTCATAACAATGCCTCCCACAAGTCCAACTGGGGGCCTAGAGCCCACAACAAAATCTGATGCAGGTCTGCTTCATGAACCTGTGCTGGAAAGGCCCAAAGGACAATGGTAGTAGATAGAAAGTCTATGCCAGAAGGAAGAAGGTTCTGTGCTAGCAGGCTGAGGAATCTGAAGTGGAGCTAAGAAGAAACACTCAAGGTAAGCATCAGAGGTCCCCCCCAAAGTACCACAGCCATCCTCAGCAACAGTGAGGTCCTGAGCTCCTCCAGCGATGAGGAAAGCTGAGTTCCCATCAGGAAAACCAATATGACAAGCTTCTTCATGAGACTACACAGTGCACCATCTACCCTCCAGAGCCAGGAATCAATGCTCAAGATGAGGACCAAAGCTTCAACAAAGTGCACTGGGAAAGGCATCATGACAGAGTCCTCCAGCACAACCACTCAAGAGAATTAGCAGTTTCCTATAGCTCCAACAGCTTCTCCAATCAGTATCCCTAACAGCGTTTTTGCAGTTTATCCTGTTCTACCTTTTTGCTGCTGGCAACAATCACAGGTGGGCCTCCTGCATCCAGCACTACACTAGTTTAATTCAGTTGGGTATAATAAATTGACCACCAGTTAGAAATTCACTACAGAGAACAAAGGAATTTGTGAACTACCTGAGGCAGTAACACTGTGGAATGGAAGAAGAAGTAAAGTCAAGCTAAATCTCTTGGTCAAAGTAACTACCCAATGGAAAAGGCAGTGGACTCTGGAAAACTTGTAAATTCAGTATGCTAGCTGTACAGAGGCCATGAGCACCGCATAGTGTTAGCCAGAATATCACTGGCCATCAACAGGAAGAAGTACAAGAGCATGAGGAGAGAGAGAGTGGTCACTCCTTTATCTCTTGCTCTGAAAGATCCTGAAAGAGGCAGATCCTAAAGAGAAGAAAAAAAGGGTGTTTAGGTGGAGAGCGCACCCCCAATATCTGTACCTATAGGAAATCAAGCCCCTACCTAAGCTTGGAATTGAAGGTAGATGCAGGATGAAATGAAAGCCAAGTATTAAACTATTTCAGATTTTAGGAACCAAAGTGACTATAAAGTTATGGAACTTGTTCAAGATATTGTCAGAAAATGGGAATGGAATACTCAGTCCAAAAGAGTTAAAATATTGATTGATAAAGAGTAAAACCATTTAGTTTATATCTCTTAATAGAAAACTAAGTTCAGAGAACTAAATAAATCTTCCTATACAAATATATAGTCCATTGTTGGTATTAAATATTGTAAGCAAATATTTTTTTATTATTGATGACATTTTTTATCAATACAGAAATTGTTTTTGGATAGTCATTAACTAACCAGCCTTATTATACCTATTATTAACCATTAACCTAACCAGCCTTGTTATACTAACATCCTCTATAATGCAGAGAAAAAGAAATAACATTATCTGCTTTAAATAATTTATTTTGACTACATTGGGTGTTGAATTAAAGTGTGACAAAGGTCGTGATCTTGCATTCCAAAGTAGTCTTCATTTGCACAATCTTTTATTCATTAAAAATATATAGTGGGCCAGTGAGATAGTTCAGCAGATTAAGTGCCTGCTTAGGCAAAGGCAGGGACCGGGGTTTGATCCCCAGCACCACATGCCTTGCCAGGCCCACCCACAGGTGAGCTGCACTGGCCACAGAGACCGGGTATGGTGGCGCACACTTGTAATCCCAGCACTGGGGACTGGGGAGGCTGAAAACAGGAGGGTCACTATGGGTCAAGCTGCATAGAGAGGCCCTGTACCAAATAACCAAATACATTAAAGATATACATATATATATATATATATATATATATCCATGTGGTGAAATAATTTAGGTCATCAATCAAGATCAGTTAATCTGAAAACACAAATTCCAATACCTTGAACAAACCATTTTGTTTTCTCTACTATGAAGTTGCACCCACAGAATTTTCTAGTTAGGGCCAAGGAGATAGCTCAGTAAAATAAGCGCTTACCTGGCAAGAGCAAGGTGCTCAGTTCAATCCCTGGTACTGCAAAAAAAAAAGGAAAAGAAAAAGAAAGAATTTTCTAGCTAGAAAACTATCAGAAATACAGAGTGAACCTCTCCACACTGAGTACCTGGCCTTTCTGAAAGACCCTACTTAAATATCACTGGCTTAGTGTAACTGGAGCAACTCTTAGACCTACTCCCTGGTCATCCAGTGGGGTTAGGAAATGGAAATAGAGTAGACAGACATTGTTAAACATTATCAGTTGAGGCTATAATACTTTCCTAGCATGCAGCATCAGGATCTTGCTCCCCCACCCTTTTCCTTTCCACTAAGGCAGGTAAAGATAATATTGAATAATGATAGCCAGAGCTTCATGTTTGGTAACTAGTAAAAATACCGATGAAGACTCTGGCTTGAACTAATCTGCATTTGAATCATTGTAGATTTTTTCCAAGCTACACAGAGGCATTTAAAACCTTGTCTCCAATCCAAACCTTGAAAGCTTTTTATCTTTTATAAAATCTCTGATTATGTTAATGAAGCACAATACATAATTGGCCTATCTATGTTACTTTAGCATCTGGCAGTTTTACAGACTCAACTAAAAATATATGTGCAAAGCCCACTATTGGATAATTAAATGAAATTTCGCTTTATTTTAAAATGCAAATGAATTCTTGGCTTTTTCTCTTATTCACTTCTCAATTATTTATATGTATTCTCCATTCATAGTGCTATATCTTGTCCAGAAACAATTCAATTTCAAAAATTTCCAATTTGCTTAAATTTTATAAAGAAAATGGTTTTAAATTATACAATAAAAGCATATTTCTGCCGCTAGAAAAGGGTATAAAATATGTCTTGTAATGTGCAACTTGCCAAAACAGAAATAAGTGAACAAAATTTCATTTCCTTCTGTCATTTTATGCAACTTCTGTTTATGTATATTAACAGATGTTTTGATCAAACACCAAAAGAAATATTTTTTCCCCATCAACTGAAAGCAATACATGGACACCCTTAAAATCCATTCACCCTTTGAAATTAAGTCATTCAAGAAAATTCTAATTTGTGATTTCTGCCTTAATTGTCTGCAAGGAATTCCTGCTAAAGATCCTAAAGCTACATTAATCATTTTTAAGTACAATTTTTTAAAAAAAAAAGTATTTAGTACAAGGTCTACAGGGTCTCACTACACAGATTGGACTTGCAGTGATCCTCCTGTTTTCAGCCTCCCAAGTGCTGGGATTACAGGCACGTACCACCAGGCCCAGTCTCAATCGCTATCTCAGTGTTCCCCATGGCAGGGCCAGCATGGCACACAGGGAACTGAACCCTGGTTAAGCACCTGCTTAGGCAAGCACAAGGACCCTGGTTTGATCCCGGGCACCATGGCCTGTGCTGTGCCCCACTCCCTGCCCCTCATGTGCACTGAGAAGGTCACGGAGACCAGGCATAGTGGCACACAACTGTAATCCCAGTGCTGAGGAGGCTGAAAACAGGAGGATCACTAAAAAATAAAATGTTTTTGTTGTTGGCTGACATTTCTGATGCCCTCTTTTCCCCTCCATATAGGTTGAAATCGCCATCAAGTCCCTTAAGGCCTGGAAAAAGTATGAATGAAAGATAATATATGATACATGGAATGTATAAATAGAGAAAGAACTTTTTAAAGAGTGTCAGTCTTTGTAATTAGTACTGCGGTGCAACTGACCATCACATTTTCACTAACTCAAAAAGTCTCTATATACTGCCAGGCTACTATTGTGTAGTGACTGCTAGAAAGACAGCACAGGAAGATTCTGCTACTGATCATCAGTCACTTTAGGGCTATCCAATGTGTTGATTGAAATTCTACTGACAGAAGCAATCCCCAAATATTGGTCAAGTTATAATAGTATCACTAGTTGTCTCTTAGCCTTCTTTATTTATAGATTAAGTAAAATTGATAATGTCAAATTAAATTAATGAATATCATAATCAATATTACACACTCACAAAATACAACTCTGTTTCATTAACACAAATAGAATTAATAATATGTTGGTTTAATTTCAATAGGAAGATGAGATTTGAAGAGTTTCAAGGTGATGAGAACATGACCCAGAAAGAAACACTATAACAAATTAAGAACACTGACAATGACAGAGGAAATATATTTTGGAAACAACTGTGCAAGTGTGAACAATAACAGCCAATGACACAATGTTGAATGGAGGTCAAGACTTAAATAAGCTTGTCTTTGATTTATTGTTGTTCTTGTTTTTGAGCTCATTTGGGAAGACTGTCTTACCTCATGCTTTTGGACATATTCTCCCTTTGGTCAAAATAGCACTCAATCTCATAAAACTTAAATTAATCTGATCCTCCAAACTGAGACTAATTTTCTTTTTGAGAAATAGTGCTAAATACTCGACCTGACGGGAATCTTAATTCAAATTCTCTGGATTTAAATAGCACAAATGTCCTGATGGATATTCCTCAGAAGGAGAAAGGATATTTTTCAGCCATAAAAAGTCTCAGTACACTGTGTTTTCACAGTGGTCCCTGGACCTAATACCTCAGAACCATCTGGAAAGTTCATTAGAAATGGAGAATGCCAGGTCTTGCTGCACACCTGTGAGTCAGCCTGTCCAGTGTAAGGTCTGAAAATAGGCATTTAAATTCTCCAAGAGAGGTCAAGAGTGACTTGCTCTCAAGCTGGGACTTTGACCAGACTGCATTCTGAAACAAATAAAGAGAATGCTGCAGAAGATGAAATGGAGGGGAAAGAATTTAGAAAGTCCTATCCTCAACATTGGTTGATGAAGAGCTGTTGATCTAACTTCTGGATATGTTCCATCTCTCATAGATATTAGTCTAAAGAATGCACCAGCTTTTTGCTGTGCAGATGGTGTAAAAATTATAATGGAGCATAATCCATTGACCAACAACCAAAAGCAAGGTTTATAACTGTTCCATGGAGGTTTCCTTCCACTTGAGAGGAACCACTGAGCTGGGGAGATAGCTCATCAGTCTTACGCATCTGTGTGGTAAGCACAAAGATCCAGGTTCGTTCCCCAGTACCTGCTGTACTGGCCCTGGGTGCCAAGCCAGCCACCAAAACTGGACGTGGTGGTGCATGCCTGTAATCCCAGAACTGGGCAGGCTGAGACAGGAGGATCACTACAAGTCTGAGCTGTGTAGTGAGACCCTATACCAAATAAATATTTTTTTAAAGGAACTACAAAATATGCCTGAAATCTAAAGTAATAGGTGACCTAAATAATCACATCTTCAATCTTTATGCATTTATTCTTCTGAAGTACACCGCTTCCTGAACCACATTCTTTACAAGGACATGGGGATGTTCTCTTTCAGATATCCGATAATTGATATCCTTCTTTCTGTAATTCTGGTTTCTTCTTATTGCTTAAATCACTAACTTTCTGCCCTGTGCTGACCCACTCATTTTCCCTGGTATCCTGTCCACAGGCACTATACCTAAGTGAGTTTCTAGTAGCAAAATAAAATACACCACCAAAAGAGGATTTCGTGTAATCAAGTTATTTTGAAAAATGTGCTTTATATTTCATCTTTTCTTAGAGATTTACTGTGCACAGTTCGTGCATGGCAGGAGCTCAGAATTCTTATAGTATTGAAAAGTCTGCAATACATTCTAGCCCATTTTTTGTGAGTCTTTTTGTGGATTACCATAGCCATATTCACTGGCACCACAAAAATGCAGTATTTTTTATGTTGAGTCACTTTGCCTCCTTTGCTTTGTCTGACTTTCACTGGGTGATGCAGATTAAGCTCTAGAGTTGTCCTTTATAAGGGGCAAAGTCTGCCCGAACAGAGTATTCTTGTAACAAGTGAACAGGAAGTAGCTCCCCGAGAGTTCTGGAAGTTCAATCCATTCTCTCACAAATGATTTTAAAACTACCCCAGAAAATCAGGCAATGCATTATCAATCCAGCTGACTCTCCTAGTTTGATAAAAAGACAATGAATATAATGTGATACAGTTTATAGTCTTCCCATTTCAATCCCATTCTAACCATCATGTGCTGTAGCAAGAAAGTTGATAACTCTTTAGATTTAAAAAAGTACATTTTGTCAAACTGTCTTTAAAAAAATAATAGTAACTCATACCACATGAAGGAATTTATTAAGTAATAGCAAGATAAAAATAATACTCAAACGTATTTATGGGTAGACTATAATTTTCTTTCAAAACATTTATTTTCTGTGGCTTTATATATACTGAACAATTTGTCTCTAAAATACTACCTATAAAATGTGATTATGATTGTGTACATTGAATATTATTTGCAATGATTTGTCATACTGCTCTACTTCATTCAAATTTTAAACAATATTTTAAAACAGAATTTTTAGAACATATAAATATCTGAAACTTTTAGATGGCTAATGGTTCATTTATGGCATTTTAAAAGATCAATTAAAAGGAAGGCATTTGCTATTTTAATAAAGTAATCTTCAGCATTATAAAATTTTGCTTTTAGAAGACATATTTTCCATAGCATAAATAAGGTATTCCAGGTGCCCAAGAGTGCTTCTTTCACTCTGTTAGGCCCATGTGGCAGGCATCTGAAGATATTCCAAAGTGACTCAATACTTTTTATTCACCTCTGCTGCCACAGTTTCTAAACTTCACGTGGGAAATATACAAGAGTGACATCAGGATGAATCCTGCTTCTCCCCGGGGCCAGCAGCCCTGCTTCTCTGATTGCCACTTCTTGCTTACCCACTGTCTTCACTTGGTCTACCCCAACTAACTTTCTTATAAATCTCGCAGGAAGATTGACACGGCCTGACTTAAACTGATAAAAGCTGACTTATGTATGTAGTGATCCTGATAGAAAATATGATTTACAAAATGCACCTACACCTACTTTTAAAAAGTTACTCTATGAAGCAGAAAAGGATGTTCCTCAATATTGTGAGCATTTCTAACATTTTTTTTTTTTTTTTTTTTTTTGTTTTTGCTGAAGGAAAAAATTCCTAGGGAGATTTCTCTCCCCCAAACAGACATACTAACCTCACAAATTCACACTTTGAGGAACAGAAAATACTCTGTCTACTACAATACATGCATTTCTCATGTGACCCCCTTCTCCTATCAGTCATAAACTTTTAAAAATGAATAGCTCTAATTTTTCATGGAGCACACCCTTGTATCAGGAAAATATTTATTAAGTTGGGTGAACGGGGTCATTCAGTAGCAATGTATGTTTCTGCAATAATAATAATAATAATAAGGCCCCAATAATTTCATCTTTATAGTATACTAGCATATTAACATTTACATTTAGCATTCTGATTTTAAAAAAATACTACCAGCATTTCAAATTTTATCTGAACAAAGTTACACATAGCTAGGCAATATAAATTCCCAAACCATAGTAAGTTATTTGCAGCCAGATAAGTCAGAACTAGGTTCAAAACCAGAGAGTCTTATGAATCACTTCCCACTTCATGTATTTTAAGAATAGCTAAGGAGATCAGGGGACATTCGTAATTTTAACATTCAAATTCTGAACACAAAAGCTGTTAGGTGCCAAGGACTGGTCCTCAGAATTTATAAAACTTAGTCCCTCAACTTTTGGCTTAGTTCAGCTCTTACTGATACTTTCCTCTGGAATGCTTAACGATTAACTTTTTGTTATCCATGTAGAACTATAAAAATCACTTTATTTAACGAAAGAAATGCAAAACAAAGTTTCATAACAAGATAACAGAAAAATAATAATAGCTAATACATTGCATATTATCTTTAAAGTAATTACTCAGAGTACAAGATTGCATATTATCTTTAAAGTAGTTATTCAGAGTACAAGAAATGGTCATAAAAATTCCCTAATTGATATCAGCACAAACCTTTTATTTTCTATAAAATAAGAGCCACTAATAATACTCTAACTGACGTGCATTTGTTCTCTTTTCCTTCCTTTCCCTTTCCCCATGCTAGTTTCTTTTCAATCATTTCTTCCCATTTCTCAATATCTATTATACATTTTAGACCTTATTTACTTTTTCAATTTCTCATACCTGGGAGATGATACAGTGTTTACACAGGTGAGTCTGACTTATTTCAGTCTGGTCTCAAGTGGCATCCAACTTGAGACCTACAAAAGTCTCAAGTTTATACTGACTTATGACTGGAAATCACTTTCTTTCCAGCATTGCCTTAAACAGAAAAATGGGCCCCCGAGTGTGCATATCTTACTTCCCATGAATATGAATCCTACGTGAAAACGAGACATTGCAAATGTGGCCAAGGGGACACAGCTGGAGACGTGCTGATTGCCACAGGTTATCCTGGCTTTCTAATTCTATGAATCCTTTAAAGCAGACACTTTTTCCTGGCTGCATCAGAGAAATATGATGTGAGAACTTGGCTGGCAATTATTATTATTATTTTTTATTTTTAAACAGTTTTATGAATATATAAATCCCATGTCACAGAAATTTAAAAATGTATGATCCAACCTTTTTATCTTGTTCACTGGACTGAACAACCATGATCACAATCAATTTCTGATTGATTTTCATTTTCATCACCCAAAAGATAAACTCTATAACCGCAAAAGTTATTTTCCATTTCTCTTCACCCGACCACCACTTATCAACACTAACGTTTTTATCCTCTCAGACCCGTGTCATAGTTTACAGTTTTGGAACAATGAGATAATAAACTCATGTTGTTCGAAGACTTTATGATTGTTCATGATGCTACCAACAGAAATCCAATAGTATTCATTAGGCTAGTACAAGTAACTAAAGCCAAATTTGTAAACGCCCAAATGACTTCAGAATCAGTTAACTCTTCTGTCTTACTTAAAGATTATTAAAAGTGCTCTTATTTTATTTACAAAAATAAAATAGTGTATCATTTTATTGTATCTCTTTCTATTTGGTATTGTCTACAATAATGCTATATATATTGGGCACACACACCCAGTACTAAACATATTATTGTTCAAAATTGTTACATGTCACCTTTAAATCTCATTGTACAATGACATCTTGCACAGACTTCATTGTTAAATGTTGTTAAATCAAATTTAAAAAACAGATAACTTCTCAGCAAAGAAAAAAAATGACTTGTTGGAAATGTCCTTCTGAATTCCTCCAGGCTTTTAAGGACATAAAATTTGATATTAAACACGCAGTGTTTAATTCTTTCAGATGTCCTTCCAGAAAAAAAAAACAAAAATACGTCTTTGCACAGTGAAAGGTGAAGATTCTGTCTATGGAGAGAAGCCCCTGGTGTTCAAAGATTATGCGCAAAATTTTCCAGGATGAGGTTGTCCATATCATCGCTGTCCATATGAAATAAGCCAATATGTTAATATACTGCATCATTCTTATTATATTAGTAAAGTAACCCAAACTGCAGAGAACTACCCTAACTTATTTGCAACAGTTCCCATCAGTGATAAGAATGCAGGCCACAACAGATTAGATTATAGACCTGGGTTACATTCTTGGCATAGGTTATTTTAGGACCTATTCTTCTACTCAAGTAGAAACCAATTTCCAATTGAGAAAATAAACCTATTTGACACATCATTCCATCAGAACACTACGCACTGGCTCTCAGGCTTGTAGAACAGTTATTCTAGAGGAGCACTTTTTGTCCCTTTCAACGTTTGTCCAAGTATAAGCAGACTTATATGAGCTCAGGGAAAGGTCAATGACAATCTACTTGAGTGGCTGAGGAACAAAAAGGGTAGAAAGAAGCTAAGAAGTGCTTAAGCCTTGGAGATGGTGCACAACTGTGACTTTGCTGTAGACATGGCATGTCTTGAAAACTGGGAGACAAAGGACAAAGAGAAAGAAAAAAGTGGCAGAATTTGGAGGACATGGCTCTGTAAAGGAGTTAGTGAAGTACAATTTCTATGATCCAAAGCAAATATCCTCTAGATGACAAAAAGTAACAGGCACACGTCAAGTGTAGTATAATAAACCCTGTTTCACTGGGACTTATACAAGAATAGAAATGAAATAATTAAAATCTACAGAGAATGTTGAAATTTTTAAAGTGTATTACAGTAAGATACATTGCCAACCCCCTTCCAAGTACTCCCCTCCTGCCACTTTATGAAGCATTTCTGGATGTCCTTTTTGGTATCTTTACAAGATGTGATTGAAAAACATGGTGAGTGTTGATGCTGAGTGTCATCCAAAAGAAAATGTCACAGGAATATGATGCATTCTCATCTAGATTATTCATGGGACCTGGCACTGTGTGACTTTCTGGCTCTTTTCCAAAGTCAAAATGACCATGAAAGCAGAGGTAAACATTTGAACTGATGATGGATCCTGAGGTAGGCACAAGACACATAGGAAAGATGGCTTTCAGAACTGCTACAGAAAGAGGAAAGACCAATGGGGTAAGTGTGCCGATGGAAGGGAACGTATTCAGACCAGAATTAATAACAATATGTTTTGTGCTGTAGTAATTTTTTAAAAATATTGATGTTCATTATATTTTTATCGTACTTTCTACATAATTAAATGTTAATCTAGAACCTT